>NW_005357232.1:1290901-1297580 GCF_000412655.1 Myotis brandtii
CCAGCAAAGCTATCATTCAGAATTGAAGGTCAGATAAAGAGCTTCACAGATAAGAAAAAGCTAAAGGAGTTCATCACCATCAAACCAGTATTATATGAAATGCTGAAGGGTATCTCTAAGAAGAGGAAGAAGAAGAAAAGAGTAAAGATAAAAAATTATGAACAACAAAGTGACAACAAATACATATCTATCAACAAGTGAATCTAAAAAGCAAATGAATAAAAAACCCGATGAACAGAACAGACTGGTGAATGTAATAGAATCAAGGGCATGGAAAGGAAGAAGACTGACAATTCTCGGGGGGAAGGAGTTGTGGGGGTGCAGGAAGAGATTGGAAAAAGAGCTTACACCTATGGATGAGGTCAGTGCGAGGGGGCGGGAGGAGGACTGGAGTGGGGTGGGAACCGGGTGGAGGGAAGCTATGGGGGGGGAAGGAAAGAGGAACATCTGTAATAAAATAATCTGAACAATAAAGATTTTTTAAAAATACAAGAATACATACCAACCCTTCTCAAGCTCTTCCATATAACAGAAGAACAGGAACACTTCCAATCTCATTTTACAAGGTTAACATTACTCTCATAACAAAACAAACAAGGACACTACAAGAAAAAATTACGATATCCCTGAAGAACACAGATGTAAAAATTCTCAACAAAATGTCAGCAACCAAAGTCAACAATACATTAAAAGGATCATAACCATGACTAGGTGGCATTAATTCCAGGCATGCAAGGATGGTTTAAAATCCACAAATGAATCAATTTAACATATTAACAAAATGAAAATCAAAATCCTAGTAGGTACAGAAAAAGCATTTCACAAAATTCAACATCCATTCCTAATAAAAACTCTCAACAATGGCATTTTTCACAGAAATAGGTAAAAACAATTCTAAAATTTGTGTAGAACCACAAAAGATCCCAAATAACAATGCAATCTTGAGAAAGAACAAAGGGGGAGGCATCACACTCTCTGATTCAAACGGTATTACAAAACTATAGTAATCAAAGCAGTATAATATTGGCATAAACTAATTGGTATAAATAGAACAGAATAGAGAGCCCAGACAAAAACCTATGCATAAATGGCCAATTGATTTATGACAAAGGAGCAAGAATACACAACAGAGAGAGGACAGGCAGTCTCATCAATAAATGGGGTTGGGAAAACTGGATATCTACATGCAAAAGAATAAAACTAGACCCCTATCTTATACCATATACAAAAATTAATTGAACGTGAATTAAAGACTTGAATGTAAGACCTGAAACCATAAAATTCCTAAAAGAAAAAAATGGGTAGCAAGCTTCTTGACATTAGTCTTGAAGATGATTTTTTTTAAATCTGAAAACCAAAGCAAAGCAACAAAAGCAATAAACAAACAAGTGGGATTACATGAAATTTTAAAAGCTTCTGCACAGCAAAGAAAACCATGAACAAAATGAAAAGGCAACTGACTGCATGGGAGAAACTATTTGCAAATCATATATCTAATAAGGAGTTAATGCCCACAATATATAAAGAACTCATACAACTTTATAGCAAAATAATAAACAATCCAACTAAAAAATGGTGAATTATTACAAACACTTACGGAAAAATAATACCAATTCTATGTGAACACTTTCAGAAAATTTAAAAAGAACACTTACAGGAATTAAAAATGGTGACAGAGTAAGTGGATGCTACACAGACATGCTCTAAGGACCAAACTGGAAATCCAACTAAAATACAAAAATAAACAAAGAAACCAACCCATCCTGAATAATCAACTGAAGACTCGATGGAGAGAACCCTGATAATCAAGGATGGAAAGTGGAGACTGCATGGAGAGTGGTAGGCAGGACAGAGGCGAGAAAGGGCTGGCTGGGCTCCCACAGACAGCAGCACAAGTTCTGGAGAGTTATCTCAGCTTAGGGGGTTTGCCACTAAGAACTCTGGGCTCTAAACCCTAGCTGGGACCCCCAGCAGAGAGCACCAGAACTAAGAAAGGTGCCCACATAACACCTGGCTACGAAACGCAGCAGGGTTGCTGTCTGCCAAGGAGACAGCTGGAAATGCAGACACCCTCTTACAGGGCCAACACACAAAATTTCGTGTGCAGTCACTCACCTTGGGTTCTGGTAGAGGGAGGGCAGAGTGGACTGGAGTCATGTGAGCAAAAGCCAGGGTTGGGGGCTCTTGGGTTAGAGCTCAGAAGGCAGACACCCCGGTTTCCTGTGCTGAGTGATTCCCTCACGCTGCACAGGACATCATTCCCAGGCAGACTTTTGCTATCCAGGTTTTTGTGAAGAGGGAAGACAGTTGGCCCACCCTATTAGAAAACCCCTTTCCCCACCTTGTGGAGTTTCTGAGGGCCATTAAGAGACTGACACTTTCCCAACCAAGTCATCAATCACCCTTAGGTAATTTGTACTGGGAAGACCGAACATATGAACCTCCTCATGAGATGTCTCTGAAGTATTCTCACACACAAAAAATGTTTGACTCACATTTAATCAAGCCTCCAAGCCTAACTTTCATTTTAAGGGAAATACAGACTTAAAAGTAAAAATTAAAGGACACAATTAGAAAGCAATTAGGCAAACAAATAATGTACAACTTTCTGGAAGGCACCTACCCAGGACTCTTCAAAAGGCAATGTCATAAATCAAAACCAAGCAGAAGTTAAGATGGGAGATTTTCTAGAATCTATAGACCTTGATTAGATCCTGGGGGAAACTGCATAGAAATCCTTAGGGGACAGTTGGAAAAGTTTGTCTGTATATTAGTTGTGATTGTAGAATGCTTTTTACTTTTGTAGGTATGATAGTGGCATTGTGGTTATGTAGGAAATTGCCATTCTTAAGAGACTCATGTTGAAGTATTTAGGGATTATGATATCATATTGACAACTTATTTTGAAAATGTGTATGCATCAGTTTGTGTCTGTGTAGGGTGGAGAGAGAGAGGAGAGAAAGGAAATGTAAAACATTGTGGCTCTATTCTTTAAACAATTTTAAGTGTTTTAAATTTTTCACAATAAAAAATAAGAAAACATTTTGGTAAAATTAAAAAAAAGAGAGACTGAAAACAATTAGCCCCCAGGCAAAAGCAATTGCCCCACCCTGTTGAAAAAAACTCTTACCACACCTGTGGACAATTACCTGAGAGCTACTCAAGACGAAATCCTATCAGTCTGTAGGCAGAGGGAGTACCTGGAGGCTTTGAGTCTTTGCCTGATCTAATTAGTCAGAATCAGCATTTAAAACTGTCCTGCACTAGAGACTGGGAGGCGTAGCAGATCTACCTTATACACAGTCACAAACCCAAACAGGCAGCCAAAATGAAGAGACAAAAAAACAAAAAGACCCCAAATGTCCTACTCGGTTCAGCTCAGTGGATAGAGCATTGGCCTTCGGACTGAAGGGTCCGGGGTTTGATTCCAGTCAAGGGCACATGCCCGGGTTGCAGGCTCAATCCCACTGTGGGGAGTGCAAAAGGCAGCTGATCAATGATTCTCTGTCATTATTGATGTTTCTATCTCTCTCTCCCTCTTCCTTCCTCTCTGAAATCAATAAAAATATACTTTAAAAGAAATTTTTAAAAAACAACAATCCCCAAATGAAAAAACAAGAGAATTCTCCAGAAGAAGAGATAACTGAAATGGAGATAAGAAATGTACCAGACATAGCGAGTTCAGAACAATGATGACAAAGACACTCAACAGCATGAGAAAAGACATAGTAACTATGAAGAATGAAATAGCACTAATAAAGAACACAGTGAAAGGAATACACAGCAGATTAGGGGAAGCCAAGGAAAGGATCAGTGAATCAGAAGATATGACAGAAAAAAATCATGCAATTAGAGAACCAAAAAGAAAAACAATTATAAAACAGGAGGACAGCTTAAGGGAACGGTGGGACATGAAATGTAACAATATTCACACAATAGATGTACCAGAGGAGAAGAAAGTGAGCAAGGGATAGAGAACATTTGAAGAAATAATGGCAGAAAACTTCCACAACCTGGTGAAAGAAAAAGTCACACAAGTACAAAGGCACAGAGAGTCTCAAGCAAGAAGAACCCAAACAGGCCCATGCCTAGACACATCTTAATTAAAATGCCAAAAAGTAAAGACCAAGAGAGAATCTTAAAGGTAGCAAGAGAAAAGCAAACTGTTAACTACAAAGGAGTTCCCACATAAGGCTGACACCTGATTTCTCATCAGAAACTCAACAGGCAGAGGAACTGGCATGAAGTACTCTAGGTAATAAAAAGCAAGGATCTGAAACCAAGATTACTATATCGAGGTAAGATATCATTCAAAATAGATGGTAAAATAAAGAGCTTCACTGATTTTTTTTTAAAGGGTTAAATGAATTTATCACCACCAAACCAGCAGTGCAAGAAATGCTAAAGGGATTGCTGTAATGAGAAGAAAAAATAGAGAAAGATGGGCATACAAAATTAAAATGGCAATCATTAAGAACCTATCAATAATAACCTTAAATGGTAATGTAGACTGGTCTAGCTATTATGGAAAACAGTATGGAGTTTCCTCAAAAAATTAAATATGGAACTGCCATTTGACCAAGTGATCTCACTTCTAGGATTAAACCCTAAGAAACCCGAAACACCAATCAGAAAAAAGGTATGGCCAGCAGGGCGTGGCTCTGGTTGAGCATAAATCTATGAACCAGGAGGTCACAGTTTGATTCCTGGTCAGGCTAGATCCCTGGTGTTGGGCTCCCAGTGTGGAGCATAGGAGGCAGCCAATCAATGATTCTCTCTCATCATTGATGTTTCCCTCCCTCTCCCTTTCCTCTCTGAAATCAATAAAAATATGTTTTTTAAAAAGAAGAAAGGAAAAGAAAGAAGGTATGCACCCCTATATTCATAGCAGCACAATTTACAATAGCTAAGATCTGTAAACAGCCTAAGTGCCCATCAATACATGGGTGGATAAAAAAGCTGTGGTACATTTATACCATGGAATACTATGCAGCAGTAAAAAAAAAAAAAGATCTCTTACTCTTTGAAACAGCATGGAGGGACCTGGAGAGTATTATGCTAAGCCAGTGGTTCTCAACCTTCTGGCCCTTTAAATACAGTTCCTCATGTTGTGACCCAACCATAAAATTATTTTCATTGCTACTTCATAACTGTAATGATGCTACTGTTATGAATCGTAATATAAATATCTGATATACAGGATGGTCTTAGGCAACCCCTGTGAAAGGGTCGTTCGACCGCCAAAGGGGTCGCGACCCACAGGTTGAGAACCGCTGTCTAAGCAAAATATGCCAATCAGGGAAAGACAAGTATCACATGATCTCATTCATATGTGGAATCTAATGAACAAAATAAAGTGATGAACAAAATAGATCCAGAGACATAGAAGCATAGAACAGACTGTGGAATCTCAGAGGAAAGGCGGGGGAGGTAGGGTGGGGGGAAGTGATCAAAGAACTTGTATGCATACATGCATGATCCATGGACACAGACAATAGAGTGGTGGAGACCTGGGGTTGGGGAAGAGGCGAGGGGGAGGAGTGGGAGGGGTGGAGGGCAGAGGGTTAGAAGTAGTCAATGGGGCTTAAATGTACGACAGGAAACCATAAAAATTCTAGAAGAATCCAAAGGCAACAAAATCTCAGACATATGCCAAAGCAATTTCTTCACTGATACAGCTCCTAGGGCAGTTGAAACTAAAGAGAAAATGAACAAATGGGACTACATCAAAATAAAAAGCTTCTGCACAGCAAAAGAAACCATCAACAAAACAACAAGAAAACCCACTGCGTGGGAAAACATATTTGCCAACGTCATATCTGATAAGGGCCTAATCTCCAAAATTTATAGGGAACTCATACAACTTAACAAAAAGAAGATAAACAATCCAATCAAAAAATGGGCAAAGGACCTAAATAGACACCTTTCAAAAGAGGACATTCAGAAAGCCAAGAGACATATGAAAACATGCTCAAAGTCACTAATCATCCGAGAGATGCAAATCAAAACAACAATGAGGTACCATCTCACACCTGTCAGAATGGCTATCATCAACAAATCAACAAACGACAAGTGCTGGAGAGGATGTGGAGAAAAAGGAACACTTGTGCACTGCTGGTGGGAATGCAGACTGGTGCAGCCACTATGGAAGACAGTATGGAGTTTCCTCAAAAAACTGGAAATGGAACTCCCATTTGACCCTGTGATCCCACTTCTAGGAATATATCCCAAGAAACCAGAAACACCAATCAGAAAGGATATATGCACCCATATGTTCATAGCAGCACAATTCACCATAGCTAAGATCTGGAAACAGCCTAAGTGCCCATCAGTAGATGAATGGATTAGAAAACTGTGGTACATCTACACGATGGAATACTATGCTGCTGTAAAAAAGAAGGAACTCTTACCATTTGCAACAGCATGGATGGAACTGGAGAGCATTATGCTAAGTGAAATAAGCCAGTCAATGAAGGAAAAATACCACATGATCTCACTCATTCATGGATAATAAAGACCATTACAAACTTTTGAACAATAATAGATACAGAGGCAGAGCTGCCTCAAACTGATTGTCAAACTGCAGTGGGAAGGCCAGAGAGGGTTGGGGGGCAGAAGGGAGGGGAGTAAGAGATCAACCGAAGGACTTGTATGCATCCATATAAGCATAACCAATGGA
>NW_005357232.1:1297605-1302678 GCF_000412655.1 Myotis brandtii
AAAGGGGGGGGGAGGGGTTTTTCAGGGGGGGGGGGGGGGGGAAGGACACATATGTAATACCCTTTGTAATACTTATTATAATATTTTTTTTTAAAAAGAATAATAAAAAAAAATTTAAAAAAAAAAAGAAGTAATCAATGGGGGAGGGGAAAGGGGACATGTAATACTTTCAACAATAAAGATTTAATTTTTAAAAAAAGAACACTTATAATATTGTAAGGCTAACATTACCTGGTATCAAACAAAACAAAACAAAAAAAATCACAGGAAAATTACATACTAGTATCTCTCAAAAATATAAATATGTAAACAATAAAAAAAATTTTAGCAAATCAAATCCAACAATATATAGCAATACACACAGGACCACTGAGCTTACTCCCAAGATTGCAGAGTTGAGTAAACATTTGAAAGTCAATGACTATAATACATCATATCAACAAATGAAAAAAGAAAAAAAAACATCTTTCCATCTCAACAAAAGAAGAAAAGTATTTGACAAATTTAACATCCATTCCTGATGAAAAGTTTCAGCAAACTAGGAATGGAATGAAATGTTTTCAACATGATAAAGGCTATCTATGAAAAACCTATAGTTATATTGTATGGTAAAAAATTGATTGCTTAACCAAGATAAAAAAACAAGACAAGGATATCCACTCTCACCACTTCTATTTTACACTTTACTAGAGGTTCTAGTGAGTTCAAAAGGCAATAAAGAGAAATAAAGGAAAGGAAGATTAGAAAGGAAGAAGCAAAACAGTCTTTATTCACAAATGAGATTGTCTATGTAAAAAATCCAATGGAATCTACAAAAAGCTAATAGAACTAATGAGTTAATAAAGTTTTTAAAATACAAGGTTCATGGGCATAGGATATGAAAAAAAAAATATTAACTTTTCCAGCAGTCATAACTGGTGATAGTAAAACCAGCATTGTAATCTGATATTGTGTGTATAATGTGGGATAAAAAAATATACAGATCATGTATCACAGAAATATACACTTGAAACCTACATAATCTTATTAACCAATGTTACCCCAATAAATTTAATTTTTTAAAAAAGATACAAGGCTTAATATTCAAAAATCAATTGTATTTCCTTACACTAGCAACAATCAGACACAAATATAAAGATGTCATCATTTACAAGAGCATCAAAAGTAGAAAATAGCCCTAACTGGTATGGCTCAGTGGATAGAGCGTAGGCCTGCGGACTGAAGGCTCCCAGGTTCGATTCCAGTCAAGGGCATGTACCTTGGTTGGGGGCACAACATCAGTAGGGGGTGTGCAGGAGGCAGCTGATTGATGTTTCTCTCTCATCGATGTTTCTAACTCTCTATCCCTCTCCCTTCCTCTCTATAATAAAAAATTAAAGTATATATTAAAAACAATTTTTTTTAAGTAGAAAATATTTAGGAATAAGTAACAAAAAGACCTGTACATTAAAAACTACAAAACACTAATAGAGAAATTAAAGAACCCCTATATAAATGGAGAAACATACCTTGTTCATGAGTCAGAGATTTCAATATTGTTGTTAACTTTTCCCAAATTGACCTACAGATTCACCATAATCCCAATCAAAATCCCAGCAGGAAAATTTATCTTATTTATTTTAGAAATTGACAAGCTACATCTTAAAATTCATATGGGAATGTAAATGACATGGCATACTGCCCCCCCCCCCAAAAAAAAAACCTTTGAAAAGGAAGAGCAAAGTTGAAGGGACAACACTACCTGATTTCAAGATTTACTATCAAGTCACAATAAATTTAAAAAACCATTGTGGTACTAGCAATAACACAAATAGATCACAGGAACAAAATAAGAGTCCAAAAATAGATCCACACATACAAGTCAACTGAGTTTTGGAAAAACTACAAAGGCAATTCAATGGTAAGACAGGGCAGTCTTTTTCAACAAATGGTGCTGGAACAATAGGATATCCATGTGCAAAAAAATAAACTTCAATCCATATTTCAAACCATATTTACAAAGTTAACTAAAGAAGGATCATAGACCAAAATATAAATCATAAAATTATAAATCTGCTAAAAGAAATCATAAAAGAAAATCTTTGTGACCTTGGGTTATTATTCTAATTGTCTGGATATGTTCCTAATCTTAATTGTCATGATGGCCTCACAAAGTATATATATATGCCAAATGCCAAAAATTATTCAATTATATGCTTTAAAAATATGTGCAATTTATTGTATGTCAATTATACCTCAATAAAGCTATTAGAAAGAATGATCCAACAATAATCAATATATTTATTAGCTAAATAAGAACTCATCTTTTTCTTTTTAAATCTAGAAGGCTGAACTGTTACCTTGCCATAGATGATGAAAAGTAACATTTAGTCACTATATGCCAGGCATTATATTAGCCACTTTACATGTGCTAACTTAGTGTCATTATCTTAAAGCTATCAGTTATATATATATATAAAAAAGGGGGGGGGGGGAGATAAGAGGAAACTTTTGAAACTAGACAAGGTTTTATTTCTTTAAAAAATAATAACTCTTAACTTCCAGTTCCTACATATCAAATATATAGCAGTATTTTCAGAATCAAGTTCTATAAATTCAGCTGGACTTGTCCTATAGTGGGAGCACATGCCTGAAAAAAGTTTACACTGGATGTTTGAATGTTATATATTTGGATCCACTGAATTGTATAAGTACCCTAAATAAATGGCAGTTCAATCTAAGGGTTAAAAATATAGTTCCGATGGAACCAAATCAAAATCAAAATCCTGTGTAACTGGCAATACTCAATGACTTTATGTGAATCTTGTACCTGTTTCCAAAAAAGGGTCTGGAGTGTCTCTCCTATAATAGTACACTATATTTTGACAAGGTTTCCAAACCTCAGCACCATTGACATCTAAAGCTAGAATATTGTTGTGAGAGATTATCCTGTGCATCGTAACTTAAAGCCAATGCAGGTGAGTTATTTGCATTAAGAAAGCATCACTCTAGAGCAGCCGTGGGCAAGGATCCGGCCCTTTTGAAATGAATAAAACTAAAAAAAAAAAAAAGACCGTACCCTTTTATGTAATGATGTTTACTTTGAATTTATATTAGTTCACACAAACACTCCATCCATGCTTTTGTTCCAGCCCTCCGGTCCAGTTTAAGAACCCATTGTGGCCCTCGAGTCAAAAAGTTTGCCCACCCCTGTAGATGCTGGAAGCACCTCTCCCAAGTTTTGACAAGCAAAAATGTTTCCAAACATGAACCTCCTCAAAGCCTAGGGCAGGGAATCTGAAATCACAATGTTCTCTATTTGAAGATTCTTAAGGATATTTTAAATGTTTTTATACAGTATATGCTCTATTTTTTTAAAAAATCCCATAAGTTACTAAAAGGTAACAGGATTTTTTTTTTAATTGTTGTTTTGTTTTCAAACCAAGGAAACCAGGCCATACCAAATATGAGATATGCGTGACCACTTAATTTAGACCTTGTCTCCTCTCTCATGGAAGAAATTTCTCTGTCAAAAAAGTATATATGAGCCATTCCTTCACTGTAAAATTAAAGAACTATGGCTTAATTTAGGAAATGTCAATACTCCACTGGAATTCAACTTTACAGCTCTGCCATTACTCAACCTACAATTTATCCCAAGTAGGTGCCAAATTCCATGAAGTCTTCATTATCTGTGATACATCTCCTACACTCACACATTCTTTTCCTCACTCTCTCAGCCAAATGTTTTCTTCAATGAGTTAATTCTCAAGTAGAGTGAATATCATAAATTAAATGATCATAATCTCAACTACACTTAGAAAATTTATATTTTCTTGAAAACTGGGCTTCTTTTTATACCACTAAACTGTATTTGTTTTCTTTCTATTCCACAGGAATAAGTACAACTTACTTGTGATAAAGATTTGCTGTCATAAATGTAGGAAAAGTAAAAAAAACATATTGGAGATATGAAATCTGGGCTCCATTTCTGGCTCTGCCCTCTAGTACCTGCATGACCGCTTAACATTCCCAAACGTCAGCTCTCTCATTAGTAAAAAAAAAAAAAATGGAGGATAATATCTACCTGTAGGGTTATTGTGAGGATTAATCATAATTTATGTAAAATGATTTTGAAAACAGCAAAGCACTATACAAATGTTAGGTGTTACTGGTGGTATCCTGGTGGTGTGATGGGATGTGGTATGTATGGTATGGTAGAGAAACAGGCACCTCAAATAAGGGACTTATATCACTGAATAAACTCATTAGGAAGAAAGTTTGAGATAAATTCTAAGCTAGAATTCATTCAGACATTTGGGTTCAAAACTCCATTCTGACATTAACTCTGTATTAACTCAGGCAAACTAACTTTCCTTTTCACCTCCTATTTCATCAAAAAGATCCAAGTATTGAACCAGGTAGTCCATAAATATTATAACAGCCCTATGAGTCTACGAAATGACCCAGTATCCAAGATCCCTTTAACACTATATCCAAAATGCAGAGCACTCTTTGGTTTGCCAGCACAACAGAAGTAGAGGGAAACAGAAGACAATAAATTTTTAATTAAATAAAAGTAGAATTCTATGTAATTCTCTAGAGGCAAAGGAAGCTGTAAACTACCTTGTTTGCTCTAATTAATAATAGTTCTCCCTACATGACAGTAGTGACGGACAAGGTGCATTAACCCAGGGCGGGGCTCCTTCCCACAAGCTTTTTTTGGGAACCACCCACTTCCCAAAAAAGGTATCACTGCTTCCTCCGGGCCCTCAAGAGACAAGAAACTTGAAAAATACAGGTCTATGTTGTCCGAGAGGGGATTATTTTCACTTGGGCACGGATGACGGTAGTCATCTCTCTGGCAAACACATCCTATAAACACCATTATCCACAGCACCACGTCTACCGAAATTCGGAAAAAGATCTGTTTTTAGATAACACTAGGTTAAAAAAAAAATGACTCCGGATTATTCACTCAAAATTAGTGGTGATTAGTGGTTGACAAGTGCAAGTTTTCTCTTCCCCAAATTAACCGCCCTCCCGCTTCCCCACAGAGGCGCCGCCTCCCCCTCCGCTCCCGCAGCCCCGCTC
>NW_005357232.1:1303204-1308906 GCF_000412655.1 Myotis brandtii
GCGTCAGCAACCCCGCTCCCCTTTCCCGGAGGCCCCCTTAAGGTTAAAGCGTCTCTAGCAGCCCAGATCCTGCAGGAGCCGAGAGGAGACGGAGTGTAGGGGATTTCACGACTCTGCCGTCAGTAGAGTAGGGTCTCCGTGGCAACCGCCTTCTGACGTCGACGTCAAAATTACTTGACGTCATGCCAGCGTGAGATCATCCCTCCCCTTTGGTTTCCCGTGTAAGCAGTCAAGGGAGGAGCCCAAGAAAGTCAGAGAAGGTAATGACTGCGTGCGTTATTTTAAGCAAACTCCCAGAAGAGCATCGTATATTTTTTGTTTATAAAGGTCCTTCATCTCTACTGTGTGCTATGTCATAGTAATTTAAGAAAATAGCTCCAAAATATCAAAGCAGAAGTGCAATATATTTTAGGTGCCAATTCTGAAGGCATCGGTTGTAACACCCATTCATGTACTAAGTTGAATTTTGTTTAAAGGGTTTTTGTTTTGCAAAGCGATGATTAACAATTTACTGTAGTTTAAAGATTTGTAGGGTTCTAGTACATCCCTCTTGATTAAAATTATCTTGTACAAATAAAGGAGTTATGCCGTGCCAGAAAAATTACAGGGGAAACACATATGGAGAACTTTAGGGTGAATTTTCCTAATATGTAAAGAGTACACAAATCCAGGAGGAAATTAAGGCACAGGTAGAAAAATTAGTAGAGAACATGGGAAAAAAATTACATAACTAAAACGTGAAAAATATTCACACTCATTAGTAATTTCAAAAATCAGATTAAAACAAATTTTAAAACAATTTTAAACAGCTTTATTTCGGTGTAATTGATATACAATAAACTACACCTTTTCAACGTGTACAGTTTGGTAAGTTCATTGTTTGCATACAACCATAAAAACATCACCACAATGAAAATAGTGAACAAACTATGCATCACCCCCCAAAATTTCCTTTTGCCCCTTTGTTATCCCTTCCCCCATTCCCACCCCCCTGGCCCCCAGGCAACCACTGAGCTTTCTTTCACTTAGAGTTTGCATTTTTTAGAGTTTTATATAAATGTAAGCATAAAGTATACTCTTTTTGGAGGGGTCGGGGCGGGGGGAGTCTGGCTCCTTTTACTCAACATATAATTTATTTTTTAACAACAATGTAATGTTTTATCAGTGAAATTAGTAAAGATTTTTAAATTAGCCATCTTACTGATGCTGAGTTTGACACCAGACACTCCTATTGCTTGCGGGGAAGAAGCATTAATTACTACAAACTTACCGGAAATTAAAATTTGGGGTTATGGCCCTGGCCAGATGGCTCAGTTGGTTGGAACATCATCCCAATATGCCAGTGTTTTGGGTTTCATCGCTGGTCAGGGCACATACAAGTGTCACCCAATAAATGTGTGAATGGTGGAACAACAAATCAATGTTGCTCGCACTCTCTCTCTCTTTCTCTTTCTTCCCCTTCCTCTCTGTCTCTAAAAATATTTGTCATTATGTATCATGACACAAAATATTTATATACCTTGATTTTTAGTTCCACTTTTAGAACTCTATTCTAAAAAAATTGAAATGGGAAAATTATTTATGTAGCAATATTAAAGCATAATTAATAACACTGAAAGACTGGAAACAATATGAATGTCGATCAAAAAGGAGATGATTATTCAAAAGGTGAAATGTTATACAGCCATGAAAATTACTAATGTGAAAACTTTTTAATGACATGGAAAATACTCAAGACAATGTTAAGTGAACTTAAAAGCAGATACCCAAACTGAAAGTATGTATGTTATCAAAGCTGGGAAATATTATGCATATAAATTATAGTTAGAAAAAATATTTTAAAATACTCTAAAATTGTGATTATATCTGCAAAGTATAATTGCAGGTGATTTTCATTTTCTTCTTTATAGTTGCTTAGTTTCTTTTATTTTTTACAAAAAGCATAAATGGCTTTTAGAATTTAAAAAACAAGTTTTTAAAGAAAATTAAAAATTCTAATGCACCAATTTTAAACTTACAACATAAATTAAGATATATAGAAACAGAAACTCCTTAAAATAAGGGCTTTATTTTTTTTTTCTGTTCAAATTCTAGAGCTTACATTTAATACGGAGGGGGTGGGGGTTATGACATAAAATTATATTTATTCAGTTAGGCTGATAATCATTAGTTACCAGATAATGCAAAAAAACAAGATTATATTTTTGTTTAATAAAATAAATTCATTGACTCTAGTATACTTTCTTAGCAGAAGCATTGTTACAAATCTACTAAATATAGGAAAAGCATTCAATCTGCTAAAAAGGATTCACTGACATTTGACAACCACCAAATATATAGTGTAAATTACTATAATAAACACATTGCATGTGTAGTGTGAGAAACTGCATTTGTGGGTATGCATCTGATCTCAGCGTCTGCCTGAGACATGCAGAAGGTTTACCAAAGTAGTTTGAAAATAAGGGCTTTATTTAAAAATTTATCTTTATGTCCTATAGCACAGAATAAGTATTTTTTTGATATTTAGTTTGTTATGCTTACATTATAAAATGTGTTCTTTTGATAATAGAAGAGTCATTCTGACTATCATTTATTTGGTGATTTTAGACACTAGTGTCCCTGCCTATAACCCAAGTCTCTTTTCTGAGATATTAATTGGACCTCGCCGTTTAGAGATTCCACAAACTACTCAAAGTAATATATATACATAAAACTGTGCTTGTAGTCTTTGTCCTGCCTCTTCCCAAATCTTATCTTTCTTCTTCACCAACTATCTTCACTGATAATACCATTTATCAATCCAATTTTTCAATCCAGAAATTAGTATCATCTTAAGGCTTCTTCTTCTCTCTTGTCCAGTCAGTTACCAACACCTGGTGATTCTACTTTCTAAACATTTCTTGATTCGGTCCTCTTCTCTCCATTTTCACAACCTTTATTCAGGTTCACGTGTGCTAGAAATGGCAGTGACTTACTCCCCACCCCCACAACGTAGCAGGATTTGAGCACCCATTCCTTTCTAAGGAAATTTTAAGAATTGAAAACACACAAACACAAACCATGCTCCACTGTCCAAGTTAGACTTCAGCATTCTAGCACCCTGGGCAAAGCAAGTGCGTTGGTAATGGGGCACATAACCAGGTCAGTCCAATAACACTCCTGCAAGTATTGTAAAAGAGAAACTCCTTTTTTCCAAGATGATGGCTTGGAATTGCTAGGAACAAACATGTGAAAGGAATTGCTGAGGATTAAGCAACAATCCAAGAACAGAGGGGATAGTTAGAAAGGAATAGAGTGCGTCTTGATAACATTCTTTGGGCATTTGGAGCCAACTTGCCTAAGTACAATGATCTTTTCTATTTCACAGGCCAATAAAGTCCTTATTTTGCTCAAGCCAGTTTCAGTCCTTTGCAATAGGAAAAATCCTGATTTACACATTTTAAAGTTATTCTCCTAGGCTGAGTAGGGATTACAAATTTTAAAAAGCAAACAAAAACAAAATTGCTTGTAAATAATATTGCAGTATTCTTCTGAAATCCTCCAGCAGTACTTCCTTTTGTCTTTACCATGACATTCACCACACTCTGTTGTAGTCATTCTATGCTTCATCTCCATTATATTGGACTGTAATCTCTCCTTAAAACAGGTTTTTGGGTATGGCTGGTGTTGGTCAGTGGTTGAGCATCGACCTATGAATCAAGAGGTCACGGTGTGATTCCAGTTGGTCGGGGCACTTGCCTGGGTTTTGGGCTGGATCCCCAGTGTGAGACATGCAGGAGGCCACTGATCAGTGATTCTCTCTCATCATTGATGTTACTATCTCTCTCTCCCTTTCCCGTCCTCTGTGAAATCAATAGAAATATATATTTTTTTAAAAGGGGGGTTTTGGGGAAAAAAAATTATAAATAAATAAGGGCAAGCCACTTAGGCCCCCTCCCTGTTGCAGGGAATCTGCAACAAACTTTGCTTCCACTTAACAAAAAAAAAAAAAAAAAAAAAAAGGACAGGTGTGTGTGTGTGTGTGGTGTGTTTCATGTTCCACAATTCAAGGCTCCAAGGGTTGTCTTCTTCTCTCTCTTTCCCTCCTTCCCCCTCTTTCTTTCTGTCTCCCTTTCTATATATCTGTATCTGCTTCTCTCTCTGCCCTCCCAATGGTTCCAGGCACGTGGTAGACATTTTCATGGAAAGCATGAGTAAATACTAGACACTCAATAAATGCTTACTGAGTTTATGCAAATATAATAAAGTTGCTGTTTTTTTGCTGTCAATTCCGGAACAGTAATCTGCCTGTCGGGGGACATCAGAAATGCAGAGAGGATGATGGAAGGAGGACAAAGACAGGAGCAGACCAAAATGTAAGCAAAGCCAATCTTTTACTTCACAGGCTTTGATTCATTGGGAAACATGTTTTATGCTTTTCTTAAGGTTTGAGGTGGAATTTTTTTTAAAAAAAATACGTTGATCTATTTAAATGTTGGGTGTTAAGTTGATATTAGAATCTTAAAATATCAGAATGTTGTATATGATTGAGAAAAGAATAAGGATATAAAGAATAGGATAAAAGGAAAAGAAGAAGAATGTTAGCCTTTATTAAACATTTCCATGATTTATCTGTGAAAATGAGCATAAGTTGTGGTCACCAGAGACAAACAGAAAGATAAACTTGGAGGCTATAGTTGGGGCAATTTATTGTGTCCTAAATCTATTACTAAGAATTATTTCCATATGCTATTTATGTGTTTTCTTTTATACATTTTTTCTGTTTGCTATATCATAACCGAGTTTTTTTTTTAAAATATATTTTATTGATTTTTTACAGAGAGGAAGGGAGAGAGATAGAGAGTTAGAAACATCGATGAGAGAGAAACATCGATCAGCTGCCTCCTGCACATCTCCCACTGGGGATGTGCCCGCAACCCAGGTACATGCCCTTGACCGGAATCGAACCTGGGACCTTTCAGTCTGCAGGCCGACGCTCTATCCACCGAGCCAAACCGGTTTCGGCCATAACGGAGTTTTTTAGCTGCAAACAACTTGACAATAAAAAGACTTTTAAGCAGAACTTTGTTTTCTATAAAATTAATCTTGGTTTTCTTTCTATTACTTATATTCTTTTTTAAATCCTCTTTTCCTTATTTGTACCCCGTGTAAACATGGATATGTTGTCACTTTTTCATCTGTAAAGAAAAAATTGATATCCTGTCACATTGATGGAGTCAGCCAAAGAATCTGCAGTAACTGAAAAATATCAGTGAAATTCTGCATGCTACAAATTAAAATTGTTCTTGGAAAACCTCCTCTATAAAATAATTTCATTAGGAGTGAGCCTGCTTGTTTGTAAAGTTGTTTCCTCCAGCGTTCTCACTCATAGTGTTGTGGGTGGGTACTAGGCTCTCCCATGGGATCAGGAGAAAAAGCATTTCCGGTTACATGCATGGGAGATTGTGGTCTTGTGGCAGGATTTATTCAGGAAATCTGCCCCAGCCCCTTGGGTTTCCAATGTCCCAGCTCTTTCTGTCCCACCATGGGAAAAAGTCCAGCCATGTCTTCAGCAGGACCAAAATAAAAGCCAGTTTCCAGAATTTGTGCTTCATCTTACTCCTTGTGGGTCTGCACTGTCTTCTGCAGGCCCCAGATGGCCACTAGACCTGCATAGCCATGTTTTCCTGGGTGAGTGCAGACCAGAGGGGCAGGGGGTGAGG
>NW_005357232.1:1308950-1326127 GCF_000412655.1 Myotis brandtii
TAACCAAGAGCTTTTTCTAAATAACCAATCAACTTTCCAAGTTTTCATAGGCTTCTGATGGAGTCCACCCCCTAGCCAAAGATCTTTTTCTCAGGTTAGACTGACAGGCCTCTATGGCCAAGCACCTCCCCTTGTGCCATTTTGATTTCTATTGCGCATGTCCTCATCTGCTCCTGCTTCCCCCTTAATCCAGTACCAGAGGTGGGAAAAGGGAAGGGTGTTAATCCTTGGCCAGGCAATGCTGGAACCCCTGGAATGTGTGTGAAACTGTAGCTTCCTGGAGAAGCAAAACAGGCTCAATGTTCCCAGCTGACCATGCTTAACAATGTCTGGCTTCCCTTGTTCTCTTCCTATTAATAACTAGCTAACTACGGTAACAATAGTACTAGCCCTTTCCAAAATATTTGAGCAGCAAAGAAAAATTGAAAAATACAGCAAAGAAGGGAGCTGGAATACTTTTGCCCAAATTAGGTTTAAAAACAATACTTTGCTTAATTGTAGCTTGTTTCAATGACAATATTATAATATTTTTTAGGTTTACAAAAATCTATTCAGTTCCTCCATGCATGGCTTACATGTTTTTATCATCAAGGTTACAGGGCTTGTTTTGAGGAAGCATTATGATATATTGGAAAAATAATGAATTATTCAAGGGATTTGGGTTCTAATTCCTTACAGTATCAGTTTTCTCATTAGTAAAATCAAGATAGGGTTTTGTGAAATTTAGAAATTAATACTGTGTTTTCAATTATGATTTTTATAATTACATCTGAATTAGACATTCCATTTCAGCATTTACTTGCTCTGGGATCCCTGGCATATAGTTTATTCTCTTTGAGCCTTGTTTTCCTCACATGTAAACTATATCAGTACTTGTGATAATTAGGTGAGAAATGCTATTGGAAGTTACTTCTATAATGGCTGACACATCTTATAACATTCCTTTCCTTCACAGAATTTTAATAAGCCAATTTATGTAATTGTTTAAAGATTTGCTCTCCCACTAAACTGTAAACACCCTGAGGACAGACACCATGTAGGTTTGTTTAAAGCTGTATTTCAGTCTTCTTGCAAAGTGCCCTTTGCAAAATGCCTTTAATAAATATTTGTTGAGTAGGAAGATTGAATGTCAGTTTGCCTCCCTTTCTCTTGCAAAGGCATACAATAACTCGTTGGTGAAAGAATTAAAAATTTTAGTACATAAAAAAATGTAGCATGCCATTAATAATCCTATATAATAAAACCCTAATATGCAAATCGACCTAACGGTGGAACGACCTGTTGCTATGACTCGCACTGCCCCCCTGAGAGGGAGGTGACCAGCAGCATGGAGCGGCACCAGGCCACCAGCCAAGGCGGGTGCCAGAGGGGGCCCCCGATCACCCTGCCTGCTGGTCACCCCACAAATTGCTGGCCAGGCCTAGGGACCCTACCCTATATATTGGGAACAGTCTCTTAGATTCAAAAATTAAAACCTGGCAAGGCTATTCTAACACTGACAAAACAGGATCATGCATGGACTCTGGCTTGCACATCTTGTGGTCAGCCCTGATTCTGACACTTATAACTGTGTGACAGAGCCAATTACTTAACTTCTCTCTGCTTCAGTTTTTCCACCCATGTGATAGGGAAAATAGTACTACCGCCTCAAAAGGATGTTATGTACTACTTTTTATAATCAGGGAAAAAAAATGTAGCTGCCCGTACACAGCAAGATGCCTTTCACCTGTATGAAAAGTATGGTCACTGATGCATGCAGCGTCCTGGATTGTGAGAGGGATATCCAACTGCTGGTTTAGGCCTGACATCCCCCGAGGGGTCCCAGATTGTGAGAGGGTGTAGGCCGGGCTGAGGGACTCTCCCCTCTCCCCCATGCATGAATTTCGTGCACTGGGCCTCTAGTAATTATATAGCTGGCATACTTGAGGAAAAAAAGAAATACTATTACAAACCAAATTGGCATAAATGTAATTTAGATATAACATATCCATACCACTGCCTGATTTTCTCTTCCCAAGGACTTAAATACTAAAATGTTTTGAAAGTATAAGCCAGCCGTGGGCAAACTACGGCCCGTTTGAAATGAATAAAACTAAAAAAAAAAAAAAAAGACCGTACCCTTTTATGTAATGATGTTTACTTTGAATTTATATTAGTTCACACAAACACTCCATCCATGCTTTTGTTCCGGCCCTCTGGTCCAGTTTAAGAACCCATTGTGGCCCTCGAGTCAAAAAGTTTGCCCACCCCTGGTATAAGCTCTCTCCACTAGAGACATACTTACTATGAAAAGAAAACCCAGAAAATTATCTTTGAAATTTTTTGATCCTTAAAACTTGAATTCAAACTTATGCTTAAGCCATGAACATTCCAGGAAAAATAGGTCATCAAATTTGCCAAATGTGAACATACTATATTACTATTTTATATAAAACCAGGTTTATTCCAATTTAAGAGATTTTTTAAAACTAATAGATTAGTTTTTAATAGACTTTATCTTCATGAATCAGTTTTAGATTCACAGCGAAATTGAGAGGAAGGTGATTTCCTACATATTTCCTGCCCCCATACATGCACAGCCTCCTTCTGTATCACTATTCCCCACCAGAATGGGGTACATTTGTTACAACTGATGAACCTACATTGACATATAATTGTCACCATGGACCATAGTTTACAACAAGATTCATTTTTGGTGATAAACATTTTATAGGTTTGGACAAATGTATGATATATGTCCACTATTATAAATATCATACAGAGTATTTTCATTGCTCTAAAAATCCTCCATGCTCCACCTATTCATCCCTCCACCGAATCCCTGGAAACCACTGATCTTAAATAGACTTACTTTTTTAAAACAATTTTAAAATTTACAGGAAAATTGAGCCAATAGTATAAAGAGTTCCTATATGACTAATTCCCACACAGTTTCCCTTATTATTGTCTTATGTTCTTATGCAATATTATCATTGAAGCAATAATATGTTATTATTAACTAACTTTATAGCTTATTCAGATTTCCTCATTTTTTATCTAATGTCCTTTTTCTGTTCCATATTCTTATCCAGGATACCTTATTATATTTATTTATCAACTTCTTATGATCCTCTTGTCTGTGATAGTTTCTCATATTTTCCTTATTTTGATAACCTTGAGAGTGGTGGTCAGGTTTGTTGACGGATGCCCCGCTATTGAAACTTGTCTGATGTTTTTCTCATGAGTAGGCTGAAGTTGTAGGTTTGGGGGAGGAAGATCACAGAAGCGCAGTTGATGATAACCTTGATCAACTGGCTAAAGTGTTGTTTGACAGGTGGGAGAAATACACTCACCAGTCCAAAATTTTAAAAAATGGACATGGAGACACGAATTAAGGCGAAAGCTAGGCATTTAATGTCGGTCTTTCAAGATCGGGTGTCTGGTGGAAAGGCATGCCCAAAGTGGTTACAACCAGCATTTTATTCCCTAGTGCACAGCTCACTCCCCTGGTTCCTCATTGGCTGAGTACTGTGGGTGTACAAATCTTCCCAGATGTCATTTAGGTTTCATTATTTCCTTATAGGGTCTTCTTTCTTTCCCCTTCCCCAGTTTAAATTCCTTTGTTAGTTGATCCCTCCCCAACGTCCTGTTTCCCCGGGGACTCTCCAGGTGCATGAACTTTGTCACATCTGCAGTCCACAGGCCACTATGCAAGCAAACTACCAGTAATTTTCCATTCAGGGTTAAATGCCTTGTCTTAAAAATGGACCACCACTGACTTTATTTCTAATAAATTCCCTCCTCTTTTCTTTTTACTTTTACTGGTCTTATTTTCACTCTTGTATTTTCTGCTTTTCAGATTGTTCTAGAACAGGGGTGGGCAAACTTTTTGACTCGAGGGCCACAATGGGTTCTTAAACTGGACCGGAGGGCCGGAACAAAAGCATGGATGGAGTGTTTGTGTGAACTAATATAAATTCAAAGTAAACATCATTACATAAAAGGGTACGGTCTTTTTTTTTTTTAGTTTTATTCATTTCAAACGGGCTGGATCCGGCCCGCGGGCCGTAGTTTGCCCATGGCTGTTCTAGAACCTGTTGACTTTCCTCATCATAGGAGAGTGAATCTAATTTGGTTTCTAATAATAGCAAATTATTTTGTTGATAAGTCATGGGCATCTGCTTGTTAATAGCTGCCTCAATTAGTCTCTGTGCTAATCCTCTTACACAGGGGATTTTACAACACCCTATCACTGTCAGGACTTCTGCTACAATGATGAGAGATGGAAGAATCGAGGCCTTTAAGCCTTTGCATTTTACAAACCATTCTTCCAACCATCCAGTGAAGGGGTCATCAATGCCAGCATTTTCGGCCAGTTCATTAGCCAAAGTCGTTAGTCCTTGGAGTGCCTTTGTGATTGTGCCATCGGGAGCTGTGTTATTGGGAATGAAGGCACAACACTTTCTCCCAACATAACACAAACCCCCCTTTCTCTGCCAGTATCATGTCTAGCACTATTCTGTTTTCCCAAGCCATCCGGCTAGTGGCATCCAACTGACTAGCTACCCACTGAAGAGCATCCTGGGTGTAATTGATAAATTTCTTCTGATTATAATAGATGTAGTTAATCCCAGTCCACATTTTTATTGATAGTGGACTATCAGAAGAGTGCAGACTCAAATCTAGCGGCTACCTGCGTGTAGGCCTTAAATTCATTGGGAACCCCTGTTGAGTCAATATATATACTGGAGTCAAAAGATCTGCTATTCTCTCCATGCCGGTGCTTACTTTCATTCTTTTTGGGTACCTGGTGGAATGCCAGGGTGAATGGAATGGCCAATTGAACTAGGGCATAGATCCCAGTCCAATTGGATGGTGATGAGTCACGGAGGTTCCTTTTCCCACAAACCACCAGATGTCAGCCTGGGTTATGTGGAGAGCTGAGTAATTGCCAACACTTGACCCATTGGTGACATTTAAGACACTGGTGCAAGTTGTCTGCTCTCCCACAGGTCTAGTGAATTCTGCCCTCTGCCTAGAGAGGCAAGAGGAGTAGTTCACGTTCCCTACAGAGAAAGAGGGGATTGTTCTAAGGTCTGATCTTTGGAAAGTGGGAAGGACCAAGGCAGACTCTTATAGGACTCATTTCCCCATGCATCCTGTCTTGGTACAGGGCCAGCATGCAATATGTTCTGCCAGGATCAGTATCCCATCCGAGGGGAAATGGAACCATTTGCGCTTGCGGCCATCCAGCAGCATATGCATAGCAATTGCTCTTGTTAAGTGCCTGTAATATACACTGAGTGGCCAGATTGTTGTGACCACCTGACGTTTGTAGGCAAATTAGCTATAATTTCGTGCTGAAGTTGCTGGAGGGCCAGACCATTATAAATAGGGAAGCAGGTTGTTTACCAAGACAGTAAAAGTGATCTTTTCCTGAAGATATGGGTAAACAATACGATTTAAGAGCCTTTGAATGTGGGAGATTATATATATATATATACACACATATACACATATAGATATATATATACACATACATATACACACACACACACACACACACACACACACACACACACACACATACTGTATATGCTTTGCTAACAAGTATCACCCCAATAAATTCAATAAAAATTAAAAAAGAAAACATTTTTATGTGCAAAACTGCCAGGTTTAACATGTGATGCTTTTAACAGGAATTACAACTTTGTTTAATAAATGAAACCTAGGCAATGAACCGACAACATTTCAGTGCATAGGACGATGCCCAACTAGCTGAGCCACACCGGCCAGGGCACATGCCAGGATTGTGGGCTCCATCCCCAGTAATAAGTGGGGGCGGGTGGGGGGGTGAGCAGCTTATCGATGTTCACTCTCACACCAATGTTTCTTTTCTCCCTCTCCCTTCCCCTCTCTCTAATAATAATAATAATAAATGAAACCCAGACCTAAAAGGCTGATAATGGAAGATTGGAGTAGTCAGACCTCAGAGCCCAGATTTTTGTTCTGGAGATCTAATTTCCCCCAGAATATTATGTTGTTATATAAAGTACCCTTCTCTTCTAACACCTTGGCCAGTGCATGAAGGGGACCTGTTGCATCTTAGCTCCAGTCTCTTTATCAAGAAGAATCAACATTAGCACAAACCTTCATAAACCTTTAAAAAATGCTTGACTTCTACCCTCCAAGCATGCACTCACCCAGGTTCTGTTTTTTCTTTTTCTGAGCACCTTTGCTCCAGATGACTGAAACAGACCCCTGTTCCCTATCTTAAAGCCATTGATTCTAAAAATATGATCCCTAGACTTCTGGGGATGGGGGGGGAGGGGGGAACTGTGAGGTCAAACTAATTTCATAATCCTAAAATGTCATCTGCCTTTCTTAATTCATTGACGTTTGCACTCATGGTGCAAAAGTGATGAAGGATCAAACTATTTATAATGGTCTGGCCCTCTAGAAACTTCAGCACGAAATTATAGCTAATTTGCCTACAAACGTCAGGTGGTCATAATAATCTGGTCACTCAGTGTAAACTAGACCCATTCAACCCAGGCATTTGTATCACCATACCCAGTTTCTATTTCTAGAGTCTGCCTTAAATCACTTACCTCAACTAATTCCACTCTCCTGGGGTCTATATTAGGTGATGTTAGTTCTGGTTCAGATGTATTAGAAGTTATATTCTTTTCTACTTTAGGAGGGTTTTGAATTTCTATTCTAACCCTAGCAGTTGGATCTCTACCAGTAAGATCTATCCCAAACCCATAAGTTCTATTAACTTCATTATCTGGAACTTTTATAGTCAGAAGGATAGGGTTATATCCTAGGTTTTGACAGTTTGGGCCTGGGGACCTTTCAAACATATGTCATTTTGACTTTAGAGGTTTTCCCTGTGAATAGGAGGCAGTCCAGCCTTGATATTGAGTAGTCCACCAGACATTGCTCCAGCCTGGGCATGGTAGACCTGTGTATCGAGGACTAGAAGAGGAGGTTTGCTGTTCAGGGCATAAATATTTTTCAGAGCTGCTTAAGGCTCTCTGGTCTTCTAAATTTCCACAAGATATAATTTGGCAGGCATCAAACTTAATAGTTTGGGGCGCCGAAGTCTTAGTTACATTGATCACTTGTTTGACCAGGTACCTAGCGTTTGCACTTTGCACAACAACACATCCAAGACAAAGTAATCTGGGAGACAGAGAGCCAGGCCATGATTGGGAGGAGGATTAGTGTGTCTTTCTTTTTTTTTCTTTTTTTAAAATATATTTTATTGATTTTTTACAGAGAGGAAGGGAGAGGGATAGAGAGTTAGAAACATCAATGAGAAAGAAATAGTGATCAGCTGGCTCCTGCACACTCCCCACTGGGGATGTGCCCGAAACCAAGGTACATGCCCTTGACCGGAATCGAACCTGGAACCATTGAGTCCGCAGGCTGACACTCTATCCTCTGAGCCAAACCAGTTAGGGCTAGTGTGTCTTTCTTTTTAGGACTACCTTGAAAGGGTTTTTTTTGTTGACACTAGCACCTTCCACTGATCTCCTTCCCCGCCTCCCAGATTATCTTTTACTGGTCCCTTGACTCAAGTGTAATGAGTCCACCCCTTTTCAGCTGTTTGTATGGTTATTTCGGTAGTCAGGAACACCTGATAGGGACACTCCCTGGTGACCATGATGAACCACGAACTCAAGAGGTGGGGTCTGGGCAAGGAGTCCTTTTAACCTGAGGAATGACAGGGTAGAGAATAGGCCAGTATGTAGTTTCTCAAAAATTGATCTTTGGTTTTTGTGGTAGGGAGATCTGGAGCTCTGCCCAGGTGTGGGAGCCCATATAACATCTCATAAGGGGACTGCCCCACATCTTTCCTTGGAGCTGGCCTAACCCCGAGGAGTGCTATAGAAAGACATTTTGTCCAAGGTAGTTTGGTTTCTAAGATTATTTTGATAATTTGCCTCTTAAGGGTCTGGTTCATTCTTTCCACCCTTCCTGAAGATGGGGGATACCTGGGGGTATGATAGTCCCAATTAATGACTAATCCTTTCATTCTCCTCAACACTCTGGAGGTAAAATGACTTCCATTGTCTGAGTCAGTGTTCTCCACCAGGCCAAACCTGGGTATGATTTGCTCCAAGATTATCTTTATGACACTCCCTGCAGTGGCGGCCACAAGGGGAAAGGCTTCCACCCACCCAGAGAAGTGATCCACTATTATCAGTAGGTATCTTTGTCATCCCACCCTAGGCATTTCTGTGAAGTCTACCTGAATGCTCTGAAATGGTCTTAACCCTTTCATCTGTATCCTTACCACCTTTTTGTTGTTCTTTGGCAAGTCACACATCCCCCACACACCTGTCTAGCAATGGTATAGATACCCACACACCCATAATTCCTAAATATTGTATCACACATGGTTTGTGGACCCTAATGACTCCCCCTATGCAGTATGGACATCAGCTTCCTCATCATGGGCTTATCATTTCCCATCAGGGAGCATCCATCTTCTATCTCCTGTTTTAATTGCTCCTATTTTATCTAATTCCTTTTCTTCCTCTTTAGTAAACGGGGGCCTTAATGTTACCTTTGGACAACTTGGGATCAAACTAAAGAGTCTGTTTCCTTCCTCCAGAGTGGCTTGTTTGGCAGCCTCATCTGGGAGTCTTTATCTACAGCCTCCATAGAGCCTCCCTTCTGGCGTCTGTTTACATGGACAACAGCCACTTCTGTCAGGAGTAAAAGACTTTCTAAGACTTGCTTGACTAATTCTCCGTGGACCAATTCCTTTCCCTTGCTGTTTATGAAACCCCGTTCTGTCCAAATTTTTCCAAAAGTATGCACTACTCCACAAGCATATTTAGAGTCAATGTATATAGTGCCTTCTTGGCCTTCGAGCAGTTTTAAGGCTTAGTTAAGAGCGTATAATTCACAGGTTTGGGCTGACCAACTGTTAGGTAGTCTACCTCCCTCACACAAGGAATGTTTGGTTCCATTAATGATAGCGTAGCCATTTTGTCTCTTTTCCTCTATTACCCAGGATGATCCATCAACAAACAATTTGGCCCCGTCATGCAGTGGGACCTCACTTAGGCCTGGCCTGACCTTAATTTGGTATTCCATGATGTCTAGGCAGTTGTGTTCAGATGCTTCCTGGTTTTCCTCTACCTTCCATAGAAACCTGGCAGTGTTCAGGCAGCCATAGGTGGTCAAAACCAAATCATCCCTTTCTAATAATATGGCCTCATACTTCAGAATTCGGGAGTCAGTCAGCCATCTCCTGGTTCTTTGATTTAGTATGCTCCTGACCTGATATGGATTGCTTACTATTAAGGCTCCTCCAAAAGTTAATTTCTTGCTCTCCTCTACCAGTAAGGCAGTAGCCGCCACGGCCTGCACACATTCGGGCCATCCTCTGGAAATGGGGGTCAAGGAGTTTGGAAAAGAAGGCCATAGGTTGTTTTTTACCCCCCAGGTCTGGGTGAGCACCCCAAGGGCTACTCCCTGGTCCACTGTTACAAATAAATGGAACAGTTTCTTCAAAGATGGTAGGGCTAGGACTGGGGCTGAAATGAGAGCTTGTTTTAGTTCCTCTATTGTCTGAATTTCCTCTGGTATCCATATTAGGGGGTCAGGTTCTTCCTCTCACAGCTTGAGATATAAAGCCTTTGTCTTTTGAGCATATGAGTCAATCCACAACCAGCCATAACCAGTTATTCACAAGAACTTTCTGAGCTCTCTTTTCATTTTGGGTATAGGCAGACTCACTATGTCTGATATCATCTCTGGGTTTATTCATATTTTTCCTTCACTAATGAAATGCCCTAAGTACTTAACTTCTTTTTCTACACATTGTAACTTATTTTTGGAGATGCGCAAACCATTTCCTCCCAGAAAGTTGAACGGATTTGTGGTAGTTTCTGACACTTTATCTTTCCTTTCCCTAGATATGAGGAGGTCATCTACACACTGTAGAAGCTGGGCCCTGTAAGAGGTTGAAACTCCTCTGGTACTCTTCAGAATCTGGCCAAATAAATTTGGGGGCTCCATAAAGCCTTGTGGTAACATGGTCCAGCTGTACTGTTGTTTTCTCCTGCTTGTTGGATTCTCCCACTCAAAGGCAAAGAGGTCTCTGCCCTTAGGGTCTAGATGACATGCTCAAAATGCATCTTTTAGATCCACTACACTGAACCATTTGTGTTCAAATGGGATTTTGCTGAGGAGAGTGTAGGGGTTAGGCACAATAGGATGGCGGGCCTGGACAATCTGATTTGCAGTCCTCAAATTCTGCACTAGTCTGTATGACCCATCATTCTTGACCGGGAGGATTGGAGTGTGGTACAGTGACATACAGGGCTCCAACAGTCCATCTTTAATTAATCCCTCCATTAATGGTTGTAGGCCCCTCCTTCCTTCAGTAGGGGTGGGGTATTACCTTCTACAAACTATTTTCCCCAACTGTTTTAGCTGAATTTGTAATAATGTGCTTTTTAATCCTCCCCTGTTGCCCTCCTTTACCCACACAAGGGAATCAATCTTCTTTTCCTCCTCTTCCATCAGAAGGACCATCGTTACTTTTATTTGTCCTTCTTCTACCCCTAATCCTAGACCAAACCTCACAATCAAGTCCCAGCCCAGAAAGTTAACTCCTGCCTCAGGGACATATAATAGTAACCCCTCAATTTGTTCTGATCCCATCATGAGTAACATTTTCATGAAAAATGGAACCTGAAATCCCTCCCCTTTTACTCCTGATGCAGTTAATTTTTCCTTAGATAATTCTGTACCCTTTGGTTGATACATAAGAGAGGAGAGAGCAGCCCAGGTATCAATAAAAAAAGTCACCTCTTCTCCCTCCGGTCCCACCTTCAAATTTACCAAGAGTTCTGGTGGAATCTAGTCAGAAAGAACCTCTGACCGCCCCCTAATCCTCATCGAAGGTCATGAGGAGAATCACCTTTTCCTCGTTTTTTTAATTTTGGGCACTCTCTTTTAAAGTGTCCCGGCTTTCCACACTTGTAACACCCATTTGTATTTTTAGAAGTCTTCCAGTGCATTTCCCTTTGGTCTTTCTGCTGACACCTAGGGTTAGCATTTCTCCACTTCTGCCAGGAGAAGTCTTAACCTGTTCGCTTTCTGACCACCTCTTCTACAGTGGAGACCATGATTTTTGCCTTTTGTTTCTCCTCCTTTCTTCTTACAAAGACTTTCTAAGCTTCTTAGTAATTCTTCTATTGGTTTTTCATTCCAACCCTCAATCTTTTGCAACTTTTTGGTAATGTCTGGCCAGCTGTTGGTCACAAAAGTGACCTTCAAAAGGCCCTATCCTATTGGGTCTAGGCCCCAGAGTATTTTCTCATCTGATCTCTTAGTCTTTGTAAGAAGGCCAAAGGGGTTTCCTCCTTCTCTTGTTGGACCTCAAATGCCTTATTCACATTTGTGATATAGGAGACTCTTTTATCCCCTTAATTATAAGTTCTATGAGGTCCTGCATTTGTGCTCGGTCCCTGAGGTCATTGTTATACCAGTTGGGGTTGACATTCAGGAACTTTTGTTCCGCTAGCAAGACCCCTTGCCCGGGGAGAATATTGTCTCTCCTTGGTCATGGCTGCCCTTCTAATCATTCCTCTCCCTTCCCCTGTAAATAAGATGTTCATGATGGATATCATCTCAGCCCAGGTATAGAAGCTGGGTCCTGAGAACTGGTCCATCTGTTCTGCTAAACCCAGGGGATCTTCTAAAAGGGATTTCATCTCTTTCTTAAAATTTCAACCTCTGTACCTGTGAGGGGAGCATTCACAAAACCAATTTCTCTTGTTCCATGGGGACCTCTTGGAGAGGAAACATTGGTTGTTTAGAAGGGATTGGCAAGTTTTCAGTGTCTTTCTTCCATTGCTCTAATTCTTTTCCTAGATTCGGGTTAGGAGCAGTTGGCTGAGCTCCCCCACAATCTTTAGTCCCTGTCTCTTCTGGCTCCTTGGTTGCCCTCTGCTCCTCCTGCTCCCCAGTCTGTGGAATATAAAAAGGAGGTAAGCATGATAAGGGGTCCCAGGGTTTTTCCTTAAGGCCTTCCTCTTCTTCTTTAAGAGGAAATATGCAGGCCTTTCCCAGTAACCAGCAAAGGGCATAATGTTTCTCCGCCTGTGTGGACAAGGTCTTTTCATTCGCATAAATAACTAGAGTTTGGCACACCAGTCTTCATCTGAGCCAAACTTGGGCCAAAAGATAAAAGGTCTACAAATTGGGTCTTTAGGCCATATAAAACAACAGTATTTGATCATCTTTCGTTTCTTCTTGTCTTTGGTTGAGGGGCTGTTTACCCAGAACCTCAGCATCCCCCCCAGTGGACTATCCAGGGGAATGTCTAAGGGAGCCTCCTTGGCTGCACTTCCATTGGTTTCCCTAGGCCTAGAATTCTTGTTCCCCATTTTCAGCAGGTCCCTGTGACTATCCTGTGTGCTCAACTGCCCGTACTGGAGGATTCTTGCACACACTGAGATTCACTTTGTCTGTCTCCAGTCATTTCCCTCACAGGAGAACAAATCCACAGATCGGGACTCCGCACCCGCTTCCTGCCTAGGACACGTCTCAGACACACACACACTCAACCTCCGAAAATACCCAACCACTCAGGCAGTACTTATAGGCCAATTTTCCTACCTTGGCTCATGCACAGGGTTGCCTGATTGCCGTGGTGCTTGCTTTTTCTCCCCTGTGTCACCCTCACTGTCTTGCAGATAAAAGTCTCGGGCTTGTCTATGGCTTCCGCAGAGAGTCGGGGCACACAGGCAGAGCAGGCCACCCGAAATTGGGTGGGATGCATCGTCCCCTCAACTGGGGTCATGCTCCATGCAGGCACAGAGATCCTGGACAAGGCCTTAAAATTGTGAGAAACATGCTCACCAGTCCAAAATTTTTAAAAATGACCATGAAGATATGAATTACAGCAAAAGCTAGGCATTTAATGTCTGTTTCGCAAGATTGGGTGTCTGGTGGCAGGCACGCCCAAAGCGGTTACAACCAGCATTTTATTCCCTAGTGCACAGCTCATTCTCCTGGTTCCTCATTGGCTGAGTGCTATAGGGGTGTACAGTCTTCCCTGACGTCACCTAAGTTTCTTTATTTACTTACTAGAGGCCCAGTGCATGAATTCGTGCACGGGTGGGGTCCCTCCGGGTGGCCTGCAGAGATCAGGCCCCAGTTTGCACCCGTAGCCTTGCAGCTCCGCAGCCCCGCCTGGCACCCCACCTTGGCCTGGCGCCACCCCCCCACCTGCTCCACCATCCCGCCTGCGGGGCGATCTATCGGGGCCAGCCCCTCGCCCCCCGTCACCGCTGCTGGTCGCTGTCTGCGGGGCGATCGGTGGGGCAATCGGTGGGGCAGTCGGACCCCTGCTCGCACCCACCTTGGCCTGGCGCCGCCTGCTCACCTGCTCAAACAAGCAGCAGTTGGTGTGAGTGTGCCCCATACCTCTCAATAAGAGGCTCAAGACCCAGAACTAGCACCAGCCTGCTTTGCTTCACAACTGGGTCTTGCCTGGGCACTTCACAAGCCCAATACAGGTAGCAGCCATCTGCAGACCTCTCTGTAGCTCCTGCTGGGTGGGCCCAAGCAGTGGCTGACTTTGTACTTCCCAAGAGGCACCAGAGCCAGTGCACCCCATGGACAGCTTCAGACCACAACAGATTACAACTCTGCACATCCACAAGCGACACACTCAAGGGGCAGACTCAGGAGCAACAAAGCCACACTCTGTTGCAAGTCCTGCTCCATAACGGTGTCTCCTGCACAGCTCTTCCACTATAGTCACAGCTGGTCCTCACAGCCAATTAGCTTGGTGGTCAATTCCTCTCAGTGACACCAAGAGCAATCAAGACTCAACTACAACAAGGCTGTGCACACAGGCCATACAGGGGCATACCTAGAATGCCCACCTCAGGTGAGTGGGGTGGCTGAGCCACTGGGCCCTACAGGACACATATTACACAAGGCCACTCTGCCAAAACAGGAGACATTGCAGTTCTACCTAATACATAGAAACAAACACAGGGAACAGCCAAAATGCAGAGACAAAGAAATATGTCACAGGTGAAAGAACAGAAGAAATCTCCAGCCCAGAAAAAGAACTAAATGAAATGGAAGCAAGCAAACTACTAGATACAGAGTTCAAAACAGTGGTTATAAGGATGCTCAAGGATCTTAATGAGAGCTTCAAGGGACTTAGTGAGAATTTCAAGGATCTTAGTGAGAATGTCAAAGACATGAAAAGAGACCAGTCAGAAATTAAGCATACACTAACTGAAATAAAGAACATAGTGTGAGGAGCCTCTGGGAAAACTTTAAGAATAGCCAAATTCTCATTGTGGTGTGTCAGAAGAAGAGAAAGAGTAAGATATTGAAAACCTATTTGAAGAAATTATAACAGAAAACTTCCCCTATCTGGTGAAAGAAATAGACTTACAAGTCCAGGAAGTGCAGAGAGTCCCAAACAAGAGGAACCCAAAGAATCCCACACAAAGACACATCATAAGTAAAATGCCAAGGGTTAAAAACAGAGAGAGAATCTTAAAAGCAGCAAAAGAAAAGCAGTTAGTTACCTATAAGGAAGTGTCCTTATGACTTCCAGCTGGTTTCTCTGGATGGAATTAAAAGCAGGCTTGAGAAACAGAGAGTCGAATCAGTAATTTGAAAGACATAGTAGGAAGAAAATACTCAGAGCAACAAAAAGAAAAAAAAACTTGAGGAGAGTGTATGGAAATGTTGAAACAACATGAAAAGGAACAACATCTGCATCGTAGGGATAACACATGGAGAAGAAAGTGAGCAAGGAATAGCAAGGAATCCAGAAATCATTGTGGGCAGAGCTCAGGAGATCTATCTCAGTGCTGCGGCCGAAGCAACGCTGTGAGTACACTCCAGCGAACAGACTTCCTTGGCACACCAGGAAGTGGCAACGCCCTCCTGACAAATCTCCAGGAGCCACCTACTCTTAGCCCCGACCCTCATGCCCATTGAATAACATAGCAAGCGTGTCCCTATTGCATTGGCTGTTTACCCCTTTATATATGGCTGTACTTCCCCAATAAACTTAGATCTGTGTCTCTGAACCTGGTCTCCAGAGTCGTGCATGCAGACGCCCCAGCGCGTTGGGCTCCGTCGTCCTCACTCCCGGGGGACCCCCTGTTCCAAATCATGGCATTTTGTATACCAAAAATGAACTCTCAGAAAGAGAAATTTTTAAAAAATACCATTTACCGTTGCAATAACAACAAAAATAATAATAAGATTCCTAGGAATAAACTTAATGAAGGAGGTCAAAGACCTGTACTCAAAAACTATAGAATATTGAACAGAGAAATAGAGGAAGATACAAACAAGTGGAAGCATATATCATTTGGGATTAGAAGAATTAACATCATTAAAATGTCCATACTACCCACAGCAATCTATAGATTCAATTCAACCCCTGTGAAAATACCATCGGCATATTTCACAGATCTAGATCAAATCTTCCAAAAATTTATATGGAACCAAAAAGGAGCCTGAATAGCCACAACAATCTTGAGAAAGAAGAACAAAGTTGGACAGATCACAATACTGGATATCAAACTATACTACAAAGCCATTGTAATCAAAATAGCCTGGTATTGGCACAAGAACAGGCATATAGATCAATGGAACAGGACAGAGACTTCAGAAATTAAGTCACAATTATGGTCAATTAATATTTGACAAAAGAGGCAAGAGCATACAATGGAGTAAAGACAGTCTCTTCAATAAATGGTGTTGGGAAAATTGGACAGGTACATGCAAAAAAATGAAACTAGATCACAAACTTACACCATACACAAGAATAAGCTCAACGTGTATAAAAGACTTAAATGTAATTTGCAAAACCGTAAAAATCCTAGAAGAAAACATAGGCAGTAAAATTTCACTCATCTCATGTAACAATTTTCCCCAATACATATCCTAGGGCAAGAGAAACAAAGGAAAAACTAAACAAAAGGAACTACATCAAACTAAAAAGCTTCTGCACAGCAAAAAATAAATACAAAATAATGATCAACAAAATGAAAAGGGAATCCACTGTATGGGAGAACTTATTCACCAATGATACATCTGATAAGGGGTTAATTTCCAAAATATATAAAGAACTCATACAATTCAATAAAATTAAGGCAAACAATCCAATTAAAATATTGGCAAAGGACCTGAATAGACACTTCTCCAAAGAGGACATACAGATGGCTAAGAGATATATGATAAAATGCTGAATGTTAATAATCATCAGAGATGCAATTTAAAACTACAATGAGATGTGACCTCACACCTACCAGAATGGCTACTATCATTCAAGCAACAAACAACAAGTGCTGTTGAGGATGTGGGGAAAAGGGAACCCCAGTATACTGCTGGTGGGAATGCAGACTGGTACTGCCACTGTGAAAAAGAGTATCAAGTTTATTCACAGACACAAAAAAATGGAACTGCCGAAACACCGATCAGAAAGAATATATGCACCCCTATGTTCATAGCAGCATTATTTACAACTAGAGGCCTGGTGTATGAAATTCCTGCACTCGAGGGGTCTCTCAGCCCAGCCTGTGCCCTCTCGCAGTCTGGGAGCCCTCAGGGGATGTCTGACTGATGGCTTAGGCCTGGCAGTTAGACATCCTTAGCGCTGCTGTGGGGGCGGGAGAGGCTCGCGCCACTGCTGCTGGGCTCACCATGCAGCTGTGAGCCTGGCTTCTGGCTGAGTGGTGTTCCCCCTGTGGGAGCGCACTGACCACCGGGGGGTAGCTCCTGCGTTGAGCATCTGCGCCCTGGTGGTCAGTGCGCATCATAGAGACAGGTTGTTCTGCCATTCAGTCGATTTGCATATTAGCCTTTTATTATATAGGATTACTAGAGGCCCGGTGCACAAAAATTTGTGCACTTGGGTGGGGGAGGGGGGGTCCCTTAGCCCGGCCTGTGCCCTAGGCCTGCTGCAGAGGGCAGGCCCAATCCCTAGGTGCAGCCCCTGGTCGGGCTTAGAGCAGGGCTGATTGGGGAGTTGGGGAGTTGGGGCCTGTCACACTCAAGGCAGGGTCGATGGGGAGGTTGCGGCGCCACCTCCTGTCATGCACAGAGCAGGGCCAATCAGGGGGTTGGAGCGCTGCCCCCTGTCATGCACAGAGCAGGGCCCATCAGGGGGTTGGGGAGCT
>NW_005357232.1:1326923-1330008 GCF_000412655.1 Myotis brandtii
TTTTTTTCTTTTTTTTTTTTTTTAATTCTGGGCCAGCTTTAGCTCTGGCTCTAGCTCTGAGGCTTCCACTGCTGAAAGCAGGTATCTGGTTTGTTTGCTGTTCTATAATCGAAACAATGTATAACTCCAGCTCTGAGATCCCAGCCGGCTGAAAGCTGGTTTCTGGGGTTTTGTTTAGCTTCTATATTTGTTACAATGTTTCAAACTGCCAGGTCAGAGGCCGGCAGCGGCAGGCGGGGAACGTTGGAGTCCGCCAGTCACTGGAGCAAGCAAGCCTCCCTGTTCGCTTCAGTGCATGGCTGCCGGCCGCCATCTTGGTTGTCAGTTAATTTGCATATACTCACTGATTAGCCAATGAAAAGGATAGCGGTCGTACGCTAATTACCATGTTTCTCTTTTATTAGTGTAGATTATATAGGATAGCTAAGATCTGGAAACAGCTCAAGTGCCCATCAGTAGATGAGTGGATAAAAAAGCTCTAGTACATTTGTACAGTAGAATACTATGCAATTGTAAAAAAAGAAGGATCTCTTACCCTTTGCAACAGCATGGATGGTCTGCAGATTTTCATGCTAAATGAAGTAAGCTATTTAGAGAAAGACAAATATCACATGATCTCACTTATTTTTGGAATCTAATGAACAAAATAAAAGGATGGACAAAATAGGTCCAGAAACATGGAAGCAGGGAACAGACTTACAGATTTCAGACAGAAGGGCTGGGGGCAGGAAGAGATTAACCAAAGAACTTATATGCATATATGCATAGCCCATGGACACGGGCTATAATGTAATGCCGGCCTTGGGGTGGGGTGGGAGCCGGGTGGACGCAGGCAAAGGGGGGAAAATGGGAGATAATCTCTAATATTCTCAACAATAAAAATAAATTTTAAAAAAAGAAATTAAGCCATGAAAACACAGGGATGAATCTTAAATGCATAGTACTAAATGAAATAAAGCAGTCTGAAAAAAACTACATTCTGTATGATTCTAATGATATGACATTCTGGAAAAGGCAATATTATAGCAGCCAAAAAAGAGTAAAATCAATGTTTGACGGGCTTGGTGGCAGGAAGAGAGAGTTGGAAAGGTGAAGCACAGTGGATTTTTTCAGGTAATAAAATCTATATACTAGTATATAAAAGCCTCTGCCGGTGCCATCCCCCCTCACACCTGCAGCTAGCGCCAGAGCCGCCACTGGCCCTGCTCACACCCGTAGCTGGTGCCGGCCCCAATCGCTCTGTGCCGTCAGCAGGTGCGAGTGGCGGCTGCTTGCCCTGATTGCCCCTCAGGGCTCCTCTACCTCCCCCTGCTCCTGAGGGGCGATCAGGGCCGGCAGCCACCTCTTGCACCCAGTGCCAGCGCCCCTCACACCTGCAGCTAGCGCCAGAGCCAGCGCTGGCCCTGCTCACACCCGCTGCTGGTGCCGTCCCCAATTGCTCTGCGCCATCAGCAGGTGCGAGCAGGATCAGTGCTGTCAGTGCGTGGGAGCGGTGGAGGTGGGAGCGGGGCTGCCAGCAGATGGGATGAGGGGCCAGGTGGGGGTGGGGGTGGGGGTGGAGGATGGGCTGAGACCCGTCCCTGTGCTCACCGCAGCCTCGCGGCCCACAGTTCCTTTCAAGGTGCACGAGTTTGTACACTGGGCCCCTAGTATATAATGAGTGTAAAACTTCTTAAGTGAAATACTATTTTTAAGGAGAGTTGTTGAAGCAAAGGCTGCTGATATTAGCATAAGGATATGAATTGGATTCAAAGAGAAGGGAGAGAAGTAAACTATATCCTATATCCTTTCTCTCATGCCCCTAATTTAATGCATTACTAAGTTTTGTTGATTGTGCCTCCCAACTATTTCAAATTTGTCCATTTCTTCTTTTCATATAAATTTTTAATTTTTCCATTATGATTGACATATAATGTTATTTTAGTTCCACATGTGCAACATAGTGATTAGATATCTATATAATTTACGAAGCAATAACCCTGAAAATCTAGTAACCATCTGACACCATACATAGCCATTACAATGCTATTACCTATATTCCCTATGCTGTACCTTACATCCCCAAAACTGTTCTATAATATCAATTTGTAATTCTTTTTTTTAAAAAAAATTTCTTTATTGGTTTCAGAGAGGAAGGGAGAAGGAGAGAGAGATAGAAACATCAATGATGAGAGAGAATCATTGATCGGCTGCCTCCTGCACACCCCCACTGGGGATTGAGCCCACAACCCAGGCATGTGCCCTTGGCCGGAATCAAACCTGGGACCCTTCAGTCCGCAGGCCGATGCTCTATCCACTGAGCCAAGCCGGCTAGGGCATCAATTTGTAATTCTTAATCCTTTTACCTTTTTCACTCATCCCCTCAACCTCCTCCCATCTGGCAACTGTCAAAATGTTCTCTGTATCTATGAGTCTGTTTCTGTTTTGCTTGTTCATTTATATTGTTTTATAGTTTCCACATAAAAGTGAAATCATCTGGCATTTTTCTTTTTCTGTCTGACATATTTTACTCAGCACAATACCCTGTATGTTCATCCATATAGTCACAGATGCAAGATTTCATTCTTTTCTATAGTTGAGTCATATTCTATTGTATATATGCACTACTTCTTTATTCATTCAACCTAAGTGTTGATGGACACTTAGGTTGCTTCCATATCTTGGCTACTGTAAATAATGTTGCATATGTCTTTGATTTAGTGTTTTGGGTTTCATCAGTTAAATACCCAGAAGTGAAATTTCTGGATCCTTATCTGTCTCTTATTATAGCCTTTGTTTTAAAGTCTATTTTGTCCAGTATAAGTATTGCTACTTTAGCTCTTTTTTGTTTGTTTTCATTTTCATGAAATAATCTTTTCCCAACCCTTTACTTTCAGCCTGTGTGTGTTTTGATCTGAAGTAAGTCTCTTGTAGACAGCATATGTAATGGTCTTGTTTTGTTATCCATTCAGCCACCATGTGTATGTCTTTTTATTGGAGCATTTAATCTATTTGCATTTAAAGTAATTGTTGATGGATATGTATTTATTGCCATTTTATTATCCGTGTGTGTGTGTGTGTGTGTGTGTACACACACACATACACA
>NW_005357232.1:1330022-1334514 GCF_000412655.1 Myotis brandtii
ACACTTTTACCTTTTTTTTTCATCTTCTTAAAATTCCCTGTAATACTGCTTTGGTGGTGATGAACTCCTTTAACTTTTTCTTATCTGGGAAGCTTTTATTTTTTAAAATATATTTGTATTGACTTCAGAGAAGAAGAGAGAGGGAGAGATATACTGAAACATCATTGATGAGAGAGAATAATTGATCACCTGCATCCTGCATGCCACCCCCCCCCCCCCCACACACACACAGGGGGGACTGGCCCCGCAACCTGGGCATGGGCCCTGGCCTGGAATGAAACCTTAACCCTCTGGTTCATAGGTCAATGCTCAACCTCTGAGCCACACCGGCAGGGCTGTCTGGGAAGCTTTTTGTCTGACCTTCAATTCTAAATTATAGCTTTGCTGGGTAGAGTAATCTTGGTTGTAGGACCTTGCTTTTCATCACTTTGAATATTTCATGCCAATCCCTTTTGGCCTGCAAAGTTTCTGTTGAGTAATTAGCTGACAGTCTTATGGGAGTTCCCTTATAAGTAACTGTTTTTCTCTTGCTATTTTAAAGATTCTCTTTTGTCTTAGACCCTTTTGCATTTTAATTATGATATGTTTGTTGTGGATCTCTTTGGGTTCATTTTGTTTGGGACTGTCTGCGCTTCCTGGCCTTGTATTTCTATTTCCTTCACCAGGTTAGGTAAGTTTTCTGTCATTATTTTTTCAAATAGGTTTTCAATTCCTTGATTTTTCTCTTCTCCTTCTGGTACCTCCGTGATGTGAATGTTGGTATGTTTGAAGTTTTCTTAGAGGATCCTCATTTTTTTGGCTTTCTTTTTTCTTTTTGCTTTTTTTGATCAGTGTTTTCTGCTTCCTTATCTTCCTAATCATTGATTTGATTCTCTGCTTCATCTACACTACTGTTAATTCCCTGTAATATATTCTTCACTTCAGTTATTATACTCTTTATTTATGACTGGTTCTTTATTATGTTTTCTAACTCCATTGTTATGTTTCCTATCTCTTTGTTGAAGTTCCCACTGTGTTAATCTGTTCTTCTCCTAAGTTCGTTTAGCATTCTTATAACCTGTATTTTGAACTCTGCATCTTGTAGATTTCTTGCTTGTCTTTGATTAGTTCTTTTTCTGGAGTTCTGTTCTTTCCTTTGGGATATGTTTCTTTGTCTCCTCATTGTGCTGTCTCCGTGTTTGTTTCTATGCATTAGGTAGAGCTGCTATATCTCCCAGTCTTGGTAGAGTGATCTTATAGTAAGTGTCCTGTCTAGCCCAGTGGCACAGCCCCCCTGATCACCAGTCCGGGTGCTCCAAGTGTGTGGGTAGTCAGGTCTCTCTGTATTACACTTTCATAACACTAGCAGAGAGCATACCTCAATTTGTATAGTTATTTAATATTTATCTCTCCACTTCTCTGTAAGCTGTATGCAAGCATAAGCTGTGTTTGTTTTATTCATCAATGAATCTCTTGAAACCAGCACAGTACCTGACATATAATATACATTCAATAAATAGTTAATATACAGTGGGGCCTTGACTTACAAGTGTCCCGACTAATGAGTTTTTCGAGATACGAGCCGTCTGTCTCTCGGCTGATTTTTTGCTTTGAGTTGCGAGCTAAAATTTGGGTTACGAGCCAGCTTCAGATACCCCACCGCTAGGTGGCACAGCGAATGTCACACTGAATGCCACAACATCAGCCCAGCATCATGTGTCTCACTCGTTCACTTTTTGATTTGACATACGAGTAATTTGAGTTACGAGCTCCGTCATGGAACGAATTAAACTCGTAAGTCAAGGCCCCACTGCATTTTATTCATTGCTTCCATTAAACAGACACATTTTAAAGAAAAAAATTAGCTGGCTGTTTTAATCAGAACTCTTTCAGCTGAAAGTAATGACTAACCAATTAAAGCAGCTTCAATAAAAAGAGGAATTTATCAGTTCATGTAACTGAAATTCTAAGGATTAACATTGAACACATAAAGGGTGTTCCAAAAAAATGTATACACACTTTGTTTGTTTTTTTTGTTTTTGTTAATCCTCACTTGAGTATATTTTTTCCATTGATTTTTAGAGAGAGTGGAAGGGAGAGAGAGAGACAGAGAGAGAGAAACATTGATGTGAGATACATTGGTTGCCTCCCACATGTGCCCACACTGGCCAGGGATCGAGCTTGCAACCAAAGTACGTGCCCTTGACTGGAATCAAATGCGAGACCCTCAGTCCGCAGGCCGACTCTCTAACCACTGAGCAATTGGCCAGAACTATACACTTTGAATAATTATAAAGTGTTTATCAAAATACATTTCATTTTCAAATGTAATAGAATCTACAGACATTGTGTGTATAGTTTTTTGGGGGGACAGCCTGTATGAAGCCAAGAGCTTAAATAATGTCATCAGAATCTTTGTTTCAGCTTTGCTTTTCCTCTATGTTGGCTCCCCTTGCCTCCACTAGCATGTGGATGGAGAAATGGCCCTAGCAAACTGAAGCTCACAGGCTTCATAGAACTTTAAATTTCAAAAGATGAGAACTTCCTAATAGCACCAATGAAAGTCTGGCAATGCCCACCATGGTCTATAAATTGGTCCACATGTCCATCCCTGAATCACGAAAAGATAATATTCTCATTAGTCACCTGAACCAAATAGGCTGAATGAAGCAGAGGGGTTTCTCCAAAGAAAAGTCAGGAAGCTATTACTTCACATAGGGGATAGGTACTGAGGAGGCCAAAACAAAAGATACCCACTCTACTAACTCTACAGAAAAATTATCTGAAGAGGAACCATATGGATTAAAAATCAAACTGCATGCACAGTATTTAACCTTGAGAAAAATATTAGAGAAAAGGAAATTTCTCTACTTAAAAAAAATAGATAATGACTACAGAAAAGCATATGATAATTTAAACCTGAGATAGTAGAATAATAATAATAACATAACTATTGTAACAAATGTTATAAAATTTATAGTTAAAATAACTAATTTCTGCAAGTAGGTAGTTAATGCAAAGATGGATCCTGTACCAGTGAACAGGCTATTTCAATTACCTTAAGGTTGTTTCATCCTTAAAAAATTGAAGTCATATCTTATATAATTGGAATAGTTATAAATTGGTCTCATTAGTTGTTATGTAAGTCTCTAAAGTTCCTTTAGTTTGAGTAGTTAAAATGTTTACCATGATTTTGAGTACTAGTTACTAGTTGCAGCCTCTAGCAGTGGTTCTCAACCTTCCTAATGACGCGACCCTTTAATACAGTTCCTCATGTTGTGGTGACCCCCAACCATAAAATTATTTTCGTTGCTACTTCATAACTGTAATTTTGCTACTGTTATGAATCGTAATGTAAATATCTGATATGCTATATGTGTTTTCCAATGGTCGCGACCCACACAGGTTGAGAACCGCTGCAAGGTCTTCTGACTTGTTTTTTCAGGTACAGTACTGAGCCAATCAGAAATGACAAGATTTGTTGATTTTACAGCTGATGTCTCAGCTCCACCTAGTGGTGGTGATTGGATTTTAAGTTTCTTCCCTCAGAGACAAGATTTGCTGATTAAAAAACAATGGAGCCCAAGGAATATACGTAATGAGTATGAGTGAGAGTAAAACATGGACTTCTAGCTGCTTCCCTATATCTACTTTATTCCCAACAATGATGAAATTGAAAATTATATAAATGGAAGTTTTAATATTTTCTTTCTGCACCAGATATACTCCCTGGATTACATATGTTCCACTTTGGAGATCACTGACCTAGAGAAGACCAATCTTCACACATATGCCCCAAAAGATACATACAATAATATTCACTATTTTTAATAATGAAAAAAGGAAACAATATAAATGTCTATTAACAGGTTAATGAGTCAAATTTTTCATATTCATTAAATGGAATATCTGTACTCAATGGAATACCTTAGAGCAGGGGTGGGCAATCTTTTTGTGAGTGCGTGCCAAAACCAGCAAAATCTCTGACTCAAAATTCTTCTGCGTGCCAACCCTAATTTTTTGAGAACATGTTACGCCTACTTGATATCTCTTAAGGTGTATGTATGTGAAGAACCTTGAAGAAATAATAAAATTCATTCAAGCGACAAAAACACTATATGATGATGAAAAATACATTTATTTTTTTTTAATATTTAATTGATTTTTCACAGAGAGGAAGGGAGAGGGATAGAGAGTTAGAAACATCGATGAGAGAGGAACATCGATCAGCTGCCTCCTGCATACCTCCCACTGGGGATGTGCCTGCAACCAAGGCACATGCCCTTGGCCGGAATCGAACCTGGGACCTTTCAGTCCGCAGGCCGATGCTCTATCCACTGAGCCAAACTGGTTAGGGCAATACATTTATTTTTTAATGTATGCAAGTACACTGATAGTCCGACAGAAAACTTTATGACTCCGTTTGATATTATCAGTGGGACTTTTGCTGCTGCATCACTGATGACAGAGATTTTACATCAGGTTTATATTTTGTGACCTTCAGAGATATGCA
>NW_005357232.1:1335360-1340438 GCF_000412655.1 Myotis brandtii
TTATGTAAAATTATTTATTTATCTAAGATGCACCTACACTGAATTTATCTGAAAAATAAAAAAGTCGATTTAAGAAAAAAAATTGTAAGTGGAAGATTATAAGAGAGGGTTTCGAGTGCCAGCAAAAGTTACTGGCGTGCCATGTTTGACACGCGTGCCAGGGGTTGCCCACCCCTGCCTTAGAGCATGTTGAAATAACTGGATTTACCACAATGGATAAATCTTAAAAACATTGTTAAGGAAAAAGGAAGCTGTAGCATGATATGTATGTATGAGACCACTTTAAAATATAAGCCTTTTAAAACATGTTGAAGCAATCCTACATATTACTTATGCACACAAACATACAGCAGTAGTATGCACACATGCAAGGCAATCAAAAACGCCAAAGTCTTCTCAGGTTACTCTGGAAAGAATTGGGATTGAGTAGGGATCTGGAGCAAATGTAGTAAAATGCTAAGACTTGACAAAGTTTAAAGGTGGATACTGTGTTAGATATATAATATTCTGAGTACTTTTTATGTGTTAAATTATTATGTAGTATTAAGATATTTAATAAAACAGATTAGAAAAAAGTTACCCCAAAGAAGATATGGGAGGGAAACTAAAAAAGTTCAAATTATTTTATATCTACTTTGTACCAGAGCAAACCCAGTAGGAAATAGAGTGGCGTAGGATTATCTACAAGAATACCAAAAGGACCACGAATTATGATAGGCAGACCATTGGAGTGAAAGGAGCAAGAATTATGATAGGCAGGTCATTGGAGCTAAAATATTAAAAAATAAGGGGGCTGTGGTCGGCAAACTGCGGCTCACGAGCCACATGCGGCTCTTTGGCCCCTTGAGTGTGGCTCTTCCTAAGCCTTAGGAGTACCCTAATTAAGTTAATAACAATGTACCTACCTATATAGTTTAAGTTTAAAAAATTTGGCTCTCAAAAGAAATTTCAATCGTTGTACTGTTAATATTTGGCTCTGTTGACTAATGAGTTTGCTGACCACTGCCTTAGGGGTATGTTCTTTTCCAGCCTTATGTTTTTCCTTGTGATTCTGCTTTTATTCACTATACATCTTTTCTAAAATCTGTTTGGGGAGAAACTCTCCTTTTTTAAAAAATGGGGGTGAAATTGGTCAACATGATCATATAGGTTTCAGGTGTGGGTTCCTATGTTACAAGATCTGTATATTGCACTGTGTGCCCACCACCCAAAGTCAAATCTTCTCAGGTCACCATATATTAGACTCCCCCTTTTCACCCTACCCCCTTCCCTCTGACAACCACCACACTGCTATTTGTGTTCATGAGTTTCAGAATTTATATCCCATATATGAGTGAAATCATGTGGTTCTTAGCTTTTTATAACTGACATTTCACTTAGCATAATGTTCTCAAGGTCCATCCATGTTGTTTCAAATGGCGCTATTTCATCCTTTCTTATGGCTGAGTAGTATTCCATTGTTTACTAGTATATGTACCACATCTTTATCCAGTCCTCAATAGAACACTTTGGTTGTTTCCATGCCTTGGCCACTGTGAATAATGCTACAATGAACATAGGGGTGCATATATCTTTGCAAATACAACCTCACAATTAGGGAAATGGAAATCAAGACTACAATGAGATACCACCTCACACTTGTTACCGAGTGGCCATTATCAACAAGACAAGCAATAACAAGTGTTGGAGAGGTTATGGAATAAAGGAAACCCTCAGCCTGGCTGATGTGGCTCAGTGGTTGAGCATCAACCTATGAACCAGGCAGGTCATGGTTTCATTCCTGGTCGGGGCACATGCATGAGTTGCATGCTCCATCCCCAGTGTGGGGCCGTGCAGAAAGCAGCCAATTAGTGATTCTCTCTCATCATTGATGTTTCTATCTCTCTCTCCCTTCCTTTCTGAAATCAATAAAAATATAAATTTTTAAAAAGGGAACCCTCATTTACTGCTAGTGGGACTGTAGACTGGTACAACCACTATAGAAAGCAGTCTGGCGATTCCTCAAAAAATTAAGAATAGAGTCACCATCCAACCCAGCAATTCCTCTCCTGGGTATACCCGAAAAACTCTAAACTCCCTTTAAGCAAAACACTGTCATGCAACTCTAATTGCATTATCTCCTATTATCTGTCTGCCTTACACACAAATATAATGATGGCAAGAATTTTAGAGCTGTAAGAAAAGTTAAAGATAATATAATGCAACATTCTCATTTTACAACTGACCAGAGATGAGGTGGTTTGCCAGATTTAATTGGCTGGTTGCTAGCAGAACCAGGGTGCCTCACATTCAGCTTCCTTCTGTATTTCTTTGAAAAGCAGCAGCATATAAAACACCTCCTAAAGATGTACTGTATGCCGTTGTTAAGTGCAGGCCCTGAGTCAAACTGCCCAAGTTCAACCCTAAGTCTGCTTATTAGCTGGATGACCTCGGCCAAGTAATCTAACTACTCTGCGCCTTAGTCTCCTCATCTGCAAAATGGGAGGCATAATCATATCTACTTCAAGGAGTAGTTGTGAGGATTAACTGAATGAATGTACTTATAGCACATAACAATGCTTGGCACATAGAGAGTGACCAGAAATCTAAGCTATTGTTACTATTTTGCACACACTCTGCTAGCTGCTGATAGAACAGCCATTAACAGAGGTTGGGATTTTACCCACAGCTGTTATTCTTTGGTCTGGAGTTTATGAAACCAAATCAAAACAAAATCCACAGTTGAGATCATGTTTACAAATTTGGATATTTCACATAATATCTAAATTTCCAGTTTCTCTTGAAAATTGGAAGGTGTGACATCTAAGCCAGAATTCTGAGGTAGTAACAACAGGCTGGAACGACAAGCAATTGCTCCCTTTAGTCCGCACTATTCATATAATGTATGTGCATGTGCTCACACTCTTCCAGGTTCCATCTTTTAAAAGATGTACTTCTTTTTAAAAAATTATTTATTTTTTATAATCCTCACCCGAGGATACGTTTTTATTGGTTTGGAGAGAGAGGAAGGGGTGCTTTTTGGTGCCCAAGACTAGGCTCCAACCAACAGAACCTCCTGGCCAGGCTCCGGTTTCCATCTTTTAACTTCACCTGCCTGACCACTGCATTCCTTTGAAATTGTATCTGCTAACCATTATACATACAGTGTGACAGAAACAATTACAAAGTTGCAAAGTACAGAAGTAGCCTGAAAGAACACGAGTGTGTGCTGTAGGGTGGAGGTGCTGCTGGTGATGTATGTTGTCAAGAAAGTGGCTTTGGCCCTAGCTGGTTTGGCTCAGTGGATAGAGCGTCCGCCTGCAGACTGAAAGGTCTGGGGTTCGATACCGGGTTGTGGGCTTGATCCCCAGTAGGGGGCGTGCAGGAGGCAGACGAACAATGATTCTCTCGCATCATTAATGTTTTCATCTCTCTCTCCCTCTCCCCTCGTCTCTGAAATCAATAAAAATATATTAAAAAAAAGAAAGTGGCTTTGAAAAAGAAAAGGAGTAGAGGAGGGTTGCAGAGAGAATAAGATGTGCAAAGACATTGAAATGGGAAAGTTTGTGTGTTTAGCAACTGAGGGGTTCAGTTATGAAGAACATAGTAAGAAGAGAAGTAGACTGACACTAGATAATAAAAGCCTCTTAGTTTGCATTTTACCCTGTAGGAGATGGATAGCTCTTGAAATGTTTTCTGTCACTAAATCTAAATCTAACTTTAATGCAATTATTGCTGGATACCCTTACCATCCTCCATAAAATGTCTTTGGACCTCATGTTTGAGAATGAAATACACAATATTCTATGAAATGTCTTTCAATAGCAAATTGGCACTTTAAGAAGAAGCTCTCTATAAAATACAATTTAGATTTGTCTGCAAATGAAGTTTCCTCATTTGTAAAATAGGGATGATAATAGCACCTACCTCTCAGCTATTAAAATTAAGAATTACATGCAGTATAAACCATGGATACCTGATACAGAGTAAAAGTGTCAACTAATTTGTTATGATTGTGATTTTTATTGACTCCTCCTCGTGTATCATCTTTCTCATTGAGGAAACAACATTTCACTAAGTCAATTAAGTATTTTTTATTGAAAACTAAAGTTAAATCAAGACTAGTGGCATCTTTGGGCTGTATTGGTATAAATGTAAAAAAATACTAGATGAATTGCCCAGATAAAACTTCCTTCTATATTATTGATTGCAAAAGCTTCAAGAACAATGTAAAGATTTTTGTGCAACATAGAAAGTGTAAGTTATCGTCTGCAGTTACTAATACAACACTTAATAGTTTATTAGTGGTAATAAAGCTGCTTAGGTAGTAGAGACGTTTTTCCAGTTCCCTCAGGCTCAAAGAGGAGGAAAAATACTCGGAAAATACCTTTTCACAGCTGACAGTAACATCTTAGATAGCTAGGGAGCTCAGACAATCACTTGGCGGGAAAATAATAAATACAGACTAAATTCGCACAATCTGTTTCTGTTTAGTTTATAAACTGCAATCGAGACTGTCAGCTTTCGTGCCTTGTGGGACTTGAAGTCCAGAGGGAAGAAGTGCTCAGGGCTATTGAAGCTTGGCAGGCAGCAGCCCCTGCAGGTCTGAGCTGTAAGGACTACAACTCCCAATAGAAACTGCAGGGCCGCGCTGTAATTACGGGCAACCAACCGTACCTGAGCAGGGCAAGCCCCGCCCCCCGGCTCTGAGGGCTGCCTCCACCAATGGCAGAGCTCCCAGCGCTGAGCCTCTGGGTTAGGTTGTGCGGCTCTGGCTGGAGGCGGGGCGGAGCCCAGAGGTTCAGAACCAGCTCGGCCGCTGGGTGGGTCGGGGCGTTCGGCGCGCCCTACATTGAAGAAGCAGTGGCCGGGCTGGGCGCCGGGAGTGGAAAGCGACGGCGCGGCTGGAAAATGCCAGTCCATTCCCGCGGGGATAAGAAGGAGACCAACCATCATGATGAGATGGAGGTGGACTATGCCGAAAACGAGGGGAGCAGCTCCGAGGACGAGGACACGGAGAGCTCGTCGGTCTCCGAGGATGGGGATAGCTCAGGTGTGCCTGCCGGCGGGGCTGGGACCGAGTCCCCGCGCCGGGCTCG
>NW_005357232.1:1340611-1346334 GCF_000412655.1 Myotis brandtii
CTCCGCCTGCTCTTGGCCCTAGGACCCCGGGCAGTGCCCCCAGGCTATCCACTCGCTGAGGCCGGGAATGTCCCGCAGCTTGTCTGGGAGGCTCTGGAAATAGCTCCTCTCCCCGAACCACAGACCTCTTATCTTATTTTTCATCTCTGCAAGCCTTCTCAACATGGGTGGATTGTCGGGGCCGAGCTTAGATTTGTACCGGATCTTGGATGGTTTAGAATAGACTGTAACCTCAGAGTTCACGTCAACCTGTCATTCCTCGCTTGACATCAATCAGTGCTCTTGCGGGGAGGGGGCGGGGGGGGGGGGATGGGGTATGTGTGTGTGAGAGAGACTTGGGAGTTGTCCTGTTTACAGCATCTCTGAAGTTTTCAAGACCGAGAAGAGCCCAACATCAAGGGGTGATTGGGAATCATGCGAATAAATTGGCTGATTTGTGGCAACTTTGAAATTCTCCAAATCTTGTCTTCCCTGCAACCTTTTCTAACTTTGGGCTGTTTTGAGTGTTTTTGTTTTGGGGGTTTGTGTGTGTGTGTGTGGGGGGGGGGGAGAGCAGATTAACACTACAAATCAATTTTGCAAACTTTTACGAATTAAAAACATAAATGGAATTTGTGATACCTGAATTTTTTCCCTTCTATCCATATGATGAGGATGAGACTTTTTTTTTCTTAGCCTGATTTTGGCCATGTAAAGGAAGGATTGATGACAAGTTGATGACATTGTGTTACAACACTGACATTCTCTAGGTTTCCCTTTCAAAGCAAATCCCTATGGAAGTATGTAATTTCAATAAGTAAAACAGCCATCCAACATAAGTATTTATGAGTGACTTAATTGTGGAGCACTTAGTGTGAGCTGTAAATAAATAGTTATGACCTGTTCTCTATTAAAGAGCTGCCATAAGTCACCACTTGATTAAATTGCCAAATGAATGCTTATAAACAATGCTGTTGGAATTCAGAGGTGGAGGCAGTCTTTTCAAAATAGGATGAGCAGCAAAGGTTAGTTGAAGAAGGTGGGACCGCCTTCTTTATCATGAAGAATGGGTAGAATTTGGATTGGGGTGGTAATGGTCAGGTGTTTCTGTAGGAGGAGGAATTTAAGAAAAAGTATAAAGGCCAGAGCTTAAGGTTTATTCAAAAGAATGAGAAAACCAGTTCGATTGGGAGAAGGATTTGAGCTAGGAAAGGAAAAGGAAGATATAGATGTCAAAGATATTTTTAAAAGCACAAAACAGGATTGATGAGTGCAAAGAAACTGGTTGTAGGATGAACAGAAGAGTAAAGGATTTGAGATGAAGATGGAAAATAGAATAGTTCAGACATACCACTTTAGAGGTGATGGTGGTATATTTAAGTTAGAGTGCCCAACTGAGAGGTGGGAATGTGGCTTTGGAACCTACCTGGGATGGGAAGCATACTTTAGATGTCATCTGGCAAGCTATGAAAGTAGGAGAGATTGCAAAAGTGAGGAATACAGGGAAAGAACATCTAGACCAGGGGTCCTCAAACTTTTTAAACAGGGGGCCAGTTCACTGTCCCTCAGACCGTTGGAGGGCCAGACTATAGTTTAAAAAAAAACTATGAACAAATTCCTGTGCACACTGCACATATCTTATTTTGAAGTAAAAAACCAAAACGGGAACAAATACAATATTTGTATTTGCATGTGACCCGCGGGCCGTAGTTTGAGGACCCCTGATCTAGACTGTGAATACATTTCCTAGATCTGTAAAACATTTTATTTTCAACTGTTCTTTTTTTTTTTTTTAGTGACATCTATTGCTTAAAATTCTCCCTCTCTAATTTTTATGTTAACTCTTGTGACTTTTTACTTTTTTTTATTCTATCCCAGAAAATAATGAAAACCTTTATTATATGTGAGGAATGTAATAATAATTTGAGCTATAAGTCAAACTTTAAAGAAAAAATATATTTTTTTATTGATTTCAGAGAGGAAGGGAGAGGGAGAGAAAGATAGAAACATCAGTGATGAAAGAATCATCGATCAGCTGCCTCCTGCACGCCACCCAATGGGGATCAAGCCCGAAACCCAGGCATATGCCTCTACTGGGAATTGAACCGGTGACCTCTTGTTTTCTGGGTCGATGCTCAACCACTGAACCACACCCGGCTGGGCATAAGTCAAACTTTTTTAAGTGCAAAGAAATTGTAAAAATAAATTTTGCAGTTTTACTACTTGTAAAAACATATCTTTTCTACTATTGGCTTACATGTTCAACTTGCACAGTTTTATTCTTCTTAAACCTTGATACTGAGCAGGTCCTAAGGCTACAGGAAAACCTCTACTATGCAGAGATATTGGGGACTGAGTCATCCTGAGGGACCAAGTTTTGAAGAGCTGAGTAGTAAGCTATTAGAAGCCAGACATAATTTAAATGGTTAGAAAAGTTTTTAAAAAAAGAATCATATACTTCCTTGCTATGTGAAAATAACAGTACATAATTTAGCTCTTGCTCATAGTTTGACTTTCATTTGATGAATATCAATATGCAGATCATTTTATACAGACTGATGGTTACCAGAGGGAATGTGGGGAATTGGGTAAAAAAGGTGAAGGGAGTAAGAAGTACAAATTGGTAGTTACAGAATTTTCATGGGGATGTAAAGTAAGGCATAGGGAACATATTCAATAATATTGTAGTAACTATGTATGGTGCCAGGTGGGTATTGGAAATATTAGGGGAACACTTTGTAAAGTATATGCTGTACACTGTGCTGTATACCTGAAACTAATAGAACATTGAAGGTTAAAAAAATGATGTAGATTAATTTTACACTTCAGTTATTTTGATGTGTTGATTATATATGATGTAAATATAGAAAATATGGAATATAGGACAGACCTGGTAGTTAAGTGTCTTTCTTAAAATGTTTGCTTGTTTTTCTCCTCATTTCCCTCCTTCTCACCGACTGACAGTAATTTGGGGAGAGGGAACACTGGGAGTATAAGAATAGTAGATGAACCCTGATGGGGTAGCTCAGTTGGTTAGAGTGTCGTCCTGATATGCCAAGGTTTCTGGTTTGATCCCTGGTCAGGGTACATACAAGAATCAATCAATGAATACAGAATAAGTGGAGCAACAAATCGATGTTGCTCTGTCTTTCCCTTCTTCTCTTTCTCTCTTTTATTTTTCAATAAGAAAAATAAAGGAGATAAAGATATCCTGTGGTTAACAAAATGAGATTAGTTTTCTTTTTCATATGATTGGCAAATCAGCCATATGAGCAGTTCTAGAAGAATTCCAAAAGTGTTTTTGAGCAATATTAACCTTTAAAGGATGTAATCATTTTGGTGCTTAAGTTCTGGTGGGTTGGTGGAAAACAAACCAAAAGTAGGTTATTTACTTTATAGTCATAGCTTAATGTCAGCTCTTTAAAATGATTTAAAAATGAATAAGAAAAGAAGGCCTAGAGACTGCTACAGTTTTAACTCCCATCTGTATTGTAGGTTAAAACCTATAGTAGAAATTATTTTGGACAAATGTTGTTTTTGTTTTTCTCTTAAGGCTTAATAGAGGCCTTGCATATCTAACTTCATATTAAAGTTTTTTTTCTTTTTTAACCATTTGAATTAACATTTAGATATATTTGGAGCATAAAACTAATATTATTAAATTACATTAATTAATTGATTTTTGAGAGTACGTTTGTTAAAACTAGGGACAGTAAAACAAGGAAGGGTTTAGAATAGAAGAGGCAACAGGAGAGAGTCTGGGCGAGGCTTCTTAGGCTCAATGAGAAGTCAGAAAAGGAGGCCTTAGGCAGGTTCAGGGGGTTAGGAGCTGCTGCTGCCTATTGCTCCCCTGGTTGCAAGCGTCATGGGGACGCTTAGAGTTTAGGAGTTTCATGCCTGTGGGAGAACGTGATGGGGAAGGGAAAGGTGTGGGCTTGCTCCGGTGGGGAGAGCGGAATGTGCCTAATTTTATTTTTGTTATTAACAGAAATGGATGATGAAGATTGTGAAAGAAGAAGAATGGAATGTTTAGATGAAATGTCCAATCTTGAAAAACAGTTTACAGATCTCAAGGATCAGTAAGTAGTGGCTTTAGAAGGTCATTGTCACCGAATCTCAACCATGTCACATGTATAGTAGCACAGGAGAAATTTTATTCACTCTGAACTGTTTTTTTCTTTGTGTGTTGTGGGACTGACTGATCTGAAAGAGGCTTCTGTTATTGTTTGCTTAAGACTTTATTAACTAAACCGAAGGTTTTGAGGCAGGTTTTTTTGGGCGGAGTAATAAGATTTCTATGTGGATGTTGGGTCTAATCTGCTTTATTCATTCCTTTGTTAAATAATTGGGTAAAGGTAGCATTTTTAAAATTTGAGTATAAGAGAGAGTATTTCCCAAAGATGGCAGAGTGAATTTTGTTTATATCTTAACGTTGGATAGTACATACATGATTTTACATGCATATTTAGTTTGCTTCTGGCAGTAACTCTGTAAGGTTGGAAGATAGTCTTATCTCCATTTTGCTTGTGAGAAAATTAATGGTCAGAGAGGTTAAGTGATTTGCCCATAGTTCATCAGAGAGTGATAAATTAAGCCAGGCTTTCTGCCTCCTAGTGATATCATATTCCTTTCACTAAGACACATTACTTTGGAGGAAATGTAGTGGAGTAGAAAGAGCACAGGCTTCACATCCAGGCTTTCTCAACCGATTAGAACAGTATAATAATAGCTTCTTTATTATTGAATGAGCAATGTATACAATTCTTAGCCATTTGCTTGGTGTGTAGTAGGTGCTTATTAGATACACCCCACTCCCCTTTATAAAACCAAACTCTTATGTAAAATTGGTAACAACGAGAATAGGCTACACTGATTTGAAAGAACAAAATAGATGATGATACAGATTTTTAAAAAACTCTTAAAGGTGAGCTTTCAGTTATGATGTTGCTGGCAACGTCATGGGGCGGGCATAGCTATGTATTAGGAATTGTAAATGAAAGAGAGAAATTTCTGAGAATATAGATACCTTCCGTGTGTGAAGACACTTTGGTATATGAATTCTTTGTAGTTTTGCTGCTTATTCTTTTTCCCCCAACCATTTCCCTAGAGAAGCCCAAAGAAGAGATGAAAACTCATTTAATATCTGGAATTGACAGGCTAAAATGGGACAGATTTGTTTACCATAGGAATCCGGCTATTTATGCAATTTCTGGTCTTAACTTTCATTGGTAGTAGAGATGAATATGTAGATAATATTCCATGCTAGTGTAACGCATTATAAGCAATTCAAAATCATCCAAAGTTTAAAATTTTGGTTTTAAAAAACATGGTATCATTTTCTTACTCTAAATATTTACATTATTAATATTAAATTAAAATGAGTTTAGATCGCCAAAGAATCCATTATTTGGGAAACATGAAGAGTTCATCCATGATCATTCTGGTAAAAAGGAAACAAATTTGTATTTTTCTATTTTAGCACAAGTAATCAATGAATGAATAATTCTCATACAATTAATTAAGATATACCTGTTAGGTTTTTAAAGTTTATTTTATAGTTATCCAAGAAATGAAAATTATTGTAAAGCTCTAGTATAATATATTACACTAGTGGCCTGGTGCACAAATTTGTGCACATTGAAAGGAAATTAATTAGAAGAAATATTTTAATATCGCTATTCGCCCTTTCTCTATAATAGAAGTGTCAACCAAATTCACGATTGACAATGACAGGTCGAAACACA
>NW_005357232.1:1347416-1361218 GCF_000412655.1 Myotis brandtii
CTGGTCCCCCCCAACTGCCCTCCCCTGCAGGCCTGGTCCCTCCCAACTGCCCTCCCCTGCCGGCCATCTTGTGTGTTGGAGTGATGGTCAATTTGCATATTACCTCTTTATTAGATAGGATTAGAGGCCCGATGCATGAAAATTCGTGCAAGAGTAGGCCTTCCTTCCCCCAGCTGCCGGCACTAGCTTCCCTCCGGCACCCAGGACCCGGCTGGCTTCCCTCCGGCCCCAGCTTTGTCAGGTAGGACGTCCAGAATGACGCCCGGTCTAATTAGCATATTACCCTTTTATTATTATAGATAGAATAAACTTGCTTAATTAGACTTGCTCTCTGATTTAGCTAAACTTTTTCCAGCCCAGTGAAGCACCCCAACTTCCCTTTCAGGTAATTGTCAGCAACACAGCAGTAAGTATCAACACGAAGCAGATTATTATTGTAGATCACACAAGGAGAACAAAGGGTAACATTTAACTGCAGCAGTGTTTGACTATATTCTGCGCAGGGAGAAAACCTGAAGTCATTTTCAAGGTCTACCATTTCTTCTTTTCATTCGAATCAAGTTTCTAAGCTTTCTAAATCTCCATTTTCCAGCTAATGAAAAGAAAATAGGATTCTATCAAGTCTCCAATCTACCTACTCCAGGGCTTCTGTGAGGATCAAATGAGATGAGGCACAGGGAAACACTTCACAGACATTTGGTTAAAGTGTAAATCTTTCCACCTGGCTATAAAGCAAGTGTATTCCTGGGCTGAAGAAACTGCAAGGAGGCTAGTTGCTAGGGAGAAGAAGGACACCATTACCCAGATGGACACTTAGCATATTAGCCTTTTATACATACAGATAGGAAAACTTTGCAGCTAGTAAGTCATTAAACCTAATCTTGTTCATCTTGGGGCTGGCAGTTGCCTTGATTTTTGCTTTCTCATGACTCACTATATCCAACAGCCAGTTACCCCTACCAGCTTCATTCAGCTCTGAAAGTTTTAAAAGTAGACCCATTATCATCATTTAATAGGATTCTTTCTCAAAGACTTGGTATCTAGAATATGTTATAGGAAAAAAATTAATCTTTGTGTCTGGTTTATACTTCCTCTTTTGTCTTGTCCCATTTGCCTTGTTTGTTATTTTTATCCTGTGTATCTCTGTAAGCTGTCTCAAATCCTCTTTAGAAAGGTGGGAAATAAACTAATATGATAATAATATAATAGTAATGATAGTAATAATAGTAATATAATTATCCTGCTTCTCCGGTTCTAGTACTACAGGGCACAATAGCACTCCTTTCATAAGGCAGAACGTTCACCATTTGCAGTTTGTGTAGTGGTGGAAGGTAAGTTCTTCCACCTCCTTAAAAAGGTGGAAGAACTTACACCACCCAAATTTCCATTCATTTCAATATTCATTGTCCAACAAACATGAATTAAACATCTGCTCTGTGGCTGGTATTGTTGCTGCTGAGGGACTCATGATCCTTGACTTCGATGAGTTTATACTTGAATTTTAAGATTGTAGAAATTGTACTGATTTTGAGGAATCTATTTTTTAAAAGGGTAGTTAATTGAATATTGTTTATTCACATACCTCTTCATTCAAGATGCTGTAAATCTATTCAGGATACCTTATCAATGTTTTGTGTAAGTTTGGTGTTTTTAGGTGGAGTCATCCTTTGTATCACATTTTTATCATTTTGCCTAAAGTTGTACAGTAAATCCTCACTTAACATCATCAATAGGTTCTTTGACCTTAAGCAAAATAACATATAACAAAACCAATTTAAACATAGGCTAATTAATATAAACAAGAGTTAAGTTTCTATAATACCTCATTAGTATTATAACAAAATGACATTGAACGAAATTGTTATTTGAAGATCTGCTGTATTTATAATATCAAAAAGTATTATCATGTTGTACTTTTCTGACATTATACATTTATTTATCATTGTATTTTGAGTTTAGAAAAATTTAACCCAGACATGATAATGTATTCTTTTGGCAGTTAACTCAGATTATTTTTTCCCTTTTTGTTTATTCTAAAGAATATTTATTTCATTAACACACAAACTTGCTTTCTCTCTTCAGATTCATTATATAAATCTCTATGCTAATTATAATGATCATCAACCAAAGGACTTGTATGCATGCATATAAGCATAAGTGATGGACACAGACAACAGGGGGTGAGGGTGAGGGCAAGACTAGGGGGATTGAGGGGACAATGGGGGAATAAAGACACATTTGTAATACCTTAATCAATAAAAAATTTAAAAAATTATAATGGTCAATTGTAGACAATATTGACTGTCTTAATTGTATTGCTTTATATTTTCAAGAGGAAAAGCAGGATTTTATATGAAAGCCAGGTGCCATGTTTTCAAAAGCCAATGCTAGTTATACCTACAAGCTTAATCAGTGGTTTCTTTTGGAAGTTACTACATGCCATCCTGGTGACATATTATGGCATATTCTTCACCTATGATAAAAGTAATAACTGGCAAAAAAGGTAATTCACAAAATGATGTAAAATTTTTAGTCTGCCCTGGAATTTTTAGGGATATCTTGAAAGTGCCGCAAAATTAGGATTAGAAGTGCCTTTCATAAAGAATGACAATATAAACATTTTCCTGTTAAAAGAGTTCTATCATGCAGAATTTATTTTCAAAAATAAACATTGAGTTATCCCACATACTCATCGTTGATAAACTAAAGGTATTGGTATGATAGCTGGCAAATTAGAATATTTGTATGTGGACTCGAATTCGACAATAGGAATCCCCTGTCCCATTTTCATTCCCTATCCATGGGACAACTCACTTTATTAAGCATCTTGAGTTGCAGTCCGGATGAACTGGGTATGCCTGATCACAAGTTCTATAGTTTTTCTATTTTCTATAGTACTATTGGTTTTACCTTCATCACTCTCCTTCCTCTTTGTTCTTTTTTAAAATCAAGCAGGCTAAATATTTTACTCCTGACTCTTTTTCAGGAAAGGTGGAGAGAAGCCAGGGAACTATTTCTTTTGACGACTAGTAATGTCTCAAGTTGTTCAGAATGATTTCTTTGTTTCTTTTAAACTCAGTGCTTAAATGACCTTTCTGCCAGACTCAACTTATTGCTATGCAATTAAATAAATCCAAAAATCTAGAGTGCCAAAAAGTAGTTATTTCAGTTACGTTTTTTTGTATTGTGAATTAACCATTAAAGAGTAATATATCTATAAAAAGGTAGAAAAAAATTTATTTTATGACTAAGTACATAAAGTCAAATAGTGTAATTGAGTTTTTAACTTGAGATCAAGGCAAAAATACACTTGATAGGTTATTAGAATATGAATATTAGGAAGAGGTAATATATAGAAATGGTAAATTGTTAGCCTTTGTTGGGCTCTTTAAATTAATATCTTAATTTTTGCTTTGTTAAGACTTTATAAAGAACGATTAAGTCAGGTGGATGCAAAACTACAAGAAGTCATAGCTGGAAAAGCACCAGAATATTTGGAACCACTGGCAACTTTACAAGAAAATATGCAAATTCGTACAAAGGTAGCAGGTAGGAAAGTGAAACATCTTTTTCATATAGTAGAATACGAACTCTTCAGATTTAAAAGGTGTTTGTCAAGTGAGCATTTGTTGTTAATGGAATCACAAATATATTTACACTGTGGACCACAGTGTTTCACTGTCAATCACTGTCAATCAGCCCACAGTTATTTATTAAATGCCTCTTGCTTTTCTCTGCTGCTGTGGGGTATGAAAAAAGCAAAACAAAAAGAAGGCCCTCAGGTTGCTTACAATGTTACAGTGTTGTTAAAATATTTCCACAAGTGAAACAATTAGTAGTTTCATTAAGAGATACTGTAACTATCACAGTTTCATTTCCAATTAAAGTCCAATTTAAATACTCTTAGTAGTTTTCATCGTAAGAGTGATAAGGTTTTTTTTTATTTATAAAAACATTAAAAAGTGTTTGATCAAGATATAGAGAACAGGGAATTAGCCCTCAAACAGATAATTTAATGGTAATTTTGATAGGATTGTTAACTCATTTGTGGCTATGAATAAATGAAAATATACTATAGTATTTGTATGATTAAAATTTCACTCTTCTGTTTGTAAGTGGGATCCTACCTCAGAATTGTGTCCTAGCACTCATCACAAGGATATAGCCATTTAAAGGTCACTTGGTTTGTCAGAGTCAAACTAAAAACTGAATTTTAATTAATGAAGATGCTGATTGTTTTCTTTTTTCAGACACTAATTGATCCTCATGTACTTGTTATACCAAATGCATTATTGATAATAGTTTCTTTTTGTTACTAAACCTATCTTAATCCAAATTTTATTCTTGAGTGCTTAATATTAAATATGTAAATATGTAGATGATACTCAACTTGCTTGCTGTCTGCATAATGGTTTAGCACACCCTTAAAAATAAGCATGTCTGTAATTTTCTTTGACATTCTGAAAGAACTGAGATTTACTGGATATTTAGGAAATATTACTTGAGTCAGTTACTCAATTTTCTAGTCTGTGGCCTTTCTTTAGTTTTTTATTGTATGGAGAGTAGTGTGTATGAATGTGTTGCTAATGTCATAGTTCTGAATATCTGTCCCTTGCTTTTACTATACAAGAAAGACATTTCTAGGGCCAACTATGGCATGGAGTTTAGTATGTACATCTAGAGCTCTTTGCCATTTTTGTGATGGCATATTTGCGTGGCCATGTTGCCTTGGTACCTCTAAGTTAAACTCTCTCGAGCATCTATCCTGTAGGTAAAGCCTGGTCAGAAGCATTCAAACATCACAGATTTTGTTATATCAGTTTATACATTTAATCCTCTTGGAAGCTTTGGACTCTAAAAATACATAGTACTTAAGGTTATGGTTTTGATGGATAGACTATCCAGTTGTTTGAGTATATATGATTAATGAAACCAGAGCTTATTTACTCTGTTTCCATTATGAGTCCTCAGAGATTGTTTTTTATAGGAGAAGAGTTTTATTTTCATTTTGATCATTCTCTATCAAACATTTAGGAGTATTCTCTAGATTCTAAGAATGAGGTAAGAACTAAAATTTGCAGTGTAGTTTTTTTCTAGCTCTTCTTAAATATATATATATATATTTATTTATTTTAATTGATTCAGAGGAAAGGAGAGGAGAGACAGATAGAAACATCACTGATGAGAATCATTGATCGGCTGCCTCCTGCGCGCCCCCTATTGGGGATCGAGCTCGCAACCCAGGCATGAGCCCTGACCGGGAATGGAACCATGACTTCCTGGTTCATAAGTCGACGCTCAATCACTGAGCCACACTGGCTGTGCTCTTCCTAGTTCTTAAACTCTTAGTTTTTTACTCTTCTTTAATATATACCTTAGCTGAGCCTTTTAGTTTTAGATTTTAAAAGAATAAGTTAGAATCACTGGTCAATTTCTTCTTAATACATCTTGGAAAATTCAGTTAGGACTATTTCTGTAGGAAAGTGATATTGAAACTTTGTTGTGAACATAATCAGAATAATTGTGTTTGGTTGCAGGAATCTATAGAGAGCTCTGCTTAGAATCTGTAAAGAACAAATATGAATGTGAAATTCAAGCTTCTCGCCAGCATTGTGAGGTACTGTTATTTTGCTTAATCTTTAAGCTAATTTCATTTTTTTAAGCCTTTTCTGAGTGTAGAAGTCTAAAAAGTAAATAAAATAAGTTAAAAAATTTAAATAGTACTTTAGTTCATCACTTGTGTGAATTAAAAAAAAAAAATACAGTTGTACTGGAAGCTGTATTGGAAATAGGACACAAAGGAAGGACCAGAGAAAAGAACTACTAGTAAGTGAGATAATTTTAGAAGTTTTGTAGATGTTACCTTAAAAAGACTTGGTAATGATTATGTCATCTAGCATTACTGAAAATACTGTAGTGTTATTTACAATAGCCAAGATCTGGAAATAGCCCAAGTGCCCATCAGTAGGTGAGTGGATGAAAAAGCTGTGGTACATTTACACAATGGAATATTATGCAGCTGTGAAAAAAGGAAAGAACTTTTACCTTTTGCAACAATATGGATGGACCTGGAGAATATTATGCTAAGTGTAGAGAAAGACAAATACCATATGATCTCACTTATATGTGGAATCTAATGAATGAAATAAACTGACGAACCAGAGGCATACATACGTGGAACAGATAGACAGCTGTCAGAAGCAAGAGAGGTAGGGGGACTGGATGAAAGAAGGTGAAGGGATTAGCCAAAGAACATATATACATAGCCCGTAGACACAATAGTGAGGTGATGGCCAGAGGGAAGTGGGGGTGGGGACTGGGTGGAGGTGGGCAAAGTGGGGTGGGGGGATGGATGGGGACATCTGTAATAGTGTCAACAATAACAGTAAAGTTAAAAAAAAATTAGTGTAATTTTCAAGTTAAGACTCAAATATGCATATTCAGTAGTACAGTTAGAATGTTGGGCTATATTATCAATTTCTGACTCTCTAAATCTGTTTTCACATCTTTGGGCATAAATCTCTATTTATGGCAAAAAAAATAGACGTACTTTTCTATAGGTTCTGATTATTTTGAATAGCATTTTAAAAAGAGTGCTAATTTTACAGATAACTTTTAATAAAGCTTAGGTAAGATTTCAAGTGTACTATTGGAAATAAGACAAGTTCTATAATGATTCTTACTTTAAACATACCAAATCTTTATAAATCATTAAAATACTAAAAGTAGATAAGTATGAAAATGGTGGATCTTCTTGTTTCATTTTTCTAATTACAACTGAAATTAAGCATCTTTTTAAAAAAAATATTTTTATTGATTTCAGAGAGGAAGGGAGAGGGAGAGAGAGATAGAAACCTCAATGATTCTCTCTCATCAATTGTCTGCCTCCTACACACCCCACACTGGGGATCGATCCCACAACCCCGGCATGTGCCCTGACTGGGAATTGAACAGTGGCCTCCTGGTTCATAGGTCGATGCTCAACCACTGAGCCACGCCGGCCAGGCCTGAAACATCTTTTGGATGTTTGCTGGCTGTTTGGATTTTTTTTCCTAAGAAGTGCCTGTTTATGTCTTTTAACTTAATGTTGGGCTGTTAGTCTTTCCCTCATTGATTTTAGAGGTTCTTCATATATTCTGGATACAAATGCCTTGCTGGTTAAATGTTTTGCAGATATTTTTACCCAGGCAGTGAGGTTTCTTTGAACTCTCTTTGATGACTTGATGAACAAAAGTTTTACATTTTAATGTAGCCAAAGTTATCATCTTTCCTTTATGATATGTGCTTTTTGTGTCTTCCCTACTTTGAGCTGAAAAGATGTATCTTCCTTTAAAATTTGAAAATTTGCTTTTTAACATTTAAATCAATAAACTACCTTTAATTACTTTTGTGTATGGTATAATGTATGGATCTAATGCATGGCTTGGTAATTTCAACACTCTTATATACTCCATTGTTTACCCACTAATCAGTAATTATAACTCTTTTTTATTTCAAATGTCCATATATGTAATGGCTGGTTTCTAGCTTTTTTCATTTGTTCTGTTGGTCTCTTCGGCTGTTTCTGCACCAAATATGACAATTCTGTTTTTATGGCTTTCAATCTAGTAAGCCTTGAAAACTCAATAATTTTACCTTGTTCTTTTTGTTCTCACAATTGTTATTGTTAAAACATTTTTTATATTGAATTTATTGGGGTGACACTGGTTAACAAGATTATACAGGTTTCAGGTGCACAATTTTACAACACATCCTCTATACATTGTATTGTGTGTTCACCACCCCAAGCCAAGTCCCCATCCATCACCATTTATACCCGCTATACTCTCCTCCACCTCTTCCCACCCCACACCCACAATCAACACACTGTTGTCTGTGCCCATGAGTTTTTTCTCTTTCTTTTTTTCCCCCTCAATCTATCAACTCCCTCACGCAGCCACCCAGCCCACACTGACAGCTGTCAGCCTGCTCTCTATGAATTGGTCTTTATTTTGCTTGTTAGTTCATTTTGTTCATTAGATTCCACATGAGTGAAATCACATGGTACTTGTCTTCCTCTGTCTGGCTTATTTCACTTAGCCTAATGCTCTCTATGTCCATCCATGCTGTTGAAAAAGGTAAGATTTCTGTCTTTTTTTATGGGAAAAGTATCCATTGTACTAATGTACCACAGCTTTTTTATTTACTCACCTACTGATGGACACTTGGGCTGCTTCCATATCTTGGCTATTGTAAATATCACTGCAATGAACATAGGAGTGTACATATTATTTCAAAATTAGTGTTTCGGTTTTCTTCAGGTAAATTCCTAGAAGTGGAATCAACTGGGTCATAAGGCAGTTTCATTTTTAATTTTTTGAGGTAACTCCATACTGCTTTTCACAGTAGCTGCACCAGTCTGCATTCCCATCAATAGTGCATGAGGGGCCGAAACCGGTTTGGCTCAGTGGATAGAGCGTCGGCCTGCGGACTGAAAGGTCCCGGGTTCGATTCCGGTCAAGGGCATGTACCTTGGTTGCAGGCACATCCCCAGTAGGAGATGTGCAGGAGGCAGCTGCTCGATGTTTCTCTCTCATCGATGTTTCTAAATCTCTATCTCTCTCCCTTCCTCTCTGTAAAAAATCAATAAAAAATATATTAAAAAAAAATAGTGCATGAGGGTTCCCGTTTCTCCACATCCTTGCCAGGACTTGTTTGTTGATTTATTGATGATAGTCATTCTGGCAGGTGTAAGATGATATCTCATTGTGGTTTTAGATTAAAAAAAAATTTTTTTTTAAATTTTTATTTTAGAGAAAGAGGAAGGGAGAGGGAGAGAGAGAGAGAAATACCAATGAGAGAGAAACATCAATCGGCTGCCTCCGGCACGCTCCCCCACTGGGGACTGAGCCTGGAATTTGGGCATGTGGCCTGACCTGGAATCGAACCTGTGACCTCTTGGTGTGTGGGTCGATGCTCAACCACTGACCCACACCAGCTGGGCTCATTGTGGTTTTAATTTGCATCTCTCTGATGATTAGTGACATTAAGCATCTTTTCGTATGTCTATTGGCCATCTGTATGTCCACTTTGGAGAAGTGTCTATTCAGGTCCTTTGCCCGTATTTCATTTGGATTGTGTGGTGTGTGTTTTTTGGTGTTGAGCTGTAAAAATTTGTTGTTGTTTAGTAACATCTTTTTAAAAGTTACTTTTTATTTTCTGCTGCTGAATAGAAAAGTAATTTTGTATATTGATATTATATCCAATCTTATTTATTTCTCATTTTAATTCTAATAATTTCATTACAGATTTTTAGGTTTTCCATGTAGATTATGTCATTTGTGAATAATGCCAGTTTGTTTCTTTCACTCTGATCTTCCTCTTAACTTATTTTACTTGTCTTATTGGCAATGGTAGGACCTCCAGTACAGAATGGAGTAGAAGTGGTAAAAGCAGATCCTTGTTGTGTTCTTGATTTTAAGGGAATGCTTTTAACAGTTTTATAATAAATATATTTACTATTGGGTTTTGGTTAATACTATTTTATTAAGTTAAGGAAATTTACTTTTATTTCTTGTTTTCTAAGAATTTTTACCATGAATAATTGCTAATTTTTATTAAATGCTTTGTCTGCATTGATTGAATTAGTCATAGTTTTTTGCTCTTAATATATTAATGTGGTGGCTTACATTATTAATGGATTTTCTAATGTAAAACTATACTTGGATTCCTGGAATTACTATTTTTCTTGTGTATGGCCAGACTCATTTGCTAATGTTTTGTTTTAGAAGCTTTATTTCTGTGTTTATAAGTTAGATTTAATTTTTAATTCTCATACTGTCTTTAATTTGATTTTAAGATTTATAAAATGAGTTAAGAATATTCAATATTTTTCTCTTCTATATTTAAGATTGCAGTCATTAGTTTCATGAGTGCTTAGTACACCTTGCCTTTATGATATATTTTTTAACAGTCTCATAAAAAAAGATGCAAGAAAGTACAAAAGAATGAGTTTACAACATGATGCCCATCACCCTTGAATATGTAACATATACTTCAGACAAATGAGGGACATTTTCTTATACAACCACACTACAACCATTAAAATCAGAAAATGTACATTAATATGTTACTATCATCTAATCTTCAGCCTTCATTTAAGTATTAGTAGTTGTCCCAGTAGCACCTTCAGAGCAAAGAGATTCAGTTCAGAATCACATGTCTTTGTCATTGCATTTAGTTGTTATGTCTTTTCAGTTTCCTTCAATGTGGAATACCTCAGTCTGTCTTTGACTTTTGTAAATTTTCCATTTTTGAAAATTTTAGGCTAGTTATTTGCAGAATGTTAATTTTGAATTGTCCTGCTGTTTCTTTATGATCAGAATCAAGTTTTGCATCTTCGGTAGGAATATCACAGCAGTGATGTTGTGTTTTTCTTATTGAATTCTATTAAGCAGTGCACAATTTTGATATATTCCATTATTGGTGATGTACACTTTGATCACTTGATTTACGTGGTGTCTTCTAGGTTTCTCTAAACTTACTTTTTTTCTCATTGTGATTAATAAGTATACAGGGGAGAAGTTCTTTGAAGCTATACAAATATCTCATTCCTCATAATACTTTCAATTTATTTACTTATGTAAGTCTGGACTCATTGTTCCTTACTCATTCTTTTTAGTCTGCGTCATCTTTCAATTACAGAGGAAAGTATATCAGAATTTCTCTGTGGTGGTAGATTTGTTAATACCTCTTTGTATTTCCTTTCTTTTTGTTCCATTTTTTTTCTTAATTTCCTAAGAAAACACACATGCATACTATAATTTTCAAAACAGTAAAGTCATTCACCATGTGAAATTTGGAGGCCCAAAATACTAATGATGAGATGTGCCACAGTGCACATCCACTATCTCAGCTTCCTTAGATCAAAACAGTTTGAAACTGAATGCTCATGATTCCAGCTGAAATTTACCTCCCATGGAAATTTTTTCTTTTTTTTAATTGTTATAAGAACACTTAACATGAGATCTACCCTCTTAACACATTTTAAGTGTGCAATACAGTGTTGTTAACTACCCGTTGAATAGCAATTTTCTATTTCTTCTTCCCCGTACCCCCTGGCAACCACCATTCTACTCTCTGCTTCTGTGTGTTTGACTTGTTTATATACCTCATGTATGTATCATGCAATATTTGTCCCTATGTAACTGGCTTATTTCACTTCACATAGTACTCTAAAGTTTCATTCATGTTATAGCATATGACAGGACTTAATTTTTTAGACTGAATAATGTTTTACTGTATGTATATATCACATTTTCTTTATCCATTCATCCTTCAATGTACACTTAGGTTGTTTATCACATATTGGCTATTATGAATGGTGCTGTAATGAACACGGGAGTGCAGTTATCTCTTTGAGACCCTGATATAAATTCTTTTGGGCATATACTCAGAAGGGATTGCTAGATCATGTGCTAGTTCTATTTTTAAAATTTTTTAAATTGATTGATTGATTGCCTAGAAAGAGAGAGAGAGAGAGAAACTCAATTTGTTGTTCCACTCATGTATGCATTCATTGGTTGATTCTTTTTTTTTTTAAATATATTTTATTGATTTTTTACAGAGAGGAAGGGAGAGAGACAGAGAGCTAGAAACATCGATGAGAGAGAAACATCAATCAGCTGCCTCCTGCACATCTCCCACCGGGGATATGCCTGCAACCAAGGCACATGCCCCTGACCGGAATCGAACCCGGGACCCCTCAGTCAGCAGGCCACCGCTCTATCCACTGAGCCAAACCAGCTTCGGCCCTTGGTTGCTTCTTGTATGTGCCCTGACCGGGGATCAAACCTGCAACCTTGGCATATAAGGATGACACTCTAACAAACTGACTTACCCGGCCAGGGCAGTAGTTCTATTTTTCATAGTGACCACATCATTTTATATTGCCACCAACTGTGCACAGGGTTCCAATTTCTCTATATCCTCACCAACACTTATCTGTTTTTTGATAATAGCCATTATAACAAGTAGGACATGCTATCTCATTGTGAATTGCATTTTTTTGATGATTAGTGACATTGAGTACTTCTTCACATACCTATTGGCCATTATATATCTTTGGAGAAATGTCTACTCAAGTTCTTTGCCCATTTTTTAATTGAGTTCCTTAAAGTTTGGGTATTAGCCCCTTATCAGATACGTGATTTGCAAATATTTTCTCCTATTCTGTAGGTTGCCTTTTCACTTTAATTGTTCCTTTGCTGTGCAGAAGCTTTTTAGTTTGACATAACCACACTTATCTATTTCTGCTTTTGTTGCCTGTGCTTTTGGTGTCATATCCAAAAAAATCATTACCAAGACCAATGTCATAAGCTTATTTCCTATATTTTCTTCTACTGGTTTTACAGTTTCAGGTCTGCTGGCCTGATCGCCCCTAACCGCCTCTGCCTCAACCCCTGCCACTGTGGCTTTGTCCAGAAGGAGGACCGGACGACCGCAAGATGTCCGGTCTATCTGGTCTAATTAGCATATTACCCTTTTATTAGTATAGATATGCATGGGTTTATTTCTGGGCTCTCTATTCCACTGGTCTATACAGTGGGGCCTTGACTTACGAGTGTCCCAACTAACGAGTTTTTCGAGATACGAGCCGTCTCTCGGCCGATTTTTTGCTTTGAGTTTCGAGCTAAAATTCGGGTTACGAGCCAGCTTCAGATACCCCACCACTAGTTGGCGCAGCGAACGTCACAGTGAACGCCACAACATCAGCCCAGCATCACGTGTCTCACTCGTTCACTTTAAGATTTGACATATGAGTAATTTGAGTTACGAGCTCCGTCACGGAACGAATTAAACTCGTAAGTCAAGGCCCCACTGTATGTCTATCTTCATGCCAGTATCATATCTTAATTATTATAGCTTTGTAATATATTTTGAAATTAGGAAATGTGAGGCCTTCAGTTTTTTTCCTTTTTCTTTTTTTTAAATAAATCTTTATTGTTCAGATTATTACAAATGTTCCTCCTTTTTACCCCTATAGCTCCCCTCCAACTGGTTCCCACCCCACGCCCTTACCCCCCCATCCTCGTCCATAGGTATAAGGTTTTTGTCCAATCTCTTCCTCCACTCCCCACACCCCCTTCCCCCTGAGAATTGTCAGTCCACTCCCTTTCTATGCCCCTGATTCTATTCTATTCACCAGTTTATTCTGTTCATCAGATTTTTTATTCACTTGATTTTTCAAAATATATTTTTTGATTTTTTTACAGAGAGGAAGGGAGAGGGATAGAGAGTTAGAAACATCGATGAGAGAGAAACATCGATCAGCTGCCTCCTGCACACTCCCTACTGGGGATGTGCCTGCAACCAAGGTACATGCCCTTGACTAGAATCAAACCTGGGACCCTTGAGTCCGCAGGCTGACGCTCTATCCACTGAGCCAAACCGGTTAGGGCTCACTTGATTTTTAATTTCACTTGTTGATAGATATGTATTTGTTGTCACAATTTTTATCTTTACCTTTTTCTTCTTCTTCCTCTTCTTAAAGAATACCCTTCAGCATTTCATATAATACTGGTTTGGTGGTGATGAACTTCTTTAGCTTGTTCTTATCTGTGAAGCTCTTTATCTGACCTTCAATTCTAAATGATAGCTTTGCTCGGTGGAGGAATCTTGGTTATAGGTTCTTGCTATTCATCACTTTGTATATTTCTTGCCACTCCCTTCTGGCCTGCATTGTTTCTGTTGGGAAATCAGCTGACAGTCGTATGGGTACTCCCTTGTAGGTAACTAACTGTTTTTCTCTTGCTGCTTTTAAG
>NW_005357232.1:1362068-1409644 GCF_000412655.1 Myotis brandtii
TTTTTTGTCTCCGCATTTTGACTGCTTCCCTGTGTTGATAGAGTGGCCTTGTGTGGTAGGTGTCCTATAGGGCCCAGTGGCTCAGCCTCCCCAATAACCTGAGGTAGACACTCTTGGTGCACTCGTTTGTGGGCTGGGTGCACAGTCCTATTGTAGTTAAGCCTTGATTGCTGTTGGTATCACTGGGAGGAATGACCCCCAGGCCAATTGGTTGTGAAGACCGGCTGTGCCTACAATGGAAGAACTGCTGTGCTGGAGATACCCTTATGGGGCAGGACTTGCTTCAGTGGGGCTTTGGTGCTTACTGAGACTGCCCCTTGAGTGTATCTCTTATGGACGTGAAAAGTTGTAATCTGTATGGTCTCACACTGACCACTGGGTACACTGGCTCTTGGATCTCCAAGGAAATGCAAAGTCAACCACTGCCTGAGGCCACCCAGCAGAAGCTACAGAGAGATCTTCAGATTCCTCCTCTTTGTTTGGGGTTTGAAAGTGCCCAGATGAGGCCCAGCTGTGAAGCAAGGCAGGCTGCTGCTGCTGAGCCTTGGGCCTTCTTTTGAAAGCTTTGGAGCTCTCTGACCCAGCCGTAGTTTGTTAGTTTTTATGCTGTGAAAGGACAGGCCATTCATATGCAAAAGCCGCTGTGCACAGCTTGGGTGGGGTTGTAAATTGGGTGGTGCGGGGTCTCTGGGAATCACCAGGGTGGAGCAAACAGCAATGGCTGCCAGTCAGCCCTGCATCAGAGAGGTCCCCATGTCTCCGCGTTCCGCACCCCCATGCAGGAACAGTGATTGCTGTGAGTACCTCTGAGAGAAAGCCACCTTGTGTTCTGGCCCGATGCCAGACAGTCTAGTTTTTCCCTGTATGAGTCTGGGTCCCCAGAGTCTCACCCGGAACTGGAGTTCAGAGCAAGCGGGAGCTTGTATCTCCCTCCTGATTGAAAAAAAACAACAGCACACCCAGTTGCCAGCCCATTTCGTGCGTGCCTCCACACCTCCGCAACTCCTACCAGTCTCAATGCACTTTTTTCTTTCCTTCTGGTTGTAGAACTTCCACTCAGCCAGTGTAGAACTTCCACTCATCCAGTGGTTTTGGATGATTGATGTTTTGTCTTTTAGTTGTAGTTTTGATGTAGTTGTGAGAGGCAGCAAGTACAGGTGTTTACCTATGCCACCATCTTGGTTCTTCTCTTTTCCTTTTTCTTAAGATCGTTTTAGTATTCGGGGGTCCTTTGTGGTTCCATATGAATTTTAGGATTTTTTTCTTAAATGCCATTGGGATTTTTAAAATATATATATATTTTATTGATTTCAGAGAGGAAGGGAGAGGGAGAGCGAGAGATAAAGAAACATCAATGATGAGAGAGAATCATCAATTGGCTGCCTCCTGCACGCCTCACACTAGGGATCAAGTCCACAACCCACGTGTGTGCCCTGACCTGGAATTGAACCATGACCTTCTGGTTCATAGGTCGACACTCAACCACTGAACCACACTGGCTGGGTGGGATTTTGATAGAGATTGCATTGAATTTATAAATCACTTTAGGTAATATGAACATTGTAACAATATTAAGTCTTCCAATCTGTGTACAAGGGATATCTTTTCATTTATATGTTTTCTTTAATTTCTTTCATTATTGTTTTATAGTTTACAGTGTACAGTTCTTTCTTTAGTTAATTAAGTATTTTATTCTTTTTGATGCTATTGTAATTTCTCCTTTTATTTCTATCAGTTTTTTATATATGTTATATATGTATATATACTAGTACATGTTATATTATCAGAATCATACATTTTTAGAATTTTTTATATCTGTTAATAAATGTTACATTTTATCCTTCTGCTTTCTCTGTAACAATTATTTTTCTTTAAAGACTATTTTGTCTGATAATTAAAACAGCTACCCTATTTGTATTTGGCCTGGCATTTGCCTGAGGGAAGGTTTGTCTATCCTTTTTTCACAACAACATTTCTCTGGCCATCTATTTTAGGTGTATTACTTATAAATAGCATATGATTTGATTTATAATAAATCTATTTTAATCTGTCTTTCTAAAAATAAATTTTTATTGATTTCAGAGAGGAAGGGAGAGAGAGAGAGAGAAACATCAATGATGACAGAATCATTGATCAGCTGCCTCCTGCACATCCCCCACTGGGGATTGAGCCCACAACCGGGCACATGCCCTGACCTGGAATTGAACCGTGACCTCCTGGTTCATAGGTTGATGCTCAACCACTGAACCACACCAGCTGGACATGTACAACTATTTTTTTAAACCTTGGAATTAATAATGGTTTAATTTATTTTGTTTGTTAGTTTTCTCTGTATTTATCAATTCTTCCCAGAGACTCCAGTAGATCTGTGAAGGTTTTCTAATGCCATTTTCCATGTGATTGAATGCATTAGATAATCCATGAGTGCCATTTTCTTCTGGTGTCCTCCCTCCAGGGAGCAGTTCTTCCAGCCTTTGGTCCCCTGTGCTCCCACTCCATCCTGCTCCATCCTTCAGAGTTTACCAGCTGCTAGAAGTATTTGCTCCTTTTAAGAATGTTATTCAACTTTCAGTTATGAGCATAATGTGATAAGAAGGGCCTTCTGCTTTCCAGGCTTGAATGTATTTTCCCCTGGACTACCTATCCAGATTCCACTTCATTTCTTTTAAGATTTAAAGTAGAAAGTACTTAGACTTTTCCAAATAATTGCTCCTTACTCACATTTTTTTCTTTACAAAGAGCACACTTGCGTATAGTGTATGTAGTACATACCTTGGGGTTCTATCTTAGTTTAGTTACCATATTCAGAGATCATGGCAATGCAATTGTGCCCATCCTTTGTTTGATAACTGCAGGTGTTTGTTGATTTATTTTGTACGTTTCATTAGGTCTTAGGGAAGAGACCGTTTGTGATATGTGTTCATTTGTAATGTTACCCTAGAAGTCTCTCCCTGCTTTTTGAATTCTGAATTTTTAGTGTCTGCAGAGCAATAATATGGATATCAATAATTCATGTAGCCAATACTCTCATTGGATTTTATTTTTTCCTAATTTTTGCACTGCAAGTATGCCATCATTAGCATCCTTTTACATACAACTTTGTTTGAGATTGTTATTTCCTTAGGATGGAATCTCAAAGTGTAATTATTAGATCAAAGGATACAATCATTAAGCCCCTTAATACTTGTTTTTAAATTGCTATCCCAAGTAATTGGATCAGTTTGTATACTAGTATCAGTCAACATTGTGGGTTATAATTGAAAATAAAACTTTGCTAAGAGAAAAATAATATCACATAGTGCACATTTTAATTTCCATTTGTGTTTTTTTTCTCTCTCATTTTGGCCTCTTTTGGCAGTGGGGATGGGTAGTATTTATGTTGTCTTGCTGAGTTAGCCATGCTTGTATAATGCCATCTTATGGTTATTGAGCCTTAATCATGTTAGTTTTTTATTGCCATTTTACTTTCATTTGCTTTTATATTTGATTTTTATGTGATTAAATGTATTAGTCTTTTCCTTTATGGTTTCTCCTAACTTTTGTGTTTTGAAAGGCTTCCTTTATCCCAACATCAAATAAAGAGTCACTATCTTTCATTTAGTTCTTTTAGATTTCATTTTGTAAATTTAACTCTGTAGTCCATTTATTTTCATGTATAATGTGAGACATAGACTCCTGAGCTTTTTCTGTATATAGTTGAACTCATTTCTGTTGTTATTTATTATCAGATTTCCAGATGATTTGAAAAGTCACCTTAATCATATACTAAAATTTCCCTGAATTAGGGTCTGTTCTGAGCTTCTGTTTTTGTTTTTTTGTTAATCCTCACTGGAGGATGTTTTCCCATTGATTTTTAGAGAGAGTGGAAGGGAGAGGGGGATAGAGGGAGAGAGAAAGAGAGAGAGAAACATGGATGTGAGAGAGATATGTCAGTTAGTTGCCTCCCATATGAGCTCCCAGTTGGGGCCTTGATCAAACCTGCAACCCAGGTAGATGCCCTTGACCGGCGATCAAACCCTAGATGCCCTTGACAGTCTATCCACTGAGCCACACTGGCTAGGGCTGTTCTCTGAGCTTTTTTTTTAAAAAATATATTTTATTGATTTTTTTACAGAGAGGAAGGGAGAGGGATAGAGAGTTAGAAACATCGATGAAAGAGAAACATCGATCAGCTGCCTCCTGCACACTCCCTACTGGGTATGTGCCCACAACCAAGGTATATGCCCTTGACCGGAATCGAATCTGGGGCCCTTGAGTCCGCAGGTTGACACTGAGCCAAACCGGTTAGGGCCCTTTGAGCTTTTAAATTCTATTCTGCTTATCTTTTTCTCTCTTAAATAAACACAGCAGTGTTATAGTTTATTGATTTTTTTTAGAGTGAGAGGAATGGAGAAGAGAGAATGCAAAATCAATTGGCTGCCTCCTGCACACCCTCTACAGGGGATGGGGCCCGCAACCCAGGCACCTGTCCTGATTGGGACTTGAACCAGCAACCTTTTAGTGCAGTGGACGGTGCCCAAGCAACTGAGCCATACCAGCCAAGGCCGTTCTGTTTATCTTTTTATTGCAGTGCAGTATATTTAAAAAAAAAATGATGATAGCCTTATAATATGTTTCATTCTCTGGTAATGCTAGTCCTTCAAAAATCTCCCAGGACTGGAGAGTCCTGAAGGAAGCTGAAACCCGTGAAGTGCCCAAGTCAGGGAACTGCCAAAAGGAAGCTGGTTCTGAACATGGGCCAGGTTGAGACCAGTACAAAAATGGAAACTTGGAGCTACGTTCCTGCGCTCTTTGAAGCTGCCCTGATGAGAAACAGCATAGGTGTCAGCCTCGGAAAGGGCTCAGGGAGCAGGTTCACTCAATCTATATGTGAAGATTGCAGGCATGTGGGGGTCTTAAAGCCAAATATATAAGTAGTGCCTTTAAAAGCTAAATTACCTTTTGAACATAGAAGTCTCTATGGGCACCTAAGCAATTCGAGTTTGGATGCCCCTTTCTTTTCTATTATGACTTTCTTTTATCCTCAAGGAAGCTCTTTGATACTCTTACCGGGTTCGGGGTAAGGGAAGGAAGAATAAAGAAATAAGAACGAGAATAGGATCATAAGCTTTAAAACACACATATAATATCTTTAGAGATGCTTCCAAAGCTTCAAACGTTTCAGTCGCATTGTCACTTTTTTTTTTCATTGTAAAAAATGATTAGTGGATTTATTTTAGAGTTTCTGCTTGGCCAAGGGCAAACTTATCAGGAGAAAGAAGAGAACATACCAGTTAAACTCTCATAGTCTTAACAAAAGCCCTACCACTTCAGCTCTATAGTTAGAGTCATCTTTAGTTGGAGAATCTGGATCTATTTATAGCTGTCACATACACGGTGGTGGGGTCTGCTCTCCCTTTTTCTCTGACATAATATTTTCCAATTCTTGTAGCACAATTTAGAAGAGGCTGGAATATTTCATAAGACTTTACCAATGGCTGGGGAACAAGTAAAAGGAAGTAAACAGAGAGTAGCCTGCCATGAGAGAATTTTTCATGAGATCTAGTTTTTTGTCATCTTCAGCTTTGCTTTCCTACTAACTCCTGCTTTGCCTCAAATTCACAAAAGTCATCTTTTCCCTACCACTCAGGAGAATCTTCAAACGTGTGTAGACTCTAAATTTCAAACTTGAAAGCTAGGACTTTATGATTGACACTGGCAATGCTGTCTACCTGGGTGTGGCCTATGCCTTCCACAAGAAATCATAGCCAACTATACTGCAATCGCTTCTACAAAATAATCATCTAGTTATATCCCAACTAGAGGCCCAGTGCACAAAACTTTGTGCACTCGGGGGGGTCCCTCAGCCTGGCCTGTGCCCTCTCGCAGTCTGGGACCCCTTGGGGGATGTCCACCTGCTGGCTTAGGCCCGCTCCCTGGGGGATCGGGCCTAAGCTGGCAGTCAGACATCCCTCTGGCAGCCCAGGAGCCCTTGGGGGATGTCCACTTGCGAGCGGGGACCAGGCCTAAGCTGCAGTCGGACATCCTTAGCACTGCTGAGGAGGTGGGAAAGGCTCCCACCATCACTGCTGTGCTGGCAGCCGTCAGCCTGGCTTGTGGCTGAGCAGAGCTCCCCCTGTGGGAACGCACTGACCACCAGGGGGCAGCTCCTGCATTGAGCATCTGCCCCCTGGTGGTCAGTGTGTGTCATAGTGACCAGTCATTCCCAGTCATTTTGCTGTTAGGGTCAATTTGCATATTACCCTTTTATTATATGCCTGGTGCATGGGTGGGAGCTGGCTGATTTGCCCTGAAGGGTGTCCCGGATCAGGGTGGGGGGGTCCTGCTGGGGTGCCTGGCCAGCCTGGGTGAGGGGCTGATGGCTGTTTGCAGGCTGGCCAAGACCCGCAGCAGGGACCCTCACCCCATGAGGTATGGCCAGCCTGGGTGAGGGACTGATGACTGTTTGCAGGCTGGCCACAGCCCCTTCAGTGTGGGGGTCCCCACTGGGGTGCCTGGCCAGCCTGGGTGAGGGGCTGATGGCTGTTTGCAGGCTGGCCAAGACCCGCAGCAGGGACCCTCACCCCATGAGGTATGGCCAGCCTGGGTGAGGGACTGATGACTGTTTGCAGGCTGGCCATTATTATATGCCTGGTGCATGGGTGGGAGCTGGCTGATTTGCCCTGAAGGGTGTCCCGGATCAGGGTGGGGGTCCTGCTGGGGTGCCTGGCCAGCCTGGGTGAGGGGCTGATGGCTGCAAGCTGGCCACGGCCCCCAGCCACCCAAGCTCCCAGTGGAGGCTGGCTGGAAGCAAGTATCTGGGATTTATTTATCTTCTATAATTTGAAACTTTGTTGCCTTTAGTGGAGGCCACAGCCAGCCAGGGCAGGCTGGAAGCTTGGCTTCCTCCATCACTGGGGCAACCAAGCCTCCTGCTTGCTCCAGCTCCGTGGCTTCCAGCCGCCATCTCGGTTGGGTTACTTTGCATATAGTCGCTCTGATTGACTGGTGGGCGTGGCTTGGGCATAGCGAAGGTACAGTCAGTTTGCATGTTTCTCTTTTATTAGATAGCCTAATATCCTTACTAGCAATAAGCATGTGGTGAGTGGCTTGGGAATCTGTCTTAAGTACTTTATATAATGAATGTAAAGATATGTTCATTATGGCTTTTCAAATAAGGGGTACAGTGCTATATAAAACAACAATGGACTAGAACTAGTAGACCTGGGTTCTAGTCTGATTTGCCAGTAAACAGCCTTGCCTCTTGTACCAAGTCACTCAATTCTTCCATAGATAGTTTTGTTGCAAGATTTGGATATAGTTAGTCTATAATTTTATGATTTTGACTATAATTGAATTATTATAAAATTTGTACTTAAATCTTTCTCTTTGTGGTATATTAATCTATTTTAATATTATGCTGAGATATTAGTGAGGAATAAAGGCCCAATTACTGTTCCAATGAGGAAATATGATCCATTTTATAAAGTTATACTTTATTGGACAGGTTCTCCATTATGGTGACAGGTGGCACCTGCTTATGTTTAAGATGAGACATGGAGCTTATTATGAGTTTCTTATAAAGTAAATAACTTTTTTAATTATCACATACAAATTTAGATGTCCTTAAGCAATTTAATTGCATGTAGTTAAATCTGTATTTAGATTCTGTATTTTCTGGTTTTATTTCTTTCATATTTTGACTTTTCATCTTTAAAATACTTAAGTTGGAATAAAAAAGCAAACAAAAGCATCATTTGTTAAAGTACTTTAAGAATAAGTTATTTAGTATTCTTAGTTAAGATAGACCAAATTTTCCTTTCTACTAATGTGTAATCTTTTTTTTTTTTAGAGTGAAAAGCTTTTGTTATATGATACAGTCCAAAGTGAGCTAGAGGAGAAGATCAGAAGGCTTGAAGAGGACAGGCACAGCATTGATATTACCTCAGGTAATGGGAATGATGTGACTGTGATGTTTAGTTTAGGTGACACTGAACCTTTGACTTATAATGTCTCACTAGAGCAGCGGTTCTCAACCTGTGGGTCGCGACCCCTTTGGCGGTCAAACGACCCTTTCACAGGGGTCGCCTAAGACCATCCTGCATATAAGATATTTACATTACAATTCATAACAGTAGCAACATTGCAGTTATGAAGTAGCAACGAAAATAATTTTATGGTTGGGTCACAACATGAGGAACTGTATTTGAAGGGCCAGAAGGTTGAGAACCACTGCACTAGAGGCCCGATGCACAAAATTCGTGCAAGGAGCTCAGCCCTTGCAGCCGTAGCGGCTTGCCTCTCCTAATATAAATGTTATGTAAAAGAAGTCTTCTAGTGAGAGGGGAGAAGGGGAAACTTCTAAACAATCAGTAAGATTGTGATTGTTGCTTTGATATGAACTTAGACTTCAGAAAGATGTAGAAAATGGAGCACATTAAAAGGGACAAAATAGAAGTCTGACAGGAACTATAAGAATAAGAATAATATACTATAAGAATAGTAAGAATATAATTTTTTTATAAATTTACTTACTGATATTTTTTAGAGAGAGAGAGGGGAAGGGAGGAAGGGAAACACAGATAGAGAAACATTGATTTTGTGGTTCTGCTTATTTATGCAATCATTGGTTGCTTCTGTATGTGCCCTGACCAGGAATCGAACCCACAAGTTTGGTATATTGGGATGACACTCTAACCAACTGAGCTACCTGGCCAGGGCAAGAATATTATTATTTTATGAGAATAGTATTGGAAGATAATGGGAGTAGGCTTTGAAGGCAGCTGTAGTATATATATATTCCCTCTAAGTTTTGAAACATTGTCATGTGGAAGAAGGAATAAAAACCTCTAACCACACAAACTAGGACAAATGGGTAGAAGTTACAAGGAGGCAGATTTGTGTCTCAGATGAAGGAAAAACTTGCTAATCAGTCCAATGTGAAATTGGCTTTTTCAGGGGTGTTGTGGAAAGGCTTTCTCCACTAAATGGATTACTTACTGGGTTGTCCTACAGTTCTTGCATATGCATTATTTTATTTTTCTACAAATTCTGTTTCTTTGTATAGAGTAGACATAGTGGAGTCAGACAAGCTGAGCTTAATGCCACTGCTCCATTACCTCTAGTCAAGGGTGACCAGGGGTGACAGTCACTTTAGCTTTTCTAATTGGTCTGTTTGTCTGTAAAACTGAAGCAATGAGAATACCTCCCTCAGAGGTAGCTTTGAGGATTAGTTGAGACAATTCATGTATATTTAACAAAGTGCCTGATATATGTTGACCAGTTATTAGTTATTAAGTGTCAAGTTGATTTTTACTTCAATAAAAGCAGAGAAAACTTCATAAATATATAGCTGCTCATGAAATTCTCGTAGTCACGTATCTACACACATATACATAACCGCCAATGAAATTTTGCAACCTTGAAATTATAGTCTCTTTTTCCTCCTTTGGTCTCCAGGAATCAGCTAATACTTAATTTTTATTTACTTGCCAGAGCTGTGGAATGACGAGCTTCAGTCAAGAAAAAAGAGGAAGGATCCTTTCAGTCCTGACAAAAAGAAGCCAGTTGTTGTTTCAGATATCCTTTTCCGAATTTCTTGGGTTTTTGTTGTTGTTGTGGTTGTTGCCTTATGTATATATTTGCACTGTACATACCTTTATAACTTTTATTAGTATACATTGCCTTTATTTGCAAGATCTGTAATAAGCAAAAGATAATTTATAAAACTGATTAAAGGCATAAGAATATACTAGTAATTTAGATTAAGAGGGACAGGGGAGGAATAGAAATTTAGTTATAATCTCAACTTCAGAAGTTAATATGGCTTTTTAGTTCACAGGAGCTTTGATGTGAAATAGCTGTTTAGTATATAGCACAATTACATAATTCTTGTGTGCTTTTTAACTTTTTTTAATGTTTCTCAACGTGGAGTGTCTTTAAGTTAATATGTGCATGCAATCTTGTCATTCCTTATGGTACCCTACCCTTTTCCCCTGGCTTTTCCCCCATTTCAAAACAGTGACTAGGTTGGTGCTATATCTGACAAGGATATATGTAGAATTGAGAGAATATGGTTAATAACATCTGAAGTATTGTAATATATTTATCCTGGTACTAAGGTTTTTGAAGAATAATTGAAGTCAGAAATCAGCATGCCAAGGGATTATATCCAGAAATTATTATTCTATTCTTTGAAAAACAACAGTTTGAAAGTATAATTCACAATGTGAAATTCTTATAGTTAAAATGTCCTTGACTTTTCAACGTCCATATATAGTTTATATGCTACAAGACCTTGATATTCTTGAAGACTGGACAACAATTCGGAAGGTATGATTAACAAGCAATGGAATACAAGTATATTTTTATAGTTTATTTTTTAAGATTCTGTGGTTTTTCACTAGTACATTAAGATATGATTATTATAAATATACTTTACTTTACCACAGTTTCTCTAAGGCAGTTAACACTAATACAGATAACAGTGAATTGAAGGAGTATTTTGAGAAATACTCCTTCAGTTTGTTTTTTTCTTGTAATCCTATCTAATAAAGAGGGAATATGCTAATTACCCTCATGCCGTCACGAAGATGGTGGCGCCTACAGCCAATAAGGAGGGAATATGCTAATTGACTGTCACACCCTCAAAGATGGTGACACCTACAGCCACAAGATGGCTGGCAGGGGAGGGCAGTTGTGGGCAATCAGGCCAGCAGGGGAGTGCAGTTGCGGGGGACCAGGCCGACAGGGGAGGACAGTTAGGGGCGACCAGGCCGGCAGGGGAGGGCAGTTGGGGGCGACTAGATCAGCAGGGGAGGGCAGTTGGGGGCAGCAGGGGAGTGGTTAGGGGGCAGTCAAGCAGGCAGGCAGGCAGGCAAGCGGTTGGGAGCCAGCAGTCCCAGATTGTGAGAGGGATGTCCCCCGAGGGGTCTCAGATTGGAGAGGGTGCAGGCTGGGTTGAGGGCCCCCGGTGCACGAATTTCATGCACTAGACCTCTAGTAATGTCATTAATAATATATGTAAAAGTACAGAAAAGCATTTATCTAGGTTGCCCCAAAGTAATAATAAATAACCATTTTGTGCCCAGTTCTTAGCCTGGTCCTGGCTCACAGAAGGCACTCAATAAATATTTATTGAATGAATGAAAATGAAAATTTTAACCTTTATTATATGTTTTGCACTTTGTCATCAGAGATTCAAGAATTCTAGGATTTTCTGTGCTTGTTTGAAAGTGGAGCTTTTGTTTTCCTTAATAATTTTTCTATTTTTACAAACTTTTTAGTTGAAAATGAGAGATTATTTCAAGTATTAATAATACTTCCCAGAGAAAAGATCATATATATATATTTAAAAACTTAAAAAAAATTTTTTTTAGAGCGAAAAAGAGAAAGAGAAACATTGATGTGAGAGAGAAACTTTGATTGTTGCCTCCTGCATGCACCCTGACGAGGGATTGAACCCTCAACCAGGGTATGTGCCCTGACCAGGAATCAAACCTGCCATGTGACCACACTCCAAACAACTGAGCCATACCAAGCAGGGCTAAAACTTTTTTTATTTACTGATTTTTAGAGAGAGAGACATCAATATGTTGTTCCACTTATTATGCATTCATTGGTTGATTCTTGTATGTGCCCTGACCAGGATTCGAACCTGCAAACCTTGGCGTATTGGACCATGGTCTAACCAACTGAGCTACCTGGCCAGGGCTCATATATATTCTTTATGGTCTTAGACATTAACAACTTATTAGAAGAGCTGAAGATTATATTTCACTGTGCTTGTTATTGAGCTTATCTATCAGTAGTCACTGTATATGTTAAATAGATACCAAAATACACTTTGTGGACTCAGACAACATCTTTCTTCCTTTTTTTTTTCTCAATTAGGCGATGGCTACACTGGGTCCACACAGAGTGAAGACAGAACGTAAGTCATTTAGTCTGAGCTCAGAAATCTTTATGGAGACTGTTGAATCAGGGTTAAGTCAGCTACATACAAAAGAGCTTCCCCTGTCAGTGGTTTCATTTCATCAGTGCACACTATACCTGAAATTATGAGGAATCCTCTGGAGTCTTTGCCTCATATAAAAGTTTCAAGATTTCTGAATGAAATGTATTTCTTCTTTCAGTGTTTCAGCTACATTACTATTGATAATAGTGGATCAGTAATTTTAAAAGTATTTATTTAGTCTTTTTTTTTTATGGGCCAAATAATTCTATAAGGGAGGTGTTTAGAGTCCACGGGAATCTTCTGGAATTGTGGGCAACAGTTCCTCTGTACCTGCATTTTCTGGGAGAGAAATTAGAGTGCTAGCAGTGTAATCCATCAGAAAAATTTACACACCACTAAGATTTACACATCTGCTATACCTTAGTAAAATTTATATCCAATTATACTTTTTTGACTTCTTTAAAAGTCTGAAAATCACTGCCGAGTTGAGGTCTGAGTCCAGCAACCACAAGAAATGAGTTCCAACCACAACCATGTGCCTAGAAGAGGACCCAGGGCCTCCAGCCCTGACCAGCACCTCCAGTGCAGCCTTGTGAGGCCCTGAGCAGAGAACCAGCTCACCTGTGTCTACACCCGGGGAAATGTTTAAATTGTCAGTTTTTATTATGATTCCTTAGGACTCAGGCAATGCCTAGTAGTTTCTCTTCATTTTCAACTTTCAAATCTAAGTCCAGTTGGCTCTCTGAATCAGGATGTTTTACCGAGCAAAGGAGAAAATAGAGGAATATGTGACACCCAGGAAGCAGGAGATTCAGCATACATGAGTCAGAGGACATTCTCATGGTTGTGAAAGGGGATCCCAGAGTGTCACTTTGCAACAAGCCCTGATCATAGCTAGCCTTTTGTAGATTCCTTCAGGAGAGATGTTTTCAAAAAAAAAACAACAACAACAACACACACACACACACACACACACACACACACACACACACACACACAAATAAATACAGATTACCTCACATGTTTGAGTGTATAACAAAATGATTCACATATTTCTTATGGAGAGTCTGGACATGAATTAGTGATAGATACATTATAAAAAATTCAGCAATCAGCATATCATACCAATACCCCAAGAAACAGTGTTTTTAACTCCAGGGGAAAAATAAGTTGTTAAGGAAAAAAAATGCTATTATGTTATTGTACATTGTTTACCACATTTACATTTAAAGTCATATTAATAAAACACAAAATACTGAAAAGAAAAATCACTGCCAAAGTAGTGATGGACATTGTTGTCTAGGATAACTTTCTTTCGTGCCTTCTTTCACTACATATGAAATTTCTAATTCTTCTAAGAACAGTGAAGCTAGATTTTTAAAATACATGTTTTAAATACTAAAAAGTACATTACAACAGATAAAATCTATAATAATAAAAGCATAATATGCTAATTAGACCGGATGTCCTTCTGGACGTCCTTCTGGACGAAGCCGGGGCTTTGAGGGAAGCCCGGGTCCCAGGTGCCTGCTGGCAGCCAGAGGGAAGCCCGGGTCCCAGGTGCCGGCAGCGGGGGGAAGGAAGGCCTACTCTTGCACGAACTTCATGCATCAGGCCTCTAGTAATCTATTAGAGCTCAAATTCTATTTTATATTTAACCCAAGGATTAATCTTTAAACTTTATTATTAGGTCATGAAATTGTGGCAATACTGTACTAAAATGCTTTCCTTAGAAATTAACTGGCAGGGTAACTATCTAAACCTCTAGGTTGTTTACATTTTGAGTCATGAATTCCTTTGAGGATCTTACTATACTATTGCTTAGGTCTCCTCCCCATTTCTGTTGTCTGTAGCATTGTGCCGTTTGTTTTCTTCATGGCACTTACCACAATTAGTAATTTTTTATTTATTGTTTACATGTTTATCTGTCTCCTGACAGGATTGTAAGCTCCACAAAGGTCAGAATCATATTTCTTTCAGTCACAGTGCTCAGAAAACATTTTGTTGAATGAATGAACGAACAAACGAATGAATGAGTGAGTGAATGAATACTTATTGAACACCTTCTGCATATCAGGCACTACTTGAGGCTCTGGGAATACAACGATACAAGAGAAGGACCCCCAGGAATTTGTTGGGGGAGGAAGAATAATATATATGAAAAGATATAATTAACAAGATAATGACAAATTGTAATAATTGCTATGAAGGAAATATAACGTTGTGATGAAGATTAACTGAGGAGTTAGGGTGGTTGGAGAAGACTTTTCTGAGGTGGTGACATTTGAATGATAAAGAGGTGTCTGCTTCATAGTGTACTCTTGACAATGTTCTTTTATAAAAAGAACATTTTTTCTCTGCATGAGTTTACCTGATTAATGCCAAATCATTTCTAGGACATAAAAAAAAAGGAAGTTCTACTTAGGACATTTCCCTTTTAGGATCAAAGGCCTGGGAACTCTTGGAATATCTATTAAACTCTGTTTCTTTGGAATTGTCAGCTGCTGGGGAGAAAATATGAAAAATATAATTTTCAATAGAAACATGGCAATTGATATTTTAACTCCTATTTAAAATTGGCCTTAGTAATTGATAGTGTCCTGCTTTTCCTTCTGGCACTTGCCTAGTTAATAGATGATTTAGTGTACATTATTTAGCTTTGTTTGGTACTTATATTGAAAATTTTGTGAATTACATTTAAAAAGTAAGAAATTAAATTTTCTTATTTCTATTAGATTTAGGTTTGTTATATAAGAAACATTTTTAGTGTTTTTTCACATACCGTATATGCATGGATTGGTGTTAATTCTTAATGTTCTGCACTTTTGTTCTGACAGTGTCTTATTAATATAACAGTTTTTGAACTGATCCCTTTAGCACCTGTGAAACTTGAAAAACATCTGCACAGTGCTAGATCTGAAGAGGGAAGATTGTATTATGATGGTGAATGGTATATACGTGGACAAACAATATGTATTGACAAAAAAGATGAATGTCCTACAAGGTAAAACACCTTATCATTTCAGTGTTTACAATATTGTTGTTAATAAATATTTGCTGCCTCCATAGTATATTCATAATTAGTTGCCTGTAGATCCTTTCTTTCTCTTAATATATCATTTGATTAGCATGTGTGTACAGCATGTTAATCTTTATATAACGAAGTTGCATAGTAAGTTCATGAACACAAGCATTAGCACAATGGAAATCTTGGAATTATTTAGCTAGGTAAGAGATCCTATTTGTTAATTATTACAGTAGATGACCTTTAAATCAGAGAATTGTGCATTTGACAGTGTGCTTCCACAGTGTGTGGGTCTATCAATCCTCCCTTTTCTTTTTGGTGTGTGACAGTATTTTGGATAGGAAGAATTTGGATCAATTAAAGTAGGAAAGGATTGGAAAATGCATGAAAACTTTTAAAGTAACAGTAATTAAAGTATAACTTGAAAACTGAAAATAGTCTTTTAAAATACTTAATCTGTCTAGGCTTAAATAAAGTTTATATAATTACTTATATAGCCTTCTAAGTTTTATCTGGTTGTGACCTTTAAAAATATTAATGCTAATTACTGCTTTAATTCTTTCAGTAGTTAAAGATATAATTCTCAGAGTAGTAACCATTAACATTAGAAAATATCTTTCTAGATTTCAGTGGTAAGTAAAGTATAGAATATTCAACTTGCATTTAGTATAGAATGTTCATTTTCCAAATACAGTGGTTTTAGTTGGATTGTAATTTCATCTTTAAATTTTTAGGATACCAGGAGTATTATGTATAGAAACTTCTCTCAGAAGCTCATTAAGCTGATTACTAGGTTATAGATGATACCCCTGGATTCTTGGCTTTCTCTTATTACTTTGGAAACGTTTACTATTACTTAGTATAAATGTGGTTTAAAAAGATGAAATAGCAGAGGAGACAAACAAAAATCTATTTTTAAAAATATTTCTATATTGAGATGAGTAGTGTCCAAAAAATCTGTATAATTACCATAGAGGCTCGACACTGGGAATTAGGGATTAGTATTTGAAAGATTTTCTACAGCTAAGACTGAGATGAGTTGGAGGTATAATATCATATAAGTAGTGGTTTTTAGCTCCACTCTGTTTTTTGGGGGGTGTGGAGGGGTAAGGTGGGGATTGAGTAGGGACAATGTATATTTATTTAATAATTCAATAATAAATCTTACCAAGTATTAGAAAAGGAAAGGAAATGATCTATTAGGTGTTGCTAGATGTGCTATTTTTGACAACATGACCAGATGATTGTCAGTATTCTGGTAAAAGGCAATTGCGTACCTGAATCTACTCTTGTCGTCCAGTTACTTCGATTTTATAGCTAGTACTCAGAAATGAGTAGAGGAAGAATGTTGTGATTCATTCATTCATTCCTTTTTTCCCCCCAATCCTTTTTAGTGCCGTAATTACAACAATTAACCATGATGAAGTTTGGTTTAAGAGGCCTGATGGAAGCAAATCTAAGCTTTACATTTCACAGCTACAGAAAGGAAAATATTCAATTAAACATTCATAATCATGATTTAAGTGTTATATAAATCTACCTTATTAGTGTTACCAAATGTGATGTGCCATGGGAGTAAAAATGTATTCAATGACTTTAATAGTCTCGCTGAATCATGAGAGACTGTGTATTTGTAGGTGGTATTCTAAGTAGACCTTATACTGATATGTTACTAAAAGAGAAAAAATGTTTAATTGTGATCATTATGTTTATTTGCCTTTTAGGTCCAATGACCAATAGGTGTATATGGTAGGGGTTTCTTATTAAATGTTTTTATGCAAATCTGTGTTTAGTGAACTGTGTTGCTAAATGGCTAATTTTATCTGCATTTTTTAAAATTTTCCATATCTTTGTCACTCATTATGTGTTTGTAAATAAGCCTCATAAAACGTTTCTTATAAATGGTTTGTACTAGTATATTAGTGTTTAATCAGGATTGAAATTAATCATATTTATGTATGTATATATGGCATTATCAGCTTGTTTAGAACTGATGGCCTTACTTTACAATCTTTTTTACCCAAAATTAAGCTATTGGGTTTGACAGCTAAAAGGAGCACTTTTGTAGACTAGTAGCTTTCTTTCTCCTCTTCTTTGATTGTATGGTGGTGACCTATTTTTACAAATGATACTTAATGTTAATTAGTAAAATTAGTGTCAAGTAATAACATGCTTCTATGTGTATTTCTTGTGAGCCTTTAGAGAGCAGGTGTTTATGCTGCAGCATAAGTGGTGGACAGTAACTGACAGTATTGTGGTGCTTGCTGTGCATTCTGATCTTCAAAACAGATTTTTGGTAAGCATTTTCCAGAGGTAAAAGTAGTTCCTTATCCTAATTTTATTCCTAGGGCAAAATAGACAGCGATAATTTCCTCGAATTCTCAAATTAGAAGTTTTATCTATACTTCTACTAAATTCTATATTTTAAGGGCACTTGGTGCAATTTAGAAAGTATTGGCCTCTCTTCTCTTAGCCACATTCAAAATTAACTTCTGAAACCTCAGGAACAGTACAAATAATCGAAACCCTCAATGTGGCAGCACAGTGGCTGTAGTGTATATTAGGGTACAACCAAATCAAGTATTCCTGTGGTCTTGTGCACTTTAATGTCTGTTATAGTGAGACTTAAGAGGATGAGGAAGAGATCTACTTATCAACACTTAGGGCAGGAATAGCTGCATTATTCCGTTTGTTTTCTTACTATTTTACCTCTGCAAACAGCTTCCTGTGTGGATCACTACTTCATAGTTGCCAAATGTTAAAGTATTTGACATCTGAAATTCATTATCAGTAAAGTTATGTACTTTGTTCTGTTTCTAATTAACTGTGGCAAATGTACATAATGTCGTAATCTGATAGTATTTGACAGTACTTATGTATACAATGTTTCATAAGCATTTTTAATAAGATTTGTATTTTTAAATTTAGTATATAATAAAAAGATGTGTTTGAGTGTCATTTGTAGTGTCTTGAATTACTTGTGTATAAGTTCTTTTGTTATTTATAATCTACTTCTAAGAAGGATTTGAACCAATTTACATTAATAGATACAGAGTGTTGAACAAATGTTTTTGCTTCCCTAAAGCACAATTCGACCTCTATTGGGGCATATTTAGACACATAAGATAGCTAATTTATACTTAATTTTAAAATATGTGTATGTGTATGTTTTACTTTTTTAAAAAGCATACTGTATAAGTTGTGAAATTCTAAATAGAAAGTTTTAATACTAATTTATTAGTTAATTTATTTATTTTGAGAGTATGTTTATTAAAGCTAGGGCAGTGAAACAAAGGAAGGGCTTAGGGTAAAAGAAGCAACAGAGCCTAGGCGGTGCTCTGCTTTGCCTGTCTGGAAACGTTAGAGCAGTAATGGCGAACCTATGACACGCGTGTCAGAGGTGACACGCGAACTCATTTTTTTGGTTGTTTTTTCTTTGTTAAATGGCATTTAAATGTATAAAATAAATATCAAAAATATAAATCTTTGTTTTACTATGGTTGCAAATATCAAAAAATTTCTATATGTGACAGGACACCAGAGTTAAGTTAGGGTTTTTCAAAATGCTGACATGCCGAGCTCAAAAGGTTCGCCATCAATGGTTGCAAATATCAAAAAATTTCTATATGTGACAGGACACCAGAGTTAAGTTAGGGTTTTTCAAAATGCTGACATGCCGAGCTCAAAAGGTTCGCCATCACTGCGTTAGAGGAAAGGACTAAGTCATGCTGGGTTGCTTTTAGCTGACTGGGAATTGAAAGAAAAGGGGGCCTTGGAGACAGGTTCTGGGGGTTAGCTCGGGACCAGCTGGTGCTGCTCATTGCTGTACTGGTTGCAAGTCTCCTAGGGACCCTTTAGATTTGTTAGGAGAGAAAAGTAAAGATGCATGCCTGAGAGGAAAAAAGGCATGGGCATGCTCTTGAGAGAGCCCATGCTGGGCCTTTCTCTGGAGGGTTCTTTTCTATTTTCTAAAGGCAGGAATTGTAGAGGAGGTCTTAGATGAGGACCTCAATAAAATTTCATCAGCTTTATGCTGATGCACCAAAACGATATTCCCCTGACTTCGTCCATCCTTGGGTGTGGTTGGCCCAAAAGGCACTAATTGGATTTCTGATACCTGTCTTCCGGAGTAGGATGATGTACACTTTTCCTCCCTCTGGTTGGGGAGGAGAATTGTGAATCATTTACTCTCAAGTGTCTTTGGTTAGGGAAGATAGGGTTTTGCGATTTACTAGATGGCTATAACCTGCTTGGCTATTTAACTATCTGTCTCAGTTTCCCTAATTCCACTTGTCCTGACTTACCTGTCTCATTACCTCCTCAAAAACTTCCCTGAGATATTTTAGAGATGATGAGGGAGGACAGTCTGGCTTCAGTAACTGTTTGCTGCTGCTGAAGGTCATGGTCCCTGCCTGTGTAGAGTATGGAAGTCTCTCCCTGCCTGATCTAAGGGCGACAAGGGAATGGTATCCAAGACTGGAGCAGAGGAATTGTGAGCTGATTCTTCTAAAGTAGAGATGGGCCAGAAGCATTGTCCTCTTGGTATGGAATTGTTGCATCCTGCGGACATTACGAGACCTCCAGTACCAGGATTTGGGGCATGGGATGAAGCGTCAATTCAGTTATTCCTTAGAGTGTTTTACATCTTCGTCCAGTTTAAAGGTATGATTTGAAAGTTTATTTTTAGAAATCTGTAATTTAGAATAAGAGTTCTTTCCATGGATTTTTCTAAATACATAACACATCTGCAAATGCATCAGAGTAAGGCAATGACTGTTTCAAAATGACGAAAACTTAAAATGACATGGTTATAGAAATACAGGAAAATCCTGGTCTTTCTAACAGAGTGAAAAAAAAAACAACAATTTCCAACTCTGTATTAACTTACTTTTGATGTTTAAATTCACTGACTTAATTAAAATCATTATTCAGCTTAACCATATAACTCTCCCTCAAGATTTCTCTTCACAAACCTACAACTTTCACAAACCTTCTATAGTTTTTATTTTAAAAACTATGATTTAACACATTTACTTTCAAAACTTTAATATTTATATATACCTATTTCATAATATTGATATTATTCAGGTAAACTTATGCAAATCTATGACTATAGAATATATTTTGGCAGTTTGCTGTTAGACTTCTAGTGAAAAGGTCTAGGGGAATTGTTAGAATCTGTGAAGTGTGATGTAGCTGCTATTGCTGCTATTATGTTTAGGTCAGCCTCTGTCTTAGGATCAATTTAAGGGCCTTTCCTGTCACAGCTCCCAGTATTTCATGTTTTCAGTTCACCGCTTCCTGCTATCTCCCATTTAAAAATCCAATCACAACTAACCCAATTTATTGCTAATAATTATTAACACCGTATTGGTATAATCCTCATTCTCTCCCTTTGCTCACTGTTCATTTTGGTAGGCTGGGCACTAAGTACTTTTTATTGCAGCCTCCCTCATATAAAAGTTGTTCTGAGATACATATTGTTACTTAGAACTCAAATACCACTGACAGCCGTGTACATACACCTCATTGATAGTTACTTAAAAAGAAGAACAGGAGCCGAAACCGGTTTGGCTCAGTGGAGAGAGCGTCGGCCTGCGGACTGAGGGGTCCCAGGTTCGATTCCGGTCAAGGGCATGTACCTGGGTTGCGGGCACATCCCCAGTGGGAGATGTGCAGGAGGCAGCTGATCGATGTTTCTCTCCCATCGATGTTTCTAACTCTCTATCTCTCTCCCTTCCTCTCTGTGAAAAATCAGTAAAATATATTAAAAAAAAAGAAAAAAAGAAGAAGAACAGGGATGTTGGCTGTTATTTCTAAAATTTTCTCTTTGGACCCAGTAAATCCTATACACTAAAATGGAACTAAGATGAAGTTATAAGATAAGGAAAATGGATGTAGGATAAATGAATATAGTAGTTAGGGTTTATGTAGTTTCTTGCCAAATTGGAATGTAAACTATTTGCTGAAGATAAGGAAGTCTAAAATATTTTTAAAGAATACAAAAGCTCAGAATCAGGGTAGAGAAAAGTTCATTTATGAATGAACTACAGGATTGTGGCTCTTGTGGGATTACTGAGGCAGTTTCCCCTGTTGTTCACTGTGGCCCAGAGTCTCGCCCTTTCCTTCATCGGCCCAGGAACTTGAACTTTATATGTATGTCCTGTTGTGAGCTGAATTGTGTCTCCACATTCATATGTTGAAGCCATCACCCTTGGAACCTTACAATGTGACTGTATTTGGAGATAGTACCTTTAGAGATGTGATTAAGTTAAAGTGAAGCTCTTGGGTTGGGGCCTAATCCAATCTGACTATTGTCTTATAAAGAAGAGGAAATTTGGACACCAGAGGAAAGACCAGGCAAGGACACAGCAGGAAGGCAACTATCCGCAAGCCAAGGGAGAGGCCTCAGAAGAAACAAAGCTTCGGACGCCCTGATTCTGGACTGGTAGCCCCCCAACTGTGAGAAAACAAGTTCTGTTGGTTAGGCCATCCAGTCTGTGGTATTCTGTTACGGCAGCCCAAGCAACTAATACATGCCCCGAGGTGACAGCTCTGGGAAGTTAGACTGACCAACTCACGGGATTGAAATGACAGCTGAGTGTCCACTTACATTGGGAAGCGTAACTGAAAAGGAGGACGCTCTTCAAGTCGCTAGTTGGCACATTCCTTCCTTCTAGGAAAATCAATGTGAAAGCAAACTTGTCACCAGAAGATTTCTTTATTTTGGAGAAACCAGTAGTCACCTGTCCTCTGGTGAGGGTACCCCTTCCTGGTATTGTGCTGGACACACTGCTATAATCTTAATGTTCACTCTGTTTTTTCCTGGAGGCCTATTGTTTGAGCTCTCTCCTCTGTTAATGTGCTGTGCAGGCCTGGCCCACAACCCTCTCTAACTTCTTTCTAAACCATTTGCTTTGCTATTTTGGCTAGTGTATTGGACCAGTGTGGCCCCTGACTCATGGGCAGCCAGTGATAATAATACTTACAATTTGAGTGTTTGCCATGTGCCAGGAACCATATCTATCTATATATAAAAAAGCCTAAGCGACCAAACGACCAAACAACCAGTTGACCAGCGGCTGCTACGCGCACTGACCACCAGGGAACAGATGCTCAACTCACAGGATCGGGCTCCCTCCTGTCTGGATCGGGCCTGCAGGGATGGGGATAGGGCCTGTGGGGATCGGGCCAAAACTGGCTATCAGACATCCCCTGAGGGGTCCCAGATTGCAAGAGGGTGCAGGCCAGGCCGAGGGACCCCACCGGTACACAAATCTGTGCACCAGGCCTCTAGTTTAATGTATAAAAGTCATTTAATAGTGTTCATGTTTAAAACAATGAACACAAATGTAAGAATTCTGATATGATTACTCTTTATAAATTTATCATATACTAGAGGCCTGGTGCACGAATTCATGCATGGGAGGGGTCCCTTGGCCTGGCCAGCAATAGAGGCCTATCAGGGGGATGGCTGGCCAGGGGGAGGGACTCCGGGAGGTTGGCCAGCTGGCTCCCTGATCGGGGCTGGGGGAGGCCAGCCAGCCCTGAGGGGGGAAGGGGTCATGGGAGGTTGGCTGTAGGAGCACACTGACCACCAGGGGGCAGCTCCTGTGTTGAGCATCTGTCCCCTGGTGGTCAGTGCGTGTTATAGTGGCTGGTCAACCGATCATTCGGTCATAACAGTCATGTAGCTTTTATATATATAGATTAGGACTTTCTGGTCATGATGTTTTTCTGAAGGTATGAGAGGCAAAATCCTGTGGCAGGATTTATATATTGAGAGTGCTAAAGCTGAGTTGATTATCTCAAGTTGCTAATCTTTCTGAAAAAAAAAAATGTGTTATATCTATCTATCTACTTATCTATCTAAAAAGCAACTATACTAAGTATAAAATTTCTTTGTTCCTATACTTGAAGCTAAATGTATCCTCTTTCAAAGACACATTTTGTTATTAAAGGAAGGTCAAGGGAAGAAGTTATGCAATAACAGTGTTTAAATTTCATTTCTTTTCTGTATCTAATATGGGTTTGAGGTGGGTGACCTTGTCAGGAGACTGTTGCATTCTCCTGAAGAGAGAAGTGCCGCATGGTAACATTTCATCTCTGCGAGTCAAGATGACAGTTTGTGTTAAACTGCTTAGGAAACCCGGCCTTTACGCAGAGGCTAAACTACATGTACTAGTAGAGGAATGTTGAAAAAAATAACGTATTTCATTTATTAGTGAAAGAATTTGAAAAAGGCATTGTTAATGGCAAAGATAGTACTTTCACTTGATTGATGATGAATTTATGATTTCCTTATACTTAAGTACATCGATGGGTAATTGCTCTTATTAAGGAAAAGTTATTTTTTAAAAATATGTTTTTATTGATTTTAGAGAGAGAGGGAAAGAAAGATCAAACATTGATGAGAGAGAAACATCAACATTCATTGGCTGGGGATCAGGCCCACAACCTGGGCTTGTGCTCTAACTGGAAATCGAACTGTGACCTCCTGGTTCATGGGTCAATATTCAGTCACTGAGCCACACTGTCCAGGCAGAACTTTTTTTTTTCTATAAGACTTCAGACACTGTATAAATTACTGACTACAGCAGTTTTTTATTTGTCCATGGTATTAAGTTATTTTTTATCAGTGTACTTCTATAATATGTATATATTATAACATTATTCACTACACCACGGCCAACTTGATTTGGATCTTTCCTACACACACTTGAACTGCACCCTCCCTCATGCCCAAGGGTTCTTTTGTGGGTCTCAGGTTTATAGAAAGTGGCACCCAAGGGTTGTGTCCACTTTCCACCCTCCCTCTCTTTAGAGCTCTTCTTTCCTTCCTCCTGGTGCGGCTGCTCAAGGAGCTCTGAGTGCCGGCTGCGGCCCAGGCCCACTCTGTGCCTGGCTCCAAGACGGAAGGAGACTCAAGAGGGTGAGGCTGCTGCTCTGGCCATTGCCTGCAAGATGCCTCCTGTGTCCTCTCCTGGTTCTTGAGATGATCTCCTTTTCTACCTCCTCCAGCTTTAAAGATCCTGTAAGATTCTGTGTGCTAACATTAGTTGTTTTTCTGCCAGGTAAATAGAATAGGGCATAGCAGGATCTATTATTTATACTAAAGGATATTATATGCACTCTGTACTTTTTCTTTTCTTTAAAAAAAACACACATATCTTGTGATCTTTCCCTATAAGTCCCCAGAGATCTAGCTCATTATATATATAATGTTTTTATTGATTTTTAGAGAGAGAGGAAGGGAAAGGGAGAGAGAGAGAAACATTGATTGGTTGCCTCCCATATGCACCCCCACAAGGGATTGAGTCCGAAACCTGAGCATGTGCCCTGACTGGGAATCAAACCAGCGACCTTTTGGTGCATGGGATGACACTCGACCAACTGAACCACACCGGCCAGGGCAACCTCATTCTTTTTAATGACTGTGTGGTATTCATTTTTATGGAATAGCCACATGTAATTCCATGGTATGCAATACCAGCCCAACATTGATGGAATATTTAGGTTCCTTTCCTCTCTCCTTTCTTCCCTCCTTCTCTTTCTTCTTATCACACAAGGCTGAAGTGAATACTCTTATATATACATCTTTGATCATTGCAAAGAACATATTTGTAGCATAAATTTCAAGAAGAATTGCTTGGTCAAATGGTAGGGGAATTTTATATTTTATTAGATATTGCCAAATTTTCCTGCAAATAAATTGTACCACTAGCAGTATATGAGGATGCCTATTTTTTCCTTATCATCAGAAAAGCTGATTCTGATCATTAATTTTCAGGGTCATTCTTTTACCTTCTCTTTAATTGTTCGTTTTGCTTCAGGCTGCATGCTAAGTCCTCACCCAAATCCTTTGAGAAGTTTTCACTCACTTCTTTGATGTCAGCTACCACCTGTGGCCTGACAGTTGCAAATCTAAATCTCTACTCTCACCCCAGTTACATATTTCAGGTTGTCTGCTCGGCATTTCCATCTGCTCCTCATACTTTTAAAAATTAACACACAGAAAACCAAAGATTAGCTCCTCTCTCTATATCTCTCTCCCAACCTCACCGTTTGTTCCCACCCTTGATTCATGGTGACCATTCATCCAAACTCAGACCTTGGAGAGTCTGTGGTAGGTGGTTAAATTCCTGGACCTCATGGACTTTGGAGCAAGACTAACTGGGTATGAGTTCTGCCACTTATCTGCTGTGTGACCTTGGGAAATTTCTTAACCTTTGCGTGCATCACTATTCCCATCTGAGAATGGAAAGAATAATACTTAATACTTCATAGGGCTGTGGTGAGGAATTAATGAATTGGTATATGCCATGCGTGCACAATATTCCCATCTGAGAATGGAAAGAATAATACTTAATACTTCATAGGGCTGTGGTGAGGAATTAATGAATTGGTATATGCCATGTGCTTAGCACAGTGCCTGTTATATGATAAATCCTATGTAAGGGCTATTTATGTATTTTAACTCCTCACATCTATGTAATTACCAAGTCCTATAGATTTTGACTCTGTAATCAAACTTTTTTCTCCAGTCCCACTGAGGCTGCCCTAGGTCAAGCCTCTAGTACATTTTACCAGGATGATTATAATGGCCTAGTCTCCTTGCTTCTTATCTTTTCCCTCCATAGCAAATGTTGTATCTCTAAAACTCAGAACTGATTTTTTTTTTTTAACTTCAATTCTTTCACCTACCCAGCACTCCAGTTCCACTTTTCCCAGGAAATACTTTTCCCAACCACGTGGTTCCAATGGGGTTCCATTTCTCTCCTGCTCCACCAGTCCTGGTTGTAGTTGTTTAGACTAGGTGGGCATGAAACTCAGCTGTCCCAGTGAGAACCCTTCCCTGGGATCTTTCCAGCTATAACTGTGGAAAGATAGCCAGTCTCCCTTCATGTTGAAACTGGGAAGGCAAGAAAGTTTGGGAATTATAGGCAATGAAGTTTCCTGCCCTGTGGAGAAAGATGACAGAGAGCTGAAGAGAAGAGAGATGGAGAGGTAGTTTCTTGGCATTGAACTCCTGCTTCCAGCTGACTCATAGTCCACCTGTACACCAATCTTCCTCATGTGACATGGTCTTCTAGTAAATTACCCCTTTTCTGATATTTTATTGAGTTTATGGGGTGACATTGATTTACAACATCAAAAAGTTTTCAAGTCCCCCTTTTCTACTTTTTAAAATCTGGGTTTCTGACTCTTGCAACATTTATTAGGGACATAGGACTTCATATTCTGTTGATTTCCATCTTAAAAACCATAATAAACTTTTATAATCACATCACACATTCAAGGAATAAAAAATAAAGGTCTTGGTAGAATTGTAGATGTACATGTGAAAAGGAGAAAAGCAGTCCCTGACAGCTAGGAACCGCCTGGCACTCGCTGCTTGTCCTCCTGTTCTCCTGTTGAACATAAACAACCTCATAAAACAGCAACATCAACAAGGCCGCTCTGTGACTGTGCTGGGAGTGAGACATAATCTTGCCTAAGTATGGATAAAACAAGGTCAGACTACAAAGCACAAGAATACTAAGCCTCCCCCTTTTTTGACTAATATGAATGACTGCTGCTTCTTTACCAATACATTCCTTTTGCCTTATCAATAGGTTTATTAAGATATCTAATCATGGAATTGTCCCCACTTCCTGACCGTAATCTATCCAGAGCAAAGCCCTACTTCCTTGAGCACAGCCCAAAACCTCCCACTACAGCCCAAATCCTGTAAGTCCTTTCTAGCACCTTCTTTCTCAGATACTCCCAGTTTCCATGGTGTGTGTTCTCTCTGTCTGCAATGAGCAGGAGCCCAACTTGTTCAACTATCGTGTGTTCCTGGTGGTCTTTGGCTGGAGGGCATCGATACATGGAGCATTTAAACAGTTTTGCTTGAAGAGTTTTCCATTAGATTTGGACTGAAGTTACTTAAGTATATTCTGGACAATTTTCTGGGAGCTCCCAGTATGTAATCTTCTTTAATAATAAAAGCGTAATATGCAAATCGACCGAACTGCCGAACAGTGGAATGACTGTCCAGACACCCTTCCAGACGACCTTCCGGATGAAGCTGGGGCTGCAAAGGCCGAGGCAGGGGAGGCTGCGAAGGCCTACTCTTGCACAAATTTTGTTACAATTATAACTGGAGGCCCAATGCACCGCTGGGGCAGCTGCCTTTGCCTTGGCCCCCACTGCCGTGGCTTTATCTGGAAGGTCATCTGGTCTAATTAGCTTATTACGCTTTTATTATTATAGATGATGGATAAACACACAGTAGGCTTTGATTTTTCAATCACATGTTATAGAAAAATCATAAAAGAAAGACAAAGTGCAAGTATTTCATGAAAGACATTTGTACTGCAATCTTAGTACTTTGCTCCCCAAACCAGAAAATAATGTATTTCTGATTCATTAAGCACAGGCTGTCTCCTGGAAATGTAAAAGCTGTAGTACCAACGTATTTTGATTAAAACCTGAAGGTGGCAGTAAATTCCTACAAGACTTAGATGCTTAGTTTAGAATTTGTATTTTTCCTTCTGTTTATTTAAAATCGTATAGTGAGACTGCAGTTACATTTAATTGTAATGTGTACTAATTAAGAGATGCTTAGGGAGAAGATAAAATTCTAAACAAGGATTATATTGTTATTACTATTTACTGACTGCAAAGAACTCACCATGTAAAAGGCTTAGGAACATTGCAACATACATGCTTTAGCATTAATATAGAAAGAAAGTATGTAATTAAATAAAAAGAAACTTTTAATACAAGTTAAAGTGCTCCTAGCATTAAATAGACAGTTTATATTTGTCTATTAAATTTATAACCCTGTTGTAGGCTTTTGTCCCTCACTTCCCCAATTTTATCCTCAAAATTTTATTTTACTTTTATCCTCAACATTTTAAAAACATTTTTGTATAGTTGTGTTTTTACCCAATTATCTACTTATAATCAATAGAATCTCTACATTATTAATCAGGAATATCCTAAGTGATAAATATAATACAAATAGCAAATTAATAAATACTAATTCATATTGGAAAGTGAATTAGTCTATTGATCTTTTATATAATCTAGAAGTAGATTATTTCATAGTTCCTTCTACAAGGAGCTAAACATTATTATTGGTACATTGAATTATACCAAAAAGTAAAGTGAGGTATAGTGACCTCAGTATATAGGCACAGGATTATTAGAGCTTTGAAAATTAGCAAGTATATAATTTCTATAATTTTTCTAGATACAGTTAAGATAAACAGGTACTGCCTGGCCAGCGTGGCTCAGTGGTTGAGCTTCCACCTGTGAACAAGGAGATCGCGGTTTTATTCCTGGTCAGGGCACATGCCCAGGTTGTGAGCTCGATCTCCAGTGTGGGGCGTGCAGAAGGCAGCCAATCAGCGATTCTCTCTCATCATTGATGTATCTTTCCCTCTCTGAAATCAATAAAAATATATTTTAAAAGAATAAACAGGTACTGTATGTGTAAGTACACTAAGTTAATTTCGTTGAGCTAAATAAATGATGCTGGTATTTTAAATATCTTCCTATGACGATGCTGAATAATTATCAGTTTAGAAATTAAGATAGCTGATAGGAATTTTCAAGATGTTATTTATCCCTCCACTTAATTTCATTTAACTAAATTTTTAAGGTTGTATTATAGTAATAAACTATTAATCACAATAAATGCAAATTTAATGTTCATAATTCCATAAATTTAATTTTTATTCTTTTTTTATGGCCATTTTTCTTAGTTAGAAATTATACATAAAGACTGAAAGAAGATAGTCATGGGTTTGTTTGATTTTGACCAAGGAATAATGTAAAATTAGAAGCATAGACATGACATATTTATTCCAGAAATATTGATACCTGTTCATAATAAAATATTTCTAAAAATGTTATTTTTAGTATAAAAATATTCTCAATAATTGTAAATGATGAATCCATTTCATTTTTAAATAGTGTTTAGATTTGTTTGTAATAGTTGAAAACTTTTTTTGTTTTGTTAATCCTCATCTGAGGATATATATATATTTTTTTTTGGCAAAGATGAGACTTTTAATAACACTCTCCAGAGCGGGTGCCATTGTACAGGATCACAGGTGGGGCAAGGCGCATAGCCCATTTATTTAGACCTCCTCCAGTTCCTCATTGGCTAAGGACTATTTGGTCACCTATTTCCTAATGGGTCGCCTAGGTCTTGCTGTCTCCCAGTGGGTGATTTAAAAAAATGGGCTGGGGCCTTCTCCAGTTGCCTCCACCTCCCTTTATGGGGAATCTTCCTAGGACCTGTGCTATGAGCCACGTGTACAGCTCTCATCCTCTCTCCCCACTCCCACATCCTGTTTGCTGTAGGGAAATTCAGCAGCCCCCTGGCCACATGCTGTTTCTTTTCTGTGAAGATAAATCAGAGGCATATTTCTTACAAATTCCCCCCTCTTTTTCTTACACTGATTCTATCTTCATTAGCTGTTCTAAAGCCTGTTGGCTTTCATCCACCAGAAACTCTTAGCTAGTGAGATTTCTGTCTGTGTGTCTGTAATGTAATTTTGGCTTTCTATTTCTTGGGGACTTTAGTTTGCTCTTCCCTGGTTTATGAATATAGGGACAAAGATTATATGGGGAAATAGGGATTACAGGCTTGGGGAAGTAAACTATACAGGCTGTGTTGGGACTCCATTGTTTGGGCAACAAGATTAATGTTTCCATAATGGGCAGTTCTTGAATGAAAAGGAGCTACATTCCAAGGTTGACTCCCAGGTCCCAGCCTGGTTGGTATGTCCTTTCTTTTAACAGAAAGGGCAATCATGGTTAGCAGCATAATTAATATTTCCCATAACCATAACTAGTCCCCAATGTTCTATTTTTCTCCATAACCCTGGGAGGAACAGATCTGTAGAAGTACCCTCTAGCAGTGAAGTGGGGGCACTCCTGTTTTTATAAAGGAAAATAAAATAGTATTTTCACATTAAAGCCACTGAAGGCTGGTGAGTTATCCTGAGGATATTTTTTTCCATTGATTTTTAGAGAGAGTGGAAGGGAAGGGGAAGGGAGGAAAGAGAGACAGACAGACAGACAGACATAGATGTGAGACACATTGATTGGTTGTTTCTTGCATGAACACCGATGGGGCTGGGAATGAACCTGAAACCCAGGTACATGCCCTTGACTGGAATGGAACCTGTGACCCTTCAGTGCGTGGGCCAATGCTCAAACCGTTGAGCCATGCTGCCAAGGCTAGTTGAAAACTTTTTAAAAAGTCTTGTAACTGCAGATTCTGTATAATTTAGTGCTATTTTAACTTATGACAGTTGAATTCCTTTTTTCAGTTGGAAAAAATAATAGTAAATATAAATAGAATTACCTTGTGTGTCATCACCAGCTTAAAATTTATGTATCAATGAAGTCTGCATTATTTTGTATTGACTAGTTGTGGTTAATAATGGCTGCCAGCAGAGGGCGCTTTGAGGTTTATATATTAGAATTCCAAACATTGGTGGACAAGAGTCCAGACTGGATTGTCTTCAAACTGTTTTCCTGAGTAAAGGCACTTCTAACATTTCTTTATTCCCTATGATTTCCTGTCTCATTTTACAAACTTCCAAACTGTGGCAAGGGATAAGAAGGCCATCTAAAAAAAACAAGTTTCCAGCTGACAACACAAAACAGGTGTATAAGAGATGGTCCTGTATGACCAAATCTGAAGGAGGCGGGAAACGTCCTGGATTTTTCCTCCCAGCCCCTTTCAAATTCCAGCACCACTGTCAGCAGTTCTCCCCTAGAGATCTGTATAAAACCCAGAGAGAAAAGCATGGAGTTTATCAGGGATGTAAAGGACAGCATAGGAAACATACTCAATAATATTGAAATAACTATGTATGTTATCAGAGGGGTATTAGACTTACAGAGGTGATCACTTCATAAGTTGTTACACCTGAAACTAATATAATATTGTATGTCAACTGTAGTTGAAAATTTAAAAAATAAAAAGAACATGCAGTTTAAAAACACTCTAATTTAGTCAATAAGTGAAAAATCAGACAGAGGGTGAAAACCAGGACTACAGGCTTTATTAGAAGAGAAGGACCTGCTGGGCTGTCTCGCAAAGGGAGGACAGCAGCACGTGCAGCGGTGGGCACGCCTTTTGAGGGGCGGAATGGGAAGGGGAGGGGGCTTAGTGTACTCGGCGCGCACTGATTGGTGGCTTACTGCATTGTCCATATAGGACAAGGGCTTAGGGTATTTGGCAGGTGTGGATTGGTGGTCCAATGTATTGTCCATATAAGGTACATAGTTAGTCACTGAGGTATTTCCGGGCTGCAGGTTACGTCATACTCCGCCCACCAGTTGGGGGAAGGGAGGATCTATCAATAAGAAGTAAACACCAAATGGAAAAGAGAAAGCCCAAGCGGGGACCAGTGCCAAGGTTGCCTCTGGATGACTGAGGACAGTGATTTTCATAATTTTTGACAGGAACATGTCTTAATGCATATGTGTGTATGCACAACACAAATTCCACATGCATACACATCTTAAACAAAATATCTTGAAACAGCATTTATCTTCATAATGTAAGAAGGAGGTTTATATAATTTTTAAATACTTAAATATAGAAACTAAATTCTAACAGGGATTTTTAAGAAACATGACAAACTTGATTTGGAAATGTATATGGAAGAACGAAAGGCCAAAATTAGCCAAAACACTTCCAAAGACAAATAAGGTAAGGAAGTACCTCCTTACCAGATATTCGAATTTTAATAAAGATTTAGTAATTAAAATAGTGAGGTATTCCTACGATTCCACTCATATGTAGAATCTAAACAGCAAAATAAGTGAACAAACAAAACAGAAACAGACTCAGACAGAATAGCTGATGATTGCCAGAGGGAAAGGGTTTGAAGAGCTGGGTGAAAAAGTGAAGGGATTAAGAACCACAAATTGGTAGTTACAAAATAGTTATAGGGATGGAAACTACAAAATAGTCAGAGGGAATATAGTCAATAATACTGTATTGGGGGGAACATTTTGTAAAATATATAATTGTCTAATCACTATGCTGTACACCTGAAACTAATACAAAATAATATTAAATGTAAACTATAATTGAGAAGCAAAATTCAAAAAAGTAAACAGTGAGATACTGGCATAGGAATAGATGAGCTTCGTGGAACAGAATAGAGAACTCAGAAGCACACTCATCATACTTGTGTGATGCTGGACATACGACAGGGAGGACCGTAGGTCACTGAGGAAAGAGTGGACTTTTCAATAGTGATTTTGGAAAAATAGTTACCCATATGGGGAAATATGGAAATTGGACTTCTACCTTTATATAAATATCAATTTCAGTTGGAGAATTTTGGAGAGATGATGATGACAAGAAAAAGTGGATGTATAATTCAAATGATGTATAATTCTAGCTGCTGTTGTTCCAGAACATGGGAGGTTTGCAGATCAGCTCTCCTGTTTGAGACTTGCCAGAGACGGCAGTGTCCTTGTCTACCACGGCACCTCCAGCACCACAGGATTTGCTGGATGGTAGCCTATATGGCAGGGCTGCTTGTAGCACAGCCTAAATCTGCTGCTGCTCCTCTGGATGACTTTCAAAACTGGCAGTGTTTGGAGTTATCTGACCTATGGCTTGGATTCCCAAACATGCACATTGTCTTACAAATCTGAAAAGAGCTGCTATCCACTGTGCCTCTTTCTTAGTGGTATGAGGCGCATGGTGTGATAAACCGTTCTTTACTTCGGATGGTACGTCTCAGCATGCCCAGGCCCCCAGTCTCACTCAGTTTGATGCTTCACTAATGGGGCAGGTCCTTGAATCATTGCAGGGTCTTCTTTTACTTTTTGATGCACGTTTCTTATCAGAGCATTTAGAGTACTTGCCCCTCTCCATCGTCTTCCTAACACCCCAGCTTGGTTAATAAGATGCCATCAATATAATGGATCTGCACAATGTTCTGTGGAATGTCCAGATAGTAAAAGTCTTTTTGGCCTGGCTGGAGTAGCTCGGTTGAGTGTCATCCTGTGCACCAAAAGGTTGCAGGTTCGGTCCTCAGGCAGGGCATGTATGAAAGGCAACCAATCAATGTTTCTCTCACCTCTCTCTCTCTCTCTCTCTCTCTCTCTCTCTCTTACTCTCTTTAAGCATGTCCTCGGGTGAGGAGTAAAAAAAAAAAAGTCTTTTTACTATATTGTAACAAAGAGCAGGAGAATTAATATAGCCCTGGGTCAAGACCATGAATGTGTATTGATGGTGCAAATAAATGTGAATTAATTCTGATTCTTTTTCCTGGTAAGGATTAAAAATACTGCATTTGCTAGATTAATGACTGCATACCATATGCCAGAATTTGTCAATCTGTTACATAAACAGCACATTAAAATCATAGCACAGCAGCCCTGGCTAGGTTGCTCAGTGGTTGGAACATCATCCCATACACCAAAAGGTTGTGGGTTCAGTTTCTGGTCAGGGAACATGCCTAGGTTGGGGGTTCAGCCCCCAGTTGGGGCGTGTACTGGAGGCAGTCAATAGATGTTTCTCTTTCTCCTTTCATCTCTCTAGAATCAATAAACAAACATATCCTTGAGTGAGGATAAAAAATAAAGTTAAAATCAAAGCACAGCAGCTATGATTGGGGCTATCACTTTATTAAGTTAGTAGCAGCCCACAGTTCTGCCATGATCTGTATATTTACAGACTGGACCAGTATATCTTTTACCTTTACAAAAATGATTATTTTATTTATTTATTATTTTATATATATTGCTTTTAGAGAGGAAGGGAGAGGGAGAGATAGAAACATCAATGATGAGATAATCATTGATCCGCTGCCTCCTGCACACCCCCTGCTGGGGATCGAGTCCGCAACCTGAGCATGTGCCCTTGACCAGAATCGAACCTGGGACCCTTCAGTCTGCAGGCCAGCGCTCTATCCACTGAGCCAAACCAGCTAGGGCAGAAGAGACTTTTATGAAGAATTAGCTCATGCGATTATGGAAGCTGTGAAGTCCCATGATCTACCATCTGCGAACTAAAGACCCAGGAAAGCCAGTTGTGTAGTTCTAGTCCAAGTCTAAAGGCCTGAGAACCTGAGGAGCAGATTCTCAAGGGCAGGAGAAGACCCATGTCGCAGCTCCCAGCTCCAACAAGTAGACAAGAAGTAAAAAGATGCAAATTTCTCCTTCCTTTGTCTCTTTGTCCTGTTTAGGCTCTCAAAGGATTAGATGAGGACCACTCACCATTGGTCTACTTTTTTGAGTTCACTGAATCAAATGTTGATCCCACCTGGAAACATCCTCACAGACACCTCCAAATAATGTTTAATCTGGGCACCCCTTACTCCCGGAGAAGGACTTGGCACATACAATTAATCATCACAGGCAAATAACAATCTTTTCTTTCCTTCTTTGACAATATTTAAATTGTTTCTGAGTGACTTTTTATTTTTTTATTTTTATATGGATCTTTTTTTTTTTTTTAACTTTATTTTCTTGTTTAAAGTACTACAAATAGTAGTACATATGTCTCCTTTTTTTCCCCATTGACCTTCCCCCAGTCTGAGTGACTTTTTAAACCTTTATGTTTTTAAGCTTTCATTTTTAGAAATATATTATTAGAAATTGATATCTGTTAGTTTATTTGGGTTTTGGACATTTGTCCAAACCATATTTAAAAAAATATTACTAGGTCTTGCACATAATTTTTTAAAAAGTTAAGTAGTTCAAAAAAGTCTAAGATTGCTTATTTATTGCTGTGAATGCTATACTTAATATGATTACTCTTTATATCTCCAGATCCAGCACTTGAACTTCAACACACCTTTACAACTTTTTACTTTATCCATTTTCTCTTCTAATAGTAAAACCATATAACCCTAGCTAGTTGGCTTGGTTGGATGGAGTGTGGTTCTGTACACTGAAGGGTGATGGGTTTGATTTCCGGTCAAGGCACATGCCCAGGTTGTGGGTTGATCCCTGGTCAGGTGTGTGCAGGAGGCAACCAACCGATGTTTCTTTCTCACATCAAAGTGTTTCTCTCTCTAAAAAAAATCAATAAAATAAAAAAATTAATAGTAAAACCATCTATTTTAAGAAAAATTTGTACCAGTTCTATTATAGTGTTTTAATTGTCCTACTAGAAAAATGTCACATTTTCTAGCATCTTTTCTTAAAAGAACACTGAAAGTTTGTAACAAAACTAATTTGAAAGTCTTAAAAATCATAGCACTTTTGCTAACGGTGGAAACATACTTTCATAGTTCTCTTCATAACTATGAATTATATTACTATAAAATGAAACTATAAAATATTCAACATTAATTCTCCCATTAAAGTGAAAAGATTGATCATCACATTCTCTCTTCTTCCTTCCTTCTTTTTTTCTTCTTCTTAATTGTTTTCCAACAGCTTTTCTTAATTTCAGGTAAAGCCTTCAGTGCCATTCTGAGTGGTGTACAGATAGAAAAGATGTTTGAATTAGCATAGAGCCAAAATTGAACCAATACTCATGTTTCACATAGGGTGTTGGGAACCATTACCCTAACGGTGCAATGAATTATTGTAACATCAGAATTGCCTACTTTAAAAAATATATATATTTTTATTGATTTTAGAGAGGAAGGGAGAGGGGTAGAGAGATAGAAACATCAATGATGAGAGAGAATCATTGATAGGCTGCCTCCTGCATGTCCCCTACTGGGGATCAAGCCCGCAACCCAGGCATGTGCCCTTGGCCAGAATCGAACCTGGGACCCTTCAGTCCCCAGACCAACGCTCTATCTGCTGAGCCAAATCGGCTAGGGCAGAATTGCCTACTTTTAATTTAAAAAGACATCCAGGCTAAACATAACTTCTTAGACCTTCAATGTCAGTATTTTAATTTGACTTTCCCTTTGTACTCTCCAAAGGAAAACAGCATCAGTATCAAACTGCATTGTGGGCTTTTGTCCATAGTCTTTTGAATTTCAGTCTCTCCTCCCTGATTTATCTTTATTTTTTCAGAATATACATGATCTTTTGGTTGTAATTCTCTTTGATTTTCTGTGCTTTCTATTTATTTCATCTTTTTCATAAGAACACCTCAATATATTAAGTTTTCCTACCCTTATCCTAGCCTTGAGATAGATTATATGACAGACTTCTAGTGACAACTACTTTTTATACAGCCCTTTGTGCCCAAAGCTACCTTTGCTTAGCAGTATCTGCAAGAGAAATCAAAGAGAAAACTGTCCTTGTTCTTCTAAGGTAGTTTTAAGGCTTTGGTTGTTAGCATCAGTCTTGTTCCACCTAACTTACTTTTCCCCTTCCATTTCTCTATTTTATGTAGATGTTCACTTGCCTTGATTATCAAGACCTGGTTACCCCTACACTTATCCAGAACTTTGATCTCCTTATTTCTAGGTCCTTGACTTCTTGGCAGTTGACACCTCAGATTTCTTTAGCTAAATCGATCTGTTCCCCAACCTAAGGCTTACTCACGTGAAGAGTCTGTGGGCTCCCTAATGTCTGATTCCCAGACTCTGGCTTATTTTTGATCATCCAACCAAATGACCAGCTTTTGGACCCTTAACTTATTTCTGATCTTCACCTTTCCTCACACAATCACATGTGGCAATTTTGTGAAATGTAAACTCCTTCTTGCCAGATTCGGATCTAGGATCCTATCAAATCCTTTCTAGGCCTACATCTACCTTTGAATAATTCGACTTTCCCCATCCAATTGATAATGAAACCCTGTCAATTTTTTGTCCTAAAAATTTCTAAAGTGTATTTCCTCAGCATTAGGTAGGACTATATCAATTACAAATTATGGAAACACAATTCAAGCTAGCTATGCAAAAAAAAGGGAGTTTATTCTTTTCATTACTAGAAAAGTCGGGAGATTTTGAAGATTTGAAGTCTGAGTAGGCTTCAGAGTCAATGAGGTCCTTATATGCAAACAGTGTCATCAGGAACCTGCTGTGCAGTCTTCAAGCAGAGTTTTTTATGGTGGGAAAGACCTCACTCCGTAGCTCTAGGCTTACACAGAGCTGACAGCACATAACCTTTAGGTAAGGAAACTGAGGCACAAGGGTGTGAAGAACACTTATTTGGCAGGATTTGAGATTTTTATCTTGTACTATTGATTAGATAAGTGAACCAATACATCATTAGAAGTTATATTACAAGAAAAAACACACTCCTTTTAATTAGACAGCAGGTGGGAAGAGTATGGTCAACAGTATCAAATACTGTCTAGGGGACAAGCAGGCAAAGAACTATATAAAGTGTTGATTGAAGTGAACATGGAGGTCAGTGATGAATCTGACAAGGGGAATTTTGTTGAAACTCATAGCCAGAATGTGGTGGATTATGAAATGGAGAGATGAGACAATGAAGAGGAGCAGAAAGAGAGGGAGCTCATAGGAAGGGAAATGTTGGAAGACTAATGGGAAGGAGCCAGTAGAAAGATGCAGTTTGAAAATATAGGACAAAGTAAGGTACTTGTGAAGTCATAATATTAGCCACTTATTTCTCTGAAACATGAGGGAGAAAAAGAAGTTTCATATATAGATAAGGTTTGTTTGTTGTTCTAGTGGCAGGAATTTGAGGAATCCTTCTGATGGCTTTTGTTTCTTCATGAAAATAGAAGTCTGATTTCCTCAGATTGCCTGCTGAGTGATTTGGCAGGGTTGGGAGAGGGTTTGCATGTGTGTTGTAGAATTCAGAAGTTAGAAGAATAGAGAAGATTTTATTCATGTCAGAGAGATGTGAAGAAAACGGAAGACACACGACTAGAAAAACATAATTCTGAGTTTCTTTTCAGTGCTGTGAGCCCATTTGAGGTTGATGACCATTAACTATAGTAGATTCATCTCCTTGACTGTGATTTTTCTCCAGCCAACCTCAGAGGATAGCTGGAGAAAACACAGAGTGGGTTTTAGCCAGGGTTAGAAGGACAATGGAATTTAAGATGTAGTAGTCACTATGTAGTCTTTTTGGACAACATTTTCCATTTATTCCATGCATATTGATCTTATTAAGTAATACTTGTCATTTTTATTTTCTTAGAAAATTCTGTATTTCATATATATTATAAAAGTTTTAGCTTAGAGTCATAGGTAGTATTTTGTAAAGAAGAAACCTTCCATATCTATGGTATAATTGCCATTTTGTTTCTTTTTATATATATTTGTTCTTTTTATTTTATTACCTGGAGGTTTATTTGTTTTCATTTTCCTCATCAGAGAGGCTGTTCTTAGAATTATTATTTTAAAAAAATTTTAAGAGTTGTTTGTTTTCCTTTTTCATTTATTATCCAGCTTTTAGTTGTTGTTGTTTTGTTAATCCTCATCCGAGGATATTTTCCCACTGATTTTTAGAGAGAGGGTGGAAGAGAGGGGGAGAGGCAGAAAGAGAGAAACATTGATGTGAGAGAGACATAGATTGGTTGCCTCCCATACACACCTACACCAGGGTCGGGGATCAAGCCTGCAACTGAGGTACATGCCCTTGTTCTGAATCAAACCTGAGACCCTTCAGTCTGCAGGCCGACATTTTATCCACTGTGCCAAACCAGGTAGGGCAGAATTTTTAATTTTCCCTGTTTTTAGGCCACTGTTAGGGTTGTTCATGTCTTTTCTGTTTCCTACATTAGATACTAGTCAAATGTCCTCAATGACACTTTGCTGATATCTTCCACAATCATCGGATTCAATTCATTTTCATAGGATTAAGTTAAATCTTTATTTTAAATTGAGGTGTAATTGACATGTAACATTATATCAGTTTCAGATGTATAACAATGATTTGATATGTGTATTTCATATGAAATACTAGTAATCACCACAATAAGTCTAGTTAACATTCATCACCACACATAGTTACAATTTTTTCCCCTTGTGATGAGGACTTTTAAGATCTACTCTCTTTGGAGAGCATCATGCTAAGTGAAATAAGCCAGTCAATGAAGGAAAAATACCACATGATCTCACTCATTCATGGATAATAAAGACCATTATAAACTTATGAACAAAAATAGATACAGAGTCAGAGCAACCTCAAACAGATTGTCAAACTGCAGCGGGAAGGCCGGGGAGGGTTGGAGGGCAGGAGGGAGGGGGGTAAGAGATCAACCGAAGGACTTGTATGCATGCATATAAGCATAACCAATGGACATAAGACACTGGGGGGTAGGGGAGGCCGCGGGATTGTCAAGGGCTGGAAAAAAAGGAGACATATGTAATACTCTTTGTAATACTTTAAGCAATAAAACAATTAAATAAATAAATAAAATTAGAGACTGTCGAAAAAAAAAAGATGTACTCTCTTAACAACTTTCAAATACGTATACAACATGGTATTATTATGAATATTTAAGATATGTTTTTATTGATTTTAGAGAGAGAGAGGGAGAGGGATAGAGAGATAGAAACATCGATGAGAGAGAAACATTGATTAGCTGCCTGCTGTATGCCCCTTATTAGGGATTGAGCCTACCACCTGGGCATATGCCTTGACCGGGAATTAATCCAGTGACCTGTTGGTTCATGGGTTCAGATATTTATTACACACTGGCCAGGCTGGTAGTATTATAGTTTCCATGCTGTACATTATATCTTCATGACTTCGTTATTTTATAATTGGAAGTTTGTAGCTTTGACCACCTTCACCCATTTTACTCACCCTAAACCCCTCATCTCTGGCAACCACTAATTTGTTCTCTGTATCTATGAACTCTTTTTTATTTTTAAGATTCCATATATAAGTGAGCGCATACAGTATTTGTTGTTCTCTGTCTGATGTATTTCATTTAGCATAATGTCATCAAGTTCTATCCATGTGGTTAAAAATGGCAGGATTTTCTTCTTTTTTATGGCTGAATACGATTTCATTGTGTATAAGTGCCACATTTTCTTTATCCATCAATGGACACATAGGTTGTTTCCATGTCTTGGTTATCTATCTATATATAGGTATATCTATATATATAAAAGCCTAAGCGACCGTCCAACCATCCGACCATCCCCGACTGGTAGCTATGATGTGCACTGACCACCAGGGGGCAGACGCTCAACGCAGGAGCAGAAACCACAGGCATGGAAACCTGGAACAGAGTGATAAATCTCAGAGGGAAGGGGATGAGGGGGAAGGGTGGGAAGAGATTAACCAAAGATCTTATATGCATACTAGAGGACCGGTTTATGGATTCGTGCACTGGTGGGGCCCCTCGGCCTGGCCTGCATCCTCTCGCAATCCAGGACCCTTTGGGGGATGTTGGAGAGCGGTTTTGGCCCGATCCCCACAGGCCAGGACGAATCCGTGCATTGGGCATCTAGTTGTAAATAATGCTGCAGTAACATGAGGGTGCAAATATCTTTTTGAGGTTATGATTTCATTTCTTTGGGGTAAATACTCAGAAGTGGAATTGTTGGGTTACATGGTAGTTTAATTTTATTTTTTTGAGGAACCTCCATATTTTTTTCCATAGTGGCTGCACCAGTTTACATTTTCACCATGAAATGAAAAAGTGCAGAAGGGTTCTCTTTTCAGCACATCCTTGCCAACATTTATTATTTGTCTTTTTCAAAACAGCCATTCTAACAGGTGAGGTGCTATCTTACCCTAGATTTGATTTGTATTTCCCTGATGATTAGTGATATTGAGCACCTTTTCATCTATCTGTTGGCTTTCTGTGTCTTCTGAGAAATGTTTATTCAGATCCTCTGCCAGTTTAAAAATCAGATTTTCTCTTTCTCTCTTTCTTCCTTCCTTCCTTTCTTTTTTTTTTTTTTGCTATCCTGTATAATAATATGCAAATTGACCAAACAGTGGAACGACCAGTGGCTATGGTGTGCACTGACCACCAGGGGGCAGATGCTCAATGCAGGAGCTGCCCCCTTGTGGTCAGTGTGAAACTGTAGTTGAAAAGCTGTCAGCTAGAAACCAGGCTCATGGCTAGCTAGCGCAGCAGCAGTGGCGGGAGCCTCTCCTGCCTCCTTTGCAGGCGGGCGGTAAGGAGTGAGGGGCCGGGACTGTGAAAGCCCTGGACTGTGAGAGGGATGTCTGACTGCCGGCAGAAGGACATTCCCCAAGAGGTCCAGGACTGCGAGAGGGCGTAGGCTAGGCTGAGGGATCCCCCACCTCCCCAGTGCATGAATATCGTGCACCAGGCCTCTAGTTGAGTTATATGAGTCCTTTATTTATTTTGGATTTTAACCCCTTGTCAGAAATATGATTTACAATTATTTTCTTCCATTCAGGTTGCCCTTTCATTTTGTTGATGGTTTCCTTTGCTGTATAGAAGCTTTTTAGTTTGATGTCCCACTTGTTTATTTTTGTTTTTGTTGCCTTTGTTTTTGGAGTCAAATCCAAAAACAATCATTGTCAAGACTAATGTCACGGAACTTACTGCCTATGTTTTCTCTTAGGAATTTTATGGTTTCAGTTGTTATGTTCAAGTCTTTAATGCATTGTGAGTTGATTTTTGTGTGTGGTGTAGGATAGGAGTCCAGTTCCATTCATTTTCATGCTGCTGTCTAGTTTTCCTATCTTTCAGTAAAGAAACTATCTTTTCCCCATTGTGTATTCTTGGCTTCATTGTGAGAAATTAATTGACAAAATATACATGAGTTTATTTCTGTGCTCTATTTTGTTCCATTGGTCTCTGTGGAATTGACTTAAATTTATAATATGTGATAATTTTTCTTTATATTCCATAAAAGAAACTAAGAATTTATTAAATTTGCCTTAGTTAATATTGTTTAGGACTTATATGTATGGCCTTTTCCACTCCCAAGGAATCATTGGAAAAATTTTTACACATATTTTAAGGGTTAAAAGGCTGTCCTTACTGGGGGAGATGTGTGGAACAGGGAAATGTCAGAAAGTTCTATTTTATGGTTTCTGAAATTGGAATTAAGAGCTGATGTTTGAATTGTTATCCAGCTAGCAACTTGGTAGCTTTGGTTATAGTCTCATTGCACAGTACTAACTGGTATGAATACAATAGAACTGAGGAGGTTAATTTTCTTTCTGCAAAAATGTTTTGGTAGAGTGTTAGTGAGTGGGTGGGATAATGGGCACATGTGCATTTTTGTACATTACATGGGGAGGTGCAAATCATTATGGCTTATATGAAAGGCTATTTGGCATATCAAAAGCCTTAACTATGCACATACTCTTTGTTGCAGAAATACTGCTGCTAACAATGTATCCTATGACAATAATGCAAACGAAAGGACAAAAATATATGTGTGAACACAGATATTTATTACATCAGTGTTTAGGATAGAAAAATAGAAGTAGTATAGATTTTGTATAATAGTAATTTGTATAGATTTTGAAATAGCTATATAATAGCTGGCATATTATGAAGGTATTTTATAAAAACATGAAGGTGTGTATGTGTATATATAATTTATACTTAAAAACATAAAAATCTAGTACACCTAAAACTAATACAAAATAATATTGAATGTAAACTGTAGTTGAAAAATAAAATTTACAAAACACACAAAAAACCCTTTAAAATCTGGACAGGAGTTAGTCAGGGTAGCATTAGGATAGGATGGCACACTCAACTTGAGTAATTTGAGTGAAGTTCAATATAAGAATTATTTATAAGGTATAGGTAGGATATAGAGAAACAAGAAAGAATAATATAGAACCTAGAACTGGTAAGAGTGTGGAGGATAGGATGTACTTATCACTTCTAGGTCCACCTCAAAGGGCCAAAGGAAGGGGCTGTATGTGGGATGGTCTTTTTGTAGGACTTACGACTTTTCCTAAAGTCATAAGTGTGTAGCCTTCCCACAGCAACTCTACATTATGGTTGCTGGGAAATGAGTGTCTTGCCTCTCTTTCCTTTCTCCCCATACCCTCATAACAGTGTTTTTCATTCACTGAGTTTAACCAGAAATCAGACTAAAAGGGGGTTCTTTGATGTTGACCAGTTAGATCAGTCTCTAAAGGCACAGAGCAGGATTGAAAGTGGATCTAGAGGGGCAAACAGAAAATATCCAGGTCAACAGATGCAGGCCAACATGTTAATAGAAGTTTTGCAGGGCAGTCGGATTATGGGTTGATATACTTGTCTTTTTCTTAGAAACTAAAAAATTCATTTCTAAATTCCAAATAACCCATGGGATAAAAAATAAATCAAAAGAAAAGTTAAAAAGGATTTTGAACAGAATTAAAATGAAAACACAACATCAAAACTTGTAGAATATTGCTGCTAAAGCAGTACTTAGTGGGACATTTATAGCACTAAGTGTCTATAGCATTAGAAAAGAAGAAAAGTCTCAAATAAATTATCTTAGCTTCTACCTTAGAAAACTGGAAGAAAATACACGAAGTAATAAAGAGAAGAGTAGAGATCAATGAAACAGAAAACAAAAACAGTAGAGAAAAATCAATGAAACCAAAATCTGGTTCTTTGAAGAGATCAATTAAAGTGACAAAGCTCTAGCCAGAATTATCAAGGAAAAAAGAGACCAGACACAAATTATCAATAAAAGGAAGGAGAGAGGAAATCACAAGAGGTCTTATAGCTATTGAAAGGATAATAAGAGACTATTAACAACTTTATTTATGCCAATACATAACAACTTAGATGAAATGGAAACATTCCTTGAAAGATGCAAACTACTAAAGCTCACTCAAGAGAAATAAGATTACCTGAGTAGTCCTACATCTATTAAAGAAATTGAATGTGTGTTCAATGTAGTTAATGACCTTTTCATAAAGAGAATTCAAGACCCAGATGGCTTCACTACTGACACTACATGAACACTTCCAGAAAACTGAAGAGGAAGGGATACTTCTCAATTCATACTGTGGCATCAGATTACTCTGATACCAATAAGATAAGAAAACTATATTGCCCTACCCGGTTTGGCTCAGTGGATAGAGCGTCAACTTGCGGACTGAAGGGTCCCGGGTTTGATTCTGGTCAAGGGCACATGCCTGGGTTGTGGACTCGATCCCTGGTGGGGTGAGTGCAGGAGGCAGCCAGTCAATGATTCTCTCTCATCATTGATGTTTCTATCTCTCTTTCCCTCTCCCTTCCTCTCTGAAATCAATAAAAATATATTTAAAAAATAAGAAAACTATAGACTAAAACAAAATTTTAGCAATCAAATCCAACAATATATAAAAAGCATATGTCATGACCAATGGAGCTTACCTCAGAGGTAAAAGATTGGTTTAACATTTGAATGTCAATCAATAAAAATCAGTGTATTAACAAAAGAAAAGAAAACCCATATGTTCATCTCATTGGACACATAAATAACACTTGACAAAATCCATTCTTTTTGAAAATTGATTTCAGAGAGAGGAAGAGAAAGAGAGAGAGAGAGAGAGAGAGAGAGAGAGAGAGAGATCGATTGGTTGCCTCCTGCACATGCCTGGACAGGGGATTGAACCACAATATGGATATGTGCCCTGTGCCCTGACTGGGAATCAAACCTGCCACCTTTTGGTGCACTGGATGACACTCCAACCAACTGAGCCACGCTGGCCAGGACCCAACATACATTCTTGATAAAAAAAACTCTCAGCAAACTAGGAATAGAAAGGAGCGCCCTGAACTTGACAAAGAGCATCTGTGAAAAATTTAGAGCTAACATCATCATAATGGGCAAAGACTCAATGCACTGCCTCTAAGATCAGGAACAAAGCAAGGATGGCCATTCTTATCATTTTTATTCAGATTTTATTGAAGGTACTAGCTAGTGCAGTCAAGCAAGAAAAAAAAAAGGCACCCAAATTAGAAAGGAAGAATAAAAACATTTTTAGCAGATGACATGATTATGCATGCAGAAAATCTGGTAGGTTCTACAAAAATAATGCTAAATGTGACTTTACCAAGGTTGTAGAATATAAGATATTCAATTGTACTATTTTATCATATGTATTATATTATATAGTATATTATAATCAATTAGGGGCCCGGTGCATGAAGATTCGTGCACATAAGGGTGGGGGGGGGCGGCGAGGTGGGTCCCTCAGCTCGACCTGCACCCTCTCCAATTTGGGAGCCCTCAGGGGAGCCCTCTCCAATCCGGAGTTTCTGTCTGTCTTTGCAATCATATGAGTGAATTGTCTGAGACCCCAACCCAGTAATAGAGGTCTTTTTTTTTTCTTTGCTCCATTGCTGGAGATTTTCTAGAAGTTGCAGGATATCTTCCCTTTAATTTTTCCTTGACACTGTGACTTATGTCTCTCACCTTTGCTTTCCCTCCATCCCCCACCCGCAACAGTAACTTGCTCTAGGCTCACTTTACTCTAGTGTCTAGGAGATCCCGCAACGCATCTGCCACCAGAACTACGATTCCCAGCACTCCTGGTGTTCCCTGTGCTCTGGGCTTCCGCTTCTGGTCCAGGGGCTGCCACCAGAACTATGATTCCCAGAATTCCTGGTGCTTCCTGCGCTCTTGGTTCCCACTTCCAATCCAGGAGCTACACAAATGAAAAGGACTGCGAACTCCAGCCGTCCCCAGGCCGGGCTGACAGGACTGGACACTCCAGTGGCGTCCCCGGGACCTTGGACGCTTGGCGCCAGCACATGCACGCGTGTGCTGCCCACAGGCTTGAAGTGGGTGGGGTTCCAGGGACTCCCACCCCGCCCCCAGCTGCTCAGCACCTGTGAGCATAGGCCCCGAGTGGCCCGCCCTGCCCCACCCCCGGCCACTCAGCGCCTACATACCTCCATGATGCCCACAGGCCCGCCATCTTTGTCAGGTTAATTTGCATACTTGCTCCTGCTTGGCTGTGCAGCATCATGGAAGTATGGTCAATTTACATATTTGTCTATTATTAGTGTAGATTGTATTCCTACAAACTAGTAATGAACAATTAGAAATTGAAATAAATGATACTATTTATATAGCTTCAAAAATATGAAATGCTTAGGGATAAATCTGACAGGAGATGTATAACACTTATATACCAGAAATTACAAATATTACTAAGGTAAATTAAGGACCTAAATAAATGGAAATATATACCCTGTCATGGGTAATTAGACTTAATATTGTTAAGATGTCAAGTGTCCCTATGTTGAGTATGTTGAGCTACAGATTCAATACAATTGCAATAAAAATCTTAGCACATCTTTTTATAGAAATTAATAAGTTGATCTTAAAATTCATATGGAAATGCAAAGACTATAGAATAGCCAAAACAATTTTCAAAAACAAACAAAGTTCACGGGCTAATACAACCTTTGTTCAATGTTTATTATAAAGCTGCAGTAATCAACACTGTGGCCATGGGGTAAATAGATCAATATAATAATAAATAGGTCAATGTAACAGAGTTTAGAATCCAGAAATACACCCACACTTTTCAGGCCAGAAAAAAATCTTTTTAACAAATAGTTCTGGAATAATTGGATATCTATGTGCAAAAAAATGAACTTTAATAAATACTTTGTACCATATATAAAAACTAACTAAAGATGGCTTATAGAGCTACTAAAAAGTCTAAAATTATAAAATTGAGAGGGCAAAATACACAAGAAAATCTTTGCCTCACTTATGACTGTGAGGCAAAGATTTTTTACATGACAACAAAAGCAAAATCTACAGAAAAGCTTGATAAATTGGACTTCATTAAAATGAAAAACTTCCACTCTTCAAAAGACACTGTAAGAGAATGAAAAGACAAGCCACAGATTGGGAGAAACTATTTGCAAGGCATCTATATATATAAAAACCCAGCAACCATTACAGTGGAACGACCAGGATGACCAGAACAACTGGTGGCTATAATATGCACTATGGCAGCCAACCAGCTGATCGGGCAGATCGTCCCCAACACTCCGATCAGGGTGGGGGCCAGCCAGCCAGAAATTTGGGGTCTGGGGACCTTGGAGGTGCTTGGTCTCGGGCAGCTGTGCGGGCAAAGCTCTCCTTTGGCTGAAGTGGACCGGGGATCTGGGCGCTGGAGTTGGGGATGGGGTGAGGAGGCTTTCCTGGTGGCCACAGCAGTCCCCACAGGCAGCGCACAGCACCCGGGTGTCTGACCCCCATTAGAACAGGGTAGGAATAGGGACCGCGGGGCGCAGGGGAAGGTAGCACACAGGAGCCAGGAGGCCCGACCTGGGCTCTTACCCCACCCACTGGGCCCCGCAACACCAGCAGGTGGGCCATGGTGTGCAGTGAGGCGCTGGACCGCCCACCAGAGGAGAAGTGAGCCAGGAAGGCAAGGCCCCGCACCAGCCAGAGCCCTGAATAGCGTGGGCAGGGCTAGAGCTGGAAACCCTGGCGGAGTGGGCGGGGCTGCAGCCCCGCGCCTTTTCAGCCTTGGCTTTGGAATTCTGTGGGCAACCAGTGTACTGGCTACCAGCACATCAGAGGTCAGCACCGCTTCAAGAGAGAGGACATGGCAAAAAGTGACAAGGCCACAGGAGGGATGGGAAATGCTGTGGCCATCTTTGGGAAACATAGCTGCCACGGTCTTCAGTAACTATACACAGATAATAAGGTTTGGTCTTGGTTCTATAGAAGAGGAAGCTAAGACTAAAAGAAGGGAGCCTCCCACAACACCTCACCCACTTCTCAGACCTGACCCTGTGCAGCATTATTTTTGTTGAAAGTAGAGGATCCAAAATGTTTT
>NW_005357232.1:1410376-1421862 GCF_000412655.1 Myotis brandtii
AGGCCAGGCTGAGGGACTCCCCCTAGTGCACGAATTTCATGCACCAGGCCTCTAGTTCATTATAATTGATCTCAGAGAGAAAATGGGAGAGAGAGAGAAACATTGTTCTGTTGTTTCCTGCACTCACTGGACTGGGTATTGAATCTGCAACCTGGGCGTGTGCCCTGACTGGCAATCGATCCACCACTTTCTGGTGTATGGGACGATGCTATGCTGGTATCCTGACCCCAAATGCCAGCCTCTAGAACTGTGAAAAAAATACATTTCTGTTGTTTAAGCCACACAAATTTATGATATTTTGTTATGGTTGTCTAAGCTGACTAATCCTATATAATAAAAGCCAGTGACCAAATGGCAGAATGACTGGGACAACCACAGCTCCTCACCCCAGCTGGCCCTGCCCCCGATCGGCCCCCACCAGGGTGGGCCGACTGGACCCCACCAGTGCACAAATTTGTGCACTGTGCCTCTAGTATATCTGATAAAGGATTCACAATCCAATTTAAAAACATGCAAAAGATTTAAATACAGACATCACCAAAAATATATACAAGGCATCAAATAAACACATGAAAAGATGCTCAACAGCATTATTCATTAAGGAAATAAATGCAAATTAAAACCATAATGAGTCCCACCACACACTTCTAAAAAGAGAAGCCATAACTAATATGTGAAATAGGAATCCAAAAGAGTACAACCACTTTGGAAAACACTGTGGCAGTTTCTGAAAATGTTAAACATACCCATATCATTTGTCCAAGTTATTTTGATCCTAGGTATTTACTCAAGAGAAACAAAAGCCTATGTTTATACATGAGTTGTACATGGATGTTGTTAGCAACTGTATTCATAATAGTAAAAAAATAGAAATAACCTAAATATTCATCAAGAAGAAACTGTATTAATAATTATGCAGCAGAATGTTACTCAGAAATCAGGAGGAATGATACATACAACTACACAAATGAATCTAAAAATAATGATGCTAAGTGATAGAAGCAATCACAAATAGTACCACTTGTGTAAAATTGTAGAAATTGCAACCTAATCTAAAGTGACACAATGTAGATCAGTGGTTCTCAATCTTCCTAATGTCGCGACCCTTTAATACAGTTCCTCATGTTGTGGTGACCCCCAACCATAAAATTATTTTCGTTGCTACTTTATAACTGTAATTTTGCTACTGTTATGAATCGTAATGTAAATATCCGATATGCTATATGTGTTTTCCGATGGTCGTGACCCACAGGTTGAGAACCGCTGATGTAGATGGTGGTTGCCTGGGGATGGGGGAGGTAAAGCTGGGGAGAGACAGGAGAAGAGAATACAAATGGGGTTGAGGAAAGACTGGTGTTGATGGCACCTTGAATACAAGTTAAAATCTGCCCAGTTGAACGCTTATATATAACTAGAGGCCTGGTGCACGAATTCGTGCACCAGTGGGGTCCCTCGGCCTGGCCTGCGGAGATCAGTGGACCTCCACGCTGCCGCAGCCTGGCCTAACCCGCCAGCTCGTTGGGCTCCAGCCCACTGTCTGCGTCAATCCCGCATAGCACGAAGTAGTGCACAAAGCGGCAAGTGGCTGGGGAGGAACCTGGACCCCGGCCGGGCGCCGCTGCCGCTCATCCTGGCCCCGCTGCACCTGCCACCGCCGCCACTCAGTAGGCTCAGTGCTGCTCCACTGTGGTCTCCATGCACCCATCCTAGGGAAATACTGGCGTGCCCATGACCATGCAGCCGCTGCTCGTCATCGCAGCCTTGCTCCTTGCATGGTGCCAGAAGTGTCCACAGGCTCGCACCCAGTCAGTCCCAATGCCCGTCCCAATGCTGGTCCTGGTCCGGATGGGAGGGGCACGCAAGGGGAGTGTCCATGGGAGAGGCTTGCGCCGCAGCAGCTGCGCTTGCCAGTCGTGAGCCTGGCTTCTGGCGCCCATCAGTCAGCTGAGCGGCGCTCCCACTGTGGGAGCACACTGACCACCAGGGGGCAGATCCTGCATTGAGCGTCTGCCTCCTGGTGGTCAACGTGCATCATAGCTACGGGCCAGTCATCCAGCTGTATGGTGGCTTAGGTTTATATGTATATAGATCATTTTATTGTATGCTATGTAAATTATGCCTCAAAAGTGTTTTGTTTTTAAAAATGTTATATTCATTCTTCATTAGTTAGCTACTAACAGATTGTGACTGTGATGAAAAATGCTTAGAATATGTTTTAGAGCTAATTTTTATATAAAATGTTAGTTTGGGAGGCACAAAATGTCATAAACCATTAAAAAAAAAGATTCCCTTTGAGTGCTATGCTGCAGTGTTACCATATAATTACCCTTTGGTTATTATCCATGGAGTGTTAGCTGAGCATTCTAGAGCAACAACAAATTTCAAAATCTTTTTTCTTTCAATGTTATATAAATAATAGAGATAAACACTTTCCAATGTTCACGTTGACAGAATGTGAAGACACCTGAAATTGGCTCATTATCTTCTGACTTGTCTCCTTTCACATCCTCAGCAGGCAGTGTGCATGTCACAGAATTCTAAAAAGCAAGCACATTGAGCTGGTAACTGGTGGGTTGTGTTCCTGGCAATGCCATGAAATTTTCATACCTACACAAAGGGGGCTTTTAGAAATAAACTGCAGGTTTGTTTTCTGTGAAAGAATCAATTTGATTTTTGTCTTTGATTTAAGTTATATGACATTTTTTGAAGCTCAGAATGCAAAACACTTTTGTACAGTAAGCCTGCTGGAGCCAAAGTTAATTCTGGATAGCAGAGATACTTCATGAAATTTGTCTTAAGGGTCCTTGAAAATTTAGGAGGTTCCCCCCTCAACCCTTAATTTCTACCTTGGGTTAAATATTAGTCCAGATATTGATGTTCACTTAAAGATTGTTCCACAACTTTCTTAACCTGGGCATTTTAGTGCTAAAGGTGTGAAATCAACCTCTTTACAATTTTGTATGCATTCTCAACTGGTCTCCCTCAATTGCCAGTTGCCTCTAATTTCAGCCAAACTATATGGTAGCCGACATGGAATCTAAAGAGGTCACTTTTGTTGCATTTAAAAAATGCAGGCATTAAGGAGGTCTCCAAAGGTAAAACAGGGAAATAGATATATAGATGTCAATGAACATTACCTTTCTTTTTCTCTCTCTTTAGTCAATTATATATATTTATCTCTCATAATGAGCACATGTGGCTGACATTTTTATTTAGAGCCAATTGGGGCCGGTGGTTTGTCACTCTCTAAAATAGCTATTAAATGTCTTTCAGTGCTGACTGCAGTGTCCTAGGCTCACTGACATTCTTACATTTGTTTGGTTTTCAAATCACATATATATATATATAACTGAAGATTCTACACAATACTCAATAAATTATTTTACCCTTTAAAAACAATTTTTATGTGTAAATATGTCTTAAACAATTGTTTTGATAGTAAGCTATAAAAATGCAGCATAAAATTTACCAATTATATTCTGTACCTTATTTTTTAAGTCATAAAATTGTAAATGAACACTTAGTGTTCCTATGAAGTAATTACTAGTTTTTGTGTGTGAATTATCGCATAGGACTCAATGCTTGGTAATTGGAAATTCATATATTTTGTTTTATTTTTGCTCTTGCCTAGAATAATCCAGATATTTGGAATATTTGTGGCTCTTTTCTTTTTAAAGGTCAAAACATTAAAAAATATTTACTTTGAGTATCATCAGAGTTCAGTTCTACTGATAAGAAAGAACTAAAGTGATCATTAGCTAAAGTTTAATACAATGAAATTATACCTAAGGTATATTTATATCTCCTAAACATTTTGGAATCTATCTAGTCTGGGATATTATAACTTGTCACCTGGACTCTTGAAATATCCTTTCATTTGATTCCTATTGTGCGCAGATTCTAGAATGACTCCAATGACCCACCCACACCCTGTCATGCCCTGCATAATCTCCTCTCCTTGAAAATCAATTGATAACCAAGATCATCCTGGGTGAGCCTGACTTAATCACCTGAAAGTCCTTCAAGGAGGGTCCAAGCCCTCCGTGAGGTGAGAAGCTTTCTTCTTTGCTGGCTTTGGTTTACCAATCCTCTCTAGGCCTTGGTAGGTGTTACGGTTATTCCCCAGGATTCCTGCTCTCTTACTTCTGGGTATATTGTAGGATGGCACTTTTCTTCCCCATTAAACCCAAGTGGGACCATGTGACTGACTTATTTTGGCAAATAAAAACAGCAGAAGTGACATGGGTCTTATAGGTAGAGACTTTAGGAGCCAGTGTGTGATTTACCACATCCCCTTTTCTTGCTATGGCAACTGGTAATGCTCCAGACCCTGTCAGTCTGGGTCCCAGAGTAAGGAGACATGAAGAGTCCCCAAGTCAACCTGACAAGTTCCGTGAGCAACTATAAATCATTGTTAAAAGCCATCAAGATTTGGGAGTTTTGAGTTCCTGTGGCATAACTACTGGCGGATACATTACTCCCTCTGTCAACATGTGCATCCTATAATATTTGGCTCAAATGTCTGACCTGTCTAGATAGTGCAGTTTCCTTCTCTGTGTTCCAACAGATCTTAAATATACCTCTTTATTTCTTTGGTGTCTATCTCATAGATTGCTGTGATGATTACTTGAGTAAATATGTAAGGTGCTGGCACACTATAAGTGCTCAAAAAGGATCAGCTATTTTCATTATTACTACTTTATAACTCTTTTCTTTCTCTTTTGTTGTTATAAAATCGCTTTAGTGGAATGTGCAGTGCTCCACGTTACAATACTGATCTTGTAATTGCTGGTATCAAAATATACATCTTTGTCACCATAAAAAACTGCATTTGCTGCCCTTCATGTCTTAAAAACAGGTATATTTATATTATACATATTTATATTATATTTATACCTTGTCTCACCCTGACATGGAAACTCAGGTCCAGGCTCCAAGGTAGGAGCCAGTCAGCATGGGGTCTGCACACAAGGGAGCCCCTTGGACCATGAGTGCAGGACTATGCAAGGGTGTGGGAACTACGCCAAAGGCACCTGATAGTCAAGGCCAATTAAAGCACAGAGGCCTTGTTGTCAATACACCAAATGTCCAAGGCCACTCTATGCCTAGGCTAAGATACCATACACAGCTCAAGGCCACAGCGATCACACGGTACGCTGTGCCCTTCTGTAGCCGAAATATGATTGATGTCACTGTTGGCAACTAGCCTTCTTTGTCTCTGGAGTAGTATACAGGTTATTTGACCAGCTAGTCAGGTGGAGTGTGAAGAAGCAGAGGCAGTAGGCACAGAGAATGCAGCTCCTATGTGTGCAGGAGAGGTGAGAGAGCTGACGGAGCTGAGAGCTGGTACTGCCACAATGTAAGGCTAAGAGCTCCTAGAGAGCTCAGACATAGCTACCATGTTAACCAGCCAGTGTGCTGGGAAAGAAGTTAGGAGGTAGTTACTATGTGAGGCTACAGAGACCAGCCAGTGGGCTGGGCAGGGGAGACAGGAGAAGTTGCGTGGCCAGAGGGCTCAGGTTCCGCTACGATGTGAGGCGGTGAGTATAGGGGCAGCATGCAGCTGCTCAGATAATAGCTGTAGGTACAGAGACTAATGCTGCTTTTGTGGAAAAGATGTATCTGTTCACCAGCTGGTGTATGGCTGCCTGCCAGTTTGGACTTTGCTGTGAATGACTGTCTTGCCTGTATAGGACTGTTGTACCACTGGCTTCTGTAATACTCATGCTTATATACCCACAACTTCTCATGGTTTCTCCGTCTAAGACCTGGTGTTCAAGGAGGTCCAGCCCTAGGCAGAGGGGCTCGGACCCAACACCTCTAGCTAGTGAGCAGAGGATAAAGGAGGAACTTGGATTAAGTTCCCAACAGTTAGTACAGTGGACAGGGTTTGAGAGGGACTTGCCCTGGTGTAGTCGAGAAGAATTCAGAGGAATATATAGACTCAGAGCAACTCAGAGAGCACCTGAGCACTGGCTATGCTGAGCAGTGCTCCTGCTGGCTCTGACAAAGGGAAAGGAGATAATTAAGACTGTATGGTCATTGTCCCACATTCTGGTTTTACTGCAATTATCTCTTAAACGTTTGTCTTCTTTTTTAAAAAAATCTTTATTGTTGAGAGTATTACAGATGTCCCCCCTTTTTTCTAAACACTGCCCCCCTTCCACCTGGTTCTTGCCCCACCCCAGGCCTTCACCAGACTATTGTCTGTGTCCATAGGTAATGCATATATGTAAGTTCTTTGCTTAATCTCTTCCTGTCCCCGCTTCCCTCTGAGATTCAACAGTCTGTTCCATGTTTCCATGCCTCTGGTTCTAACTCATTCTTCAGTTTATTTTGTTTATTAGAATCCTTGTTCATTTATTTTGATTTTTAGATTCAATTTTTGGCAGATGTGTGTTAATTGCCATTTTATTGTTCATATTTTATTTCTTCTTCTTCTTCTTCTTCTTCTTCTTCTTCTTCTTCTTCTTCTTCTTCTTCTTCTTCTTCTTCTTCTTCTTCTTCTTCTTCTTCTTCTTCTTCTTCTTCTTCTTCTTCTTCTTCTTCTTCTTCTTCTTCTTCTTCTTCTTCTTCTTCTTCTTCTTCTTACTGTTGTGGCTTGCTGAATCAAAGTAACTGAATTTGATACAAGTTCAATGTCATTTCTTTCAAGAATCAACTCATCTTTCTTGGCTTGAGATACTGAACAAGCAATACATGACCTCATTCGAACTCTGCGTATGTATTTTTCACTTAAATTTATAATGTGCTTCCTCTCTTATTTCAATAAGAGAACCATTCCCCTGAATAATGACATTGATGGGGAAGTGAGTGTACAGAGAACTCATCTTGCAGTGGAAGCCCAGTGTAATACCCTTGATCATGTTCTGGCCGAACAAGCAATACATGACCTCATTCGAACTCTGAGTATGTATTTTTCACTTAAGAAATTTCTAATTTCAATAAGAGAACCGTTCCCCTGAATAACGACATTGATGGGGAAGTGAGTGTACAGAGAACTCATCCTACAGTGGAAGCCCAGTGTAATACCCTTGATCATGTTCTGTACACAATTGCAGATAGTGCAAACTGTGGCCAGTTCCTTTCTATTTGCCCACCATTTGTCAACCTGGAGCATCTTCTTTTTCTTTCCAAGGAGACTGAGTTATACATTGATGTGGTTGAAATTCCTCTGCAGGGTGCCTCTGGGGCCCTTTACAATAACCGTGTGTCCCCTCAGAGTGATGTCCACATTTTCTGGGTTGCCCACAGTCTGATTGCTAAGAATGGTCTTCATCCTCACAGTAGATGCGGCAGAGAAAGTGTCTCTCTTCTTTACTTCTCTAGTTGTAGGACTGCTATTCAGCCAGATTTCAGGCGGTTCTGAATGATGGTTGTTTTCTCAGAATCCTCTGCTCTACTCTTAAACCCTGTATGTTATTCCTTACTTCAGTTAGTGTATGCTTAATTTCTGACTGGCCCTTTTTCATATCATTGATGTTCTAAGATCCTTGAAATTCTCACTAAGTCCCTTAAAGCTATCATTAAGATCCTTGAACATGCTTATAGCCATTGTTTTTGAACTCTGTATCTAGTAGACTATTTGTTTCCATTTCATTTAGTTCTTTTTCTGGTCTGGAGATTTCTTCTGTTCTTTCATTTATGACATATTTCTTTGTCTCTGCATTTTGGCTGTTCCCTGTGTTTGTTTCAATGTATTAGGTAGAGCTGATATGTCTCCTGGAATTGGTAGAGTGGATTTGTGTAGTAGATGTCCTGTAGGGCCTAGTGGCTCAGCCTCCCCACTCACCTGAGCACCCCTGTGTGGGTTTTGTGCACAATCTTGTTGTAATTGAGCCTTGATTGCTGTTGGTACCACTGGAATGAATTGACTTCCAGGCCAATTGGCTGTGAGGACCAGTTGCAACTACATTGGAAGAGCTGTTGTGCAGGAGACATCCCTATGGAGTAGGACTTGCTTCAGTGGGACTTTGTTGCCCACTGAGTATGCCCCTTGAGTATATTTCTTGTGGATGTGTAGAGCTGTAATCTGCCATGGTCTTAAGCCCACTGGGTGCACTGGTCTGAGGTTTACCAGGAGGTGCAAAGTAAGCCACTGCTTGAGGCCACTTGGCAGGAGCTTCAGAGTGACCTGCAGATGGCTGCTACTTGTATTGGGCTTGGTAATGCCTACGTGAGGCCCAGCTGTGAAGCAAGGCAGGTTGGTGCTAGTTCTGGGTCTTGGGCCTCTTATTGAGAGGTATGGGGCATGTTGACTCCAGCTGCTGCTTATTTGAGAGATTTTAGCAAAGTCTGAAGCCTGAACCAAGACAGGCCATTCGTATGGAAAAGCTGCTGCACACAGCTTGGGTGGGGCTGCAAATTGGATGGGGTTTCATGGAATCACCAGGGCTGAGGGGACAGTGTGAGCCAGGTTGATGGAGGCTCAGATATAGCTGCCAGTCCATTTTGTGACAGGGGAGGTCTCAGCACAGGAACAATGAACCCTGTGAGCTCCCCTGTCTGGGAGAAAGCTGTCTCCGAGTTCTTGCCCCATTGCCAGACAATCCAGTTCCTCTCTATATATCCCTGGATCCTCCCAAGGCACTACCCTAGTGTTGGAGTTCAAAGCAAGTCCAGGTAAATCCATGTCCTGGCCCTTTAAGAGGAACAGTCTGGCTCTCTACCAGCCTCCATGTCACTCAGCCATAATCCCTGCTGGTTTTTATAGCCCGAAGTTAAAGTTATGTGGGCTTCTCTTTACAGTACTAGAACCCCAGGTTGGGAGTCTGGTGTGGGCTGGGACCCCTTGATCCTCACAGGAGCCCTCTGCAGCCTAGATAATCCATCCTGATTAAAAACACACCATGTTGAGCAATGTCATCCCAATCAACTTAATAAAAATAACACACACAAAAAATACACGCCACACATGGATATCAGGCTCCCATTCTGTGCCTCCATCCCTCCTACCAGTCTCAATGTGCTTCCTCCTCCTCCTCCTCCTCCTCTTCCTCCTCCTCCTCCTCCTCTTCCTAGTTCAATGTCGTTTCTTTCAAGAATCAACTCATCTTTCTTGGCTTGAGATGCCGAACAAGCAATACATGACCTCATTCGAACTCTGCGTATGTATTTTTCACTTAAATTTATAATGTGCTTCCTCTCTTATTTCAATAAGAGAACCATTCCCCTGAATAATGACATTGATGGGGAAGTGAGTGTACAGAGAACTCATCTTGCAGTGGAAGCCCAGTGTAATACCCTTGATCATGTTCTGTACATGACTGCAGATAGTGCAAACTGTGGCCAGTTCCTTTCTATTTGCCCACCATTTGTCAACCTGGAGCATCTTCTTTTTCTTTCCAAGGAGACTGAGTTATACATTGATGTGGTTGAAATTCCTCTGCAGGGTGCCTCTGGGGCCCTTTACAATAACCGTGTGTCCCCTCAGAGTGATGTCCACATTTTCTGGGTTGCCCACAGTCTGATTGCTAAGAATGGTCTTCATCCTCGCAGTAGATGTGGCAAAGAGAAAGTGTCTCTCTTCTTTACTTCTCTAGTTGTGGGACTGCTATTCAGCCAGATTTCAGCCTGTTCTGAATGATGGTTGTTCTGTATTTTACTTGTAATTTTGATGTGGTTGTGGGAGGCAGTGACCTTCTTGCATCCCTATAATGTGAATGTTAGTATGCTTGAAATTGTCCCAGAGGCTCCTACACTATCTTCATATTTTTTTCACTGCCATCTTAGTTCTCTCAAACGTTTGTCTTTGCTGAGGTCTCCATGGGTGTTTTCCTGGTGGAGGGTGCACACCAGTTATGGGAAGTCAGCCTGGTCAAGTCAGAAGTTCCACCCCCAGCCCTCAGTGAACATGTTTGCTGTTGGCTGCAGTGTGGGCCCTTCCTTCACTATTAGTGCCTCTGGCTAGACTTCCTGACCTCTGTGTCTGGCCTCTGTGACCTCCTGAACATACTCAGGAAGGCCCTTGTTGACCAGATGGCCGGGGGCTCTTCTATCCTGGATCATTAAGATCCTTGAACATGCTTATAGCCATTGTTTTTGAACTCTGTATCTAGTAGACTATTTGTTTCCATTTCATTTAGTTCTTTTTCTGGTCTGGAGATTTCTTCTGTTCTTTCATTTATGACATATTTCTTTGTCTCTGCATTTTGGCTGTTCCCTGTGTTTGTTTCAATGTATTAGGTAGAGCTGATATGTCTCCTGGAATTGGTAGAGTGGATTTGTGTAGTAGATGTCCTGTAGGGCCTAGTGGCTCAGCCTCCCCACTCACCTGAGCACCCCTGTGTGGGTTTTGTGCACAATCTTGTTGTAATTGAGCCTTGATTGCTGTTGGTACCACTGGAATGAATTGACTTCCAGGCCAATTGGCTGTGAGGACCAGTTGCAACTACATTGGAAGAGCTGTTGTGCAGGAGACATCCCTATGGAGTAGGACTTGCTTCAGTGGGACTTTGTTGCCCACTGAGTATGCCCCTTGAGTATATTTCTTGTGGATGTGTAGAGCTGTAATCTGCCATGGTCTTAAGCCCACTGGGTGCACTGGTCTGAGGTTTACCAGGAGGTGCAAAGTAAGCCACTGCTTGAGGCCACTTGGCAGGAGCTTCAGAGTGACCTGCAGATGGCTGCTACTTGTATTGGGCTTGGTAATGCCTACGTGAGGCCCAGCTGTGAAGCAAGGCAGGTTGGTGCTAGTTCTGGGTCTTGGGCCTCTTATTGAGAGGTATGGGGCATGTTGACTCCAGCTGCTGCTTATTTGAGAGATTTTAGCAAAGTCTGAAGCCTGAACCAAGACAGGCCATTCGTATGGAAAAGCTGCTGCACACAGCTTGGGTGGGGCTGCAAATTGGATGGGGTTTCATGGAATCACCAGGGCTGAGGGGACAGTGTGAGCCAGGTTGATGGAGGCTCAGATATAGCTGCCAGTCCATTTTGTGACAGGGGAGGTCTCAGCACAGGAACAATGAACCCTGTGAGCTCCCCTGTCTGGGAGAAAGCTGTCTCCGAGTTCTTGCCCCATTGCCAGACAATCCAGTTCCTCTCTATATATCCCTGGATCCTCCCAAGGCACTACCCTAGTGTTGGAGTTCAAAGCAAGTCCAGGTAAATCCATGTCCTGGCCCTTTAAGAGGAACAGTCTGGCTCTCTACCAGCCTCCATGTCACTCAGCCATAATCCCTGCTGGTTTTTATAGCCCGAAGTTAAAGTTATGTGGGCTTCTCTTTACAGTACTAGAACCCCAGGTTGGGAGTCTGGTGTGGGCTGGGACCCCTTGATCCTCACAGGAGCCCTCTGCAGCCTAGATAATCCATCCTGATTAAAAACACACCATGTTGAGCAATGTCATCCCAATCAACTTAATAAAAATAACACACACAAAAAATACACGCCACACATGGATATCAGGCTCCCATTCTGTGCCTCCATCCCTCCTACCAGTCTCAATGTGCTTCCTCCTCCTCCTCCTCCTCCTCTTCCTCCTCCTC
>NW_005357232.1:1421916-1435666 GCF_000412655.1 Myotis brandtii
CCTCCTCCTCCTCCTCCTCCTCCTCCTCCTTCTTCTCCTTCTCCTTCTGCTTCTTCTTCTTCTTCTACTTCTTTTTCTTCTTCTTCCAAATCAATACAAGGCTTTTATTGTATCTTTATAATATTGCAAACAAGTGTGACAAATCATTCAGCATCTTGGTGTTTCTATAGCTGGACAACTTAGACCTTATTCATCAGCCTGCTGAGCTGTTCCTTTTTCAGAAACATAGATACCATCCCAAAATTTTCTGATATCCTTATTTTTAACTGTTGTGGCTTGCTGAATCAAAGTAGCTGAATTTGATACAAGTTCAATGTCGTTTCTTTCAAGAATCAACTCATCTTTCTTGGCTTGAGATGCCGAACAAGCAATACATGACCTCATTCGAACTCTGAGTATGTCATTTATCATTAATATTTATTTAATATTATTAATAGTAATATACAATCAATTGTTCAATTTATAAATCAATATTCATTATATAAATTAATATTTATTTTAATTGATATTTGTTATTAATAAAGCAATATCAAATAGTAATATTAAATGTTTTATTAAAAATAAAAGTAGGAGGCTAATACTTTTCCCTTTTTTCATAGAAATGATGTAGTAATAATCTTTACCACATGCTTTAAATTTTGTACTTTAATTGTAAGTAACAGGAAATAATATAGTGTTTACTCTAACCATTTGAATTAAAAACAATACCAGATGTTCATTAATATATTTAGCATACTCAATATAATAAAATTCTACAAAGAAAACTGTACTTATTTAAAGAAATGTTAGACGTGAAAAGTACATCTTACATATATTTCCTGCCAATATCACAATTACATCGTTTCTATCTCAAAGAAGCAAATATCATCTGTGTTAAATCTAGATGTACCATTTTTTACAGATCCTTGCATCTTTAAAGGTGGCTGTCCCAAATAAACTTAATGGGTAATCTTTAACTCATTCTAGAAAAACCTGTTCAGTTCTTTTCAAATGAAATTGCAATCTAAAACTAAGTATCCCCTTAGAAATAGAATAGAAGAGTGAAGATAAAAAAAGGAAACGGTCCAAAATGTGACTCATTCCTTTGCTATGAGGTTTTAAAGAAACATGCAAAGGAGAGCAGAATATAGATTTTCATTTCATGGTGTAAAAAAATTACCTTAGTTATAAAATATATAACACTTTGCATGAAATACTGCAATTTCTTAAGAGAGTAATCTGAAAAATTATTTGGATCATTGTCAGCAAAGTTCACACAAAGTTTCTTAAAAAAAAATAGCTCCTAATCTTTTCCCAAACTTTTCCTAGAACTATAATAGTAGAATGAGAAAAATATATTGAAAAGTGTTTTCCCTGCATTGTAATAAAATCCCTAATTATCAGTTTATTATTCTAGCAAGACATGTTACTGTAATTGAATTTTTAGTCCTTTTTTCTTTCATATACCATGTTCCAAAATCAATTACAATACTCTGAAATATAAATTGTGGTGAATAAGTATTTGGAATTGATTTTTCTTGTAAAATGTTTTATATAAGTTAGAAGTACCCTTAAGTGGTTGGGGCAGTTTTTCATCTATTTGACTTTTAGAAGAAATTAAAATACTTTGTTATGACATTTTTGTCATGATGTTTCCCTTTGTAAAGTGGGAATAGAGTTTTTTGCTACCATAACCAAAAGTGTCAGGATGAATATTTTAAAAATATTATTCTCCGAGAAAAAATGCAGCAGAATAAGCAGACCTATTTTGCATCTCGTCCCAGAGCAAGACTGGAAATACAACTAAATTTCAGAACATTCACCTGGAATTTCCAACTGTAGTCCATCTGAAGAGGAGACTTATATCAAGGAAGGACAGAAAACAAAGTCTCATTCTCTAGTCATGGACTGTGGAAATTAAATTTTATGTAATTGAAAAAAAAAAGTATCTTCTTTTAGTCTGATCATTTGGAGGAGAAGTCCAATATCCTCTCTTATCATTGTATTGTGCACACTGAGACCTGCAGTGCCTAGAACATGCATTTATCTTTTCTAGTAAATTTATATTTAACATATAAGAAACTTATGCTTTTCATTACTTCTGTTACTGTTGAATAATCAACAATTATTAGACTACTAGAGGCCCCGTACACAAAAATTTGTGCACTCGGGGGGCGGCAGGGCTGCTGGCTGCATTGGAGCCTGGAAACTATAGACCAGAGTCATTCGGAGAGAAAGCCACAGTTTTGTTTTTGTTTTGTTTTTTCCCTCAGAGCCCAGGAGTTTTCATTTGCAGCTACTCACCCGAGGCTTTGGTGTAGGAAGGGAGACAAGGACTCGAGGTGCCTAGGGAGAGGCTGGGGTTAGAGGCATTGCAGGGAGACTTGGAAAAACAGTGGCCAGGAGCATTTGGTCAGAGGCCCCCAAGTTGGACACCATTTTCCTGAGAGGAGCTAGCTGCTCCCAGAAGACACAGGGCAGGAAAATAAAAAAAACCTGCCCTAGGACCTAGTCAGTGGTCGGCAAACTGCGGCTCGCGAGCCACATGCGGCTCTTTGGCCCCTTGAGTGTGGCTCTTCCACAAAATACCACGTGCGGGCGCGCATGTACAGTGCGATTGAAACTTCGTGGCCCATGTGCAGAAGTCAGTATTTTGTGCTCGTGAGCTGCAGTTTGCCGACCACTGGCCTAGGTGATACAGGAGCCCTGCATGCCGCCCCTTGCATTTTGAGCTTTTCACAGGAAAGAAGAGCAGAATCCAAGCTTACAGGTTTGAACAGCCTCAAGGAGCCTCAGTGACTGGATATGGGGAGGGGCCGTCTGCCCCACTATCCTGGCAACCAGAATGATACTTTCCTTGCATGGGAAAACTGATAAAAATTCCAGGTTTCTAGCCGACCCCATTGGTCTCCAGACAAAGATGTCTGTCCAGCCAAGGTCAGATTAATGCAGTGGTTCTCAACCTTCCTAATGCCGCGACCCTTTAATACAGTTCCTCATGTTGTGGTGACCCCCAATTTCATTGTTACAAATTGAACATAATTAAAGCATAGTGATTAATCACAAAAACAATATGTAATTATATATGTGTTTTCTGATGGTCTTAGGCGACCCCTGTGAAAGGGTCGTTCGACCCCCAAAGGGGTCGCGACCCACAGGTTGAGAACCGCTGGATTAATGGTTTGGGCCCCTTGCAGAGGAGTAGCTCTGGGACAGGGAACCACACCCACCTGATCTGAACAGCACCTCCCCCACCTAAAGCCCTTTGAGAAACAGACTTTTGAGTGAGTAAGATTGACAGGTGGATAGTAGGCAAAGGAGGGCAGAGGTGAAGCCCGGGGAACCAGGGGAAGTTTGCTGATCCAGCCCTGGAGCCCCAGCTGCGAACAAACCTACTTAGAGGGCAGATTGGCCCTGCTTGTTTGTAGCAAAGATGTGTGGAGACAGACACAAACAGTGGATCGGTGGATCGGTGGATTGCTTGGAGCTTCAAGCAGGTTGCTGAAAGCCAAAAGACAGTGCCTGACAGTGGTTAGCAGTTAAGTACTTAACAGGAAGCCCAGAATGGGCAGACAGAGCAGAAGAGTGGGATCCAAAGCAAGCTCCCCTGGGGCACTATACTCAGCTGAAAAGAATACCACTTCACTTTTTTTTCAGTTTTTTTCATGACTCAATTTTTTCTCTCTCTCTTTTCTTTTTCTCCTGCTTTCTCATCTTTTCTTTTTTAAAATTTATTTTAGGTCTATCTGCTTTCTCCTATATTTCCCTTTTCAATTTTTTTCTTATCTTTTCATCCTCCCCCTTTATCTTAAAGAATTTTCCTTCCCCTAGTCCAATACTTCTTTATTCTTATTTTCATTTCTGCATTTATATATATACTAGGGGCCCAGTTCACAAATTTGTGCACCTTGAAAGGAACTGTGGGCTCTGAGGCTGTGGTGGGCACTGGGGTGGGTCTTGGGCCATCCTCTGCACCCCCATCTGTCCCCTCCCACCACGACCCCGGGTCCTCTGTCTGTCGACAACCCTGATCCTGCCGCCACTGCTCCCAAGCACTGCCAGTGCTGGCCCCACTCGCACCTGCTGATGGCGTGGAGCGATTGGGGCCAGTGTCAGCAGCAGATGAGAGCGGGGCTGTCACTGGCAGAGAATGTGAGCGCTGGGTGGGACCACAGCGTGCAGGAGCAAAGAATTTTCAATAACCACCAGAGGCTCGCCCGATGACAGTGACAGGTGCCCCGCCTTGGTCTGGTGCCCCTACTCACCTGCTCCACCATCCTGCTGTGGCCGATACCCACCATATTCCGTGTGCACCCCCTGGTGGTCAGCGCAAGTCATAGCGACCGGTTGTTCAGTTGTTCCACTATTCGGTCTATTTGCATATTAGGGTTTTATATATATACTAGAGGCCCGATGCATGAGATTTGTGCAAGAGTAGGCCTTCCTTCCCCTGGTTGCTGGTATCAGCTCAGCTTTCCTCTGGCACCCGGGACCCGGGCTTCCCTCACAGTCCTGCCTTCGTCCGGAGGGTCATCTGGAAGGACATCTGGTCTAATTAGCATATTACACTTTTATTATTATAGATAGATTCCCCTTTTTTCTTGTTTTTTGTTCTTTCTTTCTTTCTTTTTCTTTTTCTTTCTTCCTTTTGTTCATTCTTTCTTTCTTTCATCATTCTTGCTCTCTTTTCTTTTCCCTAATTCTCTCTTCTCTGATGGTTGCTTTTGTTGGTGCTGTAGGGGTCTTGTTTTTTCTTCTTCTGTTTTGTTGTGTTGTATTTTGTTCTGTCCAGTCAGAACCTGCACAACAACTCCCATGATGTGGTCGGGGGTGAGCCACAAAGTCAGCCAGCCTGAGAGGAGACTCCATTTATGAATGGGACAATAGCATTCAAGACCCAACTACAACAGGAAAACCCAAATATCTCAAGTAAGGTGCCTTCCTGGAGCACCCAGCTCAGGAGATCTAAGCAACTGCACTACTGGGTTCCACAAAACATCTACTACATAAGACCACCCCACAAAATCTGGGAGGCATAGCAGTTTGATCTAATACATACAAACAAAAACAAAGAGACTGAAAAAATGGGAACAAAAAGTAACAACCCCAAATGAAAGAAAAGGAGGAATCACCAGAAAATGAAATAAATTAAATGGAAATAAACAATTTGTCAGATAAAGAATTCAGAGTAGTGGTAATAAGGGTGCTCAAACAATTCAGTGAGAACTACAACCAACTTAATGAGAATTATAAGGGTCTTAATGAGAGTTACATCAACATGAAAAGAGAGCTTGAAACAATAAATAATAATCAATTGGAAATGAGGAATGGCATAGGTGAAATAAAGAATACCCTGGAAGGATTCAACAGTAGAGTAGAAGAAACAGAGGACTGAATCAATCAATTAGAATACAAGGTAGAAAAAACACCCATTCAGAGCAGCAAATGGGGAAAAAAATGGGAGGAGAGTCTAAGGGAGCTTTGGGACAACATGAATCCTAACAACATTCACATTATAGGAATACCAGAAATTGCAGAATCTGAGAAAGGGATAGGCAACCTGTTTGAAGAAATAATGTCAGAAAATTTCCCTAACCTGGTAAAGGAAAAAGTCACTCAAGTTCAGGAAACTCAGAGAGTCCCAATCAAGATGAACCCCAAAAGACTCACACCTAGGCACATATTAATTAAAATGGCAAATATTAAAGACAAAGAAAGAATCTTAAAGACTGCAAGAAAGAGACAGAAAGTTACCTACAAGGGAGTTCCCATTAAACTGTTAGCTGACTTCTCAATAGAGACACTCCAAGGCAGAAGGGAATGGCATGAAGTACACAAGGTAATGAAACACCAAGGGATTGAACCCAAGACTACTCTATCTAGTAAGGCTATCATTCAAAATTGAAGGTTAAAAAAAAATCTTTGCAGACCAAAAGGGCTAAAAGGGTTTATTACCATCAAACCAGCACTGCAAGAAATGCCAAAGGGACTGGTGTAAAAGGAAGGAATAGAGAGAAAGGTAAGAACACAGGCCTAAAGAATAAGAATGGCAATAAATAAGTACCTATTAATTATGACCTTAAAAGTAAATGGATTAAATGCTCCAATCAAAGGACATAGGGTAGTTGAATGGATAAGAAAGCATGACCCATATGCTGTTTGCAACAGACCCACCTCAAAACAAAGGACTCATACAGAATGAAAGTGAAGGGATGGAAAAATTTTTCCAGGCAAATTGAAATGAAAACAGCTGGGATAGCAATACTCATATGTGACAAAATAGACTTCAAAGTGAAGGCCATAACAAGAGATAATTAAGGCAACTTCATAATACTAAAAGAATTGCTACAACAAGAGAATATAACTCTGGTAAACATATATGCACCCAATAAAGGAGCATCCAAATATATAAAATAACTTCTGGAGGATTTCAAGGGAGAAATTGACAGCAACATAATCATAGTAGGGGACTTTAACAGCCCACTTACATCACTGGATAGATCTTCTAGACAAAAAAAAAATCAACAAGGAAACAGTGATTCTAAACGATACACTAGATCAGATGGAATTAATTGACATTTTCAGAACATTTCACCCCAAAGCTACAGAATATACATTCTTCTCAAGTTTACATGGGACATTTTCAAAGATAGACCACATGTTAGGACACAAACTAAGTCTCTACAAGTTTAAGAAGATTGACATCATATCAAACATCTTCTCAGATCACAGTGGCGTGAAATTAGAAATCAACTACAACAAAAACACTCACAAACATTCAAACACATGAAGGCTAAATAGCATGTTATTAAACAATGAATGTGTTACCAAAGAGATCAAAGAAGAGATTAAAAAATCCTGAAAACAAATGAAAAGGAACACACAACAACTCAACTCAAAATTCATGGGACACAGTGAAAGCAGTCCTGAAAGTTCATAGCACTACAGGATTACCTCAAAAAACAAGAAAAACTTTTCATAAGTTATCTAACCCTACAACTTAAATAATTAGAAAGAGAACAACAAGAAAAGCCCAGCATATGTAGGAAGAAATAATAAAGATTAGAGCAGAAATAAATGACATAGAGACTAAAAAAAATCCAAAAAACAAAACAAAACAAAAACAATACAAAAGATCAATAAAACCAGAGCTGGTTCTTTGAAAAGATAAACAAGATTGATGAACCTCTAGCCAGACTCATCAAGAAACAGAAAGAGGAACCAAATAAATACAATCAGAAATGAAAGAGGTGAAATAACAGTGGAATCCTTAGAAATACAAAGAATCATAGAGTACTATGAATGACTATATTCCAACAAACTGGGCAACCTGAGTGAAATGGTCATATTTCTAGAAAAATACAATCTTCCAAAAATGAATCAGGAAGAATCAGAAAACCGGAATAGCCAAATAACTACTGATAAAATTGAAGCAGTAATAAAAATTTCCAGCAAACAAAAGCCCTGGTCCAGATGGCTTCACAGGGGAGTTTTAACAAACAGTCAAAGAAGAACTAACATCTATACTCCTCAAACTATTCCAAAAAATTCAAGAGAAAGGAACATTTCCAAGCTCTTTCTATGAGGCCAGCATAACTCTAATTCCAAAATATGATAAAGATATGACAACAAAAGAGAATTACAGGCCAATATCCCTGATGAACATAGATGTTAAAGTCCTCAAAATATTAGCAAATCAGATCCAGCAATACATTAAAAAGATCATACACCATGACCAAGTGGGATTTATCCTGGGGATGCAAGGCTGGCACAATATTTGCAAATCAATAAATGTGATATACCACATAAACAGATTGCAAGACAAAAACCACATGATCATATCAATTGATGCAGAAAAAGCATTTCACAAAATCCAACACCCTTTTTTGATGAAGAGTGAGATTAGAGGGATCATACCTCAACATAATAAAAGACATATATAATAAACCTACAGCCAACATCACACTCAATGGGCAAAAACTAAAACCATTTCCCCTAATAACAGGAGCAAGACAGGGATGTTTGCTTTCATCATTCTTGATCAACATAGTACTGGATGTTCTAGCCATAACAATCAGACATGAAGAAGAAACAAAAGCATTCACATTGGAAAGGAGGAAATAAAACTTTCATTATTCACAGATGACCTGATATTGTACATAGAAAACCTTAAAGACTCCACCAAAATATTACTAGATTTAATAAATGAATTCGATAATGTAGCAGGATACAAAATTAACATACAGAATCTATGGCATTTTTATACACTAACAATGAACTCTCAGAAAGAGAAACTAAAAGAACAATCCCATTTACCACTGCAAAATAAAAACTAAGATACTTAGGAATAAACTTAACCACAGAGGTAAAAGACCTGTACTCAGAAAACTACAGGAAAAAATTGGAACTATTGGGAAAAAATATAGAGGAAGATATAAACAAGTGGAAGAATATATTATGTTCATGGATTGGTAGAATCAACATAATTAAAATGTCCATACTACCCAATGCAATCTATAGATTAAATGCAATCCCTAGTAAAATACCAACAGCATATCTCCCAGATATAGAACAAATACTCCAAAATTTTATATGGAACCAAAAAAGACTCCAAAATAGCTGCAGCAATCTTAAGAAAAAAGAACAAAGTTAGAGGCATCACAATATCAGATACCAAGTTATAGTACAAAGTTTCTGTGCTCAAAACAGCGTGGTACTGGCACAAGAACAAGCATATAGATCAATGGAACAGAACAGATACCCCAGAAATCCACCCAAACTATTATGCTCAAATAATCTACACTAATAAAAGAGAAAGATGCAAAATGACCATACCTTTGCGATGCCCACCAGCCAATCAGGAGTGGGTATGCAAATTAGCCCACAACAAAGATGGTGGGTTAATTTGCATACACAGGTGCCAAGCGGCTGAGGGTGGGGCGGGAAGCCATGGCAACAACGCAGGCATCCCGCACTGCCCCAGCCGCTCTGGGCCTCTGGGCAGCATGGGAAGGCGGGAAGGCGGCTCCGGGCCAGAGCGAAGGTGGTGCTGGCAGCCAGGGAAAGGAAGGCCTATTCTTGCACGAATCTTCGTGCATCTGGCCTCTAGTATTTTATATAAGAGGCAAGAACATACAATGGAGTCCAGATAGTCTCTTCAATAAATGGTGTTGGGAAATTGGATAGATACATGCAAAAAACTGAAACTAGATTACCAACTTATACCATACAAAAGAATAAACTCAGAATGGATACAAGACTTAAATGTAAGTTGTAAAACCATAAAAATCTTAGAAGAAACCATAGGCAGCAAAATCTCAGACATCTCTTGTAGCAATATGTTTATGGGTACATCTCCTAGGGCAAAGAAAACTAAGGAAAAAATAAACATATGGGACTACCTCAAAATAAAGAGCTTCTGCACAGCAAAAGTAACCATCAATAAAATGAATAGGGATCCCACTTTATGGGAGAACGTATTTGGCAATGGCATATCTGATAAAGGTTTAATATCCAAAATAGATAAGGAACTCATAAACTTAACAAAAGGAAGACAAACAATCCAATTAAAAAATGGACAAAGGACCTAAATAGAAACTTCTCCAAAGGGGACATACAGATGGCCAAGAGATGTATGAATACATGCTCACAGTCACTAATCATCTGAGAGATGTAAGTCAAAATAACAGTGAGATATCACCTTGCACCTGTCAGAATGGCTACCATCAACAAATCAACAAATGACAAATGCTGGGGAGGATGTGAAGAAAAGGGAACCCTAGTACACTGCTGGTGGGGTGCAGCCATTATGAAAAACAGTATGGAGTTTCCTCAAAAAATTAAAAAATGGGACTGCCATTTGACCCAGTGATCCCACTTCTAGTAATATATCCTAAGAAATCTGAAATGCCAATCAGAAAGGATATATGTACCCCTATTTTCATAGCAGCACAATTTACAATAGCTAAGATTTGGAAACAGCCTAAGTGCCCATCAGCATATGAGTGGATAAAAAAGCCGTGGTACATTTACACTATAGAATATTATGCATCTGTAAAAAGAAAGAACTCTTACCATTTGCAACTTCATGGATGGACCTGGAGAATATTTTGCTAAGTGAAATAAGCCAGTCAGAGAAAGATAAGTATCACATGATCTCACAAATATGTGGAATCTAATGAACAAAATAAACTGATGAACAGAATAGATCCATAGACTGTTGAACCTCAGAGAAAGGGATGGGAAGGCAGGGGAGGCTGGGTGTGTGGGAAAAGATCAACTAAAGAACTTGTATGCATATATGCATAACCATGGACACAGACAATAGTGTGGTGAAGGCCTGGGGCTTGGGAAAAGGTCAATGGGGGAAAAAGGGAGAGAGCTATGTAAAACTTTCAACAATAAAGATTTAAAATTTAAAAAATATTATTTTCATAAATTTTTAAGCAAAATGATTTCATAAAATGCTATTTTATTTATGGGTGTGTTATTTTTGATACCAGGAAGTATTCAGATTAAAAAATTCATATGGCCCTTGAACCCTGGAGTCCTGGCCAATTAGGAGCCCAGTCCCAGAATCACTTGTCTCTTCTCTCCTTTCTACGTACAGATGATGCTGTGTTGTTTGCCAAGGACTTCCCAGCAGGTGGAGTGGCCATGGCCATCTCCAGATGGCAATAGCGTCCATTGGGTGAGTCAAACTGCTGCTGCAAATGCAACATGGCAGTAAGCAAGTCACTGCAGATAAGCAATATAGACTGCGTGGTTCATATCCACAAGGAGAGGGAGTCCTGTCCTTATGGCATGGTAATCTGGCCAATGTCATCAGATACTTTCTCACCCAGTCTCTCAACTTTGTTTTCAAAGATAAATACAAGCAGACCTTCCTGGGTGGTGTGGACAAGAGAACCCCATTCTGCCACTACTTTGCAGGGAATCTGGCATCAGGTGGTACCACTCGTTGTGTTTTGTGCATGGTCTTGATTTGAACATACCCATCTAGCAGCTGTTGTGGGCAAAGCTGGAAATGAAGGGAAAGCCAAAGGCCTCGGTATTGCCTGGTTAATATATACAAACTTGATGGGATTAAGGGTCTGTACCAAGGCTTTAATATGTCTGGCCAGGGTATTATCATCTACCAAGCTACCTACTTCATACCCATGACACTGCAAAGGGAATGCTTCCAGATCCCAAGAACACTCACATCTTTGTCACCTGGATGATGGCACAGTCCCTCACAGTGGTGGCTGGGTTGACTTCTGATTTATTTGACACTGTTCCTTGCAGCATGTTGATGCAGTCAGGGCACAAAGGAACTGATATTATATACAGAATCATATTCAGTTGCTGGAGGTAGATTGCTCATGATGAAGGAGGCAAAGCTTTTTTCAAGGGTGCATGGTCCAATGTTCTCAGAGGCATGGGTGGTGCTTTTGTGCTTGTCTTGTATAATGCAATCAAGAAGGTCACATGAATTGTTTCCTAGTCTTTCCTCCTCCCACCCCCATGAACAGGTATGTTGTATTATGTAACACAGCGGTTCTCAACCTGTGGGTCATGACCATCGGAAAACACATATAGCATATCAGATATTTACATTACGATTCATAACAGTAGCAAAATTACAATTATGAAGTAGCAACAAAAATAATTTTATGGTTGGGGGTCACCACAACATGAGGAACTGTATTAAAGGGTCTCAGCATTAGGAAGGTTGAGAACCACTGATGTAACATATCTATTTATTAATGGCAACTATTTACTGATTGAAAATGGGAAGCAATAATATTCATCTGACCAGTTTTCTCCTAAAGCCATTTCCATGATGATGATGGGACTCAATTATATTTTTTATTTCAGTTATTCCTGATAACAAATTTCAAAAAATAAAAAAATATCTGAAATATAAAAAAATCATATGTATAATTGGCAATTATGTATTTACTTGCATATATAACAGCATTTTATTATAGTGCCACTGTCACCAATATTCTCTGATGCCATAGAGGTTAATATTAAATATTTAAAAATCTAACTGTTGGCTTTTGTGGCTCTCATGGCAGCCCCCGGGCTGCGCGGGGCTGCGCTCTTTCCAGCAGTGTTGGGGTTTTGGCAGCTGGGCCCTGTCGCCGAGAGGGAATGGGCGACCTGGTTCCCGTCGCTCTTGGGCTGTCAGCGTGTCCCGTGTGGCAGGCGCCACTTCCTCTGGTCCCCTCTCGGCCTCAGCTTCCAGGCGTTATGGCCCTAACTCAGCCCTGGACCGCTTCCTCGGACTCTCGCAGCCCGACAGTTCGTTAACGTTGACTCCTCGCGTCCCCGCCGTGTCCATGAACAGAGATGAGCAGAATCTCCTCTTGGCTCATCCCCCTAACATGCCTTCGAATCCCCGAGTCCTACGAGTGGCCATTCTGGGTGCCCCGAATGCAGGAAAGTCAACACTCTCCAACCAGCTGCTGGGCCGAAAAGTGTTTTCTGTCTCCAAGAAGGTGCACACTACTCGCTGCCAGGCTCTGGGGGTCATCACAGAGGAAGAGGCTCAGGTGATTCTACTTGACACACCTGGCCTGATCAGCCCTGTTAAAAAAAAAAAAAAGCACAATCTGGAGCTCTCTTTGTTGGAAGACCCATGGAAGAGCATGGAATCTGCTGATCTGGTTATGGTTCTTGTGGATGTCTCTGACAAGTGGACTCGGAACCAGCTCAGCCCCCAAGTGCTCCAGTGCTTGACCCAGTTCTCCCAAGTCCCCAGCATCCTTGTCATGAATAAGGTAGATTGCCTAAAGCAGAAGTCAGTTCTCCTGGAGCTCACGGCAGCCCTCACTGAAGGGGTGGTCAATGGCAAGAAGCTCAAGATAAGGCAGGCCTTCCTGTCAAAGCCAGGCATCAATTGCCCCAGCCCAGCAGCTAAGGACCCAAACACACAGTCTGTTGGAGGCCCTTGGAGGATTGGCTGGCCCCACTTCCAAGAGATCTTCATGTTGTCAGCCCTAAGCCAGGAGGATGTGAAAATACTAAAGCAATACCTCCTGGCACAGGCCCAGCCAGGGCCCTGGGAGTTCCATAGTGAAGTCCTCACTAGCCAGACACCTGAGGAGATCTGCTCCAACATCATCCGAGAGAAACTCCTAGAGCACCTGCCCCAGGAGGTGCCCTACAGTGTGCAGCAGAAAACAATTGTGTGGGAGGAAGGGCCAAGTGGGCAGCTGGTGATCGTACAGAGGCTTATGGTGCCCAAAGAATCTCATGTGAGGATCCTGATTGGTCCGAAGGGGAGCCTGATCTCCCGGATTGCAGATGAGGTGGGCCGCGACCTCATGAACATCTTTCTCTGTGATGTTCAGCTACACCTCTCTGTGAAGCTCTTCGATGGACCACCCTCTGCTATCCCGGCCCATGCTTCTAGCAGGAGCTCCTGACCAGAATCGTCCCTGCCTGGAACCTGCAGAGACTAGTGAGGGGCATGGACACTGACTGACTGGCTAACTCTGCCCGGCCTAGTCTGCACAGGCCCTGCCCAGCCTTGTCTTGTGTTGAAGGAAGGAACCTATCTTAGCTCAGTCCCCAGGTAATTCCCCTCACTGGGGACACAGATACTTTGGTCTAGAAGTTGGCCCATTGGTGGGAGCAGCGCCACCCTGCTTCCTCCTGTCATTGGGCCCAGAGTTTCTCCCTGAGTTGCCAGTGGTTAGCAGAGAGATCTTTTTTAAAAAAATTCTTTATTGTTACAAGTGTTACATAAGTCTCCTCCCCCTCCCCCCCATTGACCTCTCCC
>NW_005357232.1:1435762-1439608 GCF_000412655.1 Myotis brandtii
TAGTGCCTCCCACCTGTTCCCCAAGTCCTTGATACCTCCCACCCCATCATTCTCCCCATTCTTGGATGCTAATAAAGTTAAAAGACAAGCAAAAAAAAAAAAAATCTAACTGTTAACAACAGTGATTGTGTATATAGCACTTTTATACTCATATGAACAACAAAGTAAGAACTTAAGCAATTTCTCTATTTTTCTTCCTTTAGTTTTTAAATATGTTTTTATTGATTTTTTTTAGAGAGCGAAACATCAACTGGCTGCCTCCTGCATGCCCCCTGCTGGAGATCGAGTCCACAACCCATGCATGAGCCCTGACCGGGAATCCCTAAGGCATGCTCAACAAACTGAGCCACACTGGCCAAGGTGTTAAGCAATTTCTTCTGGAGAAAAACAGAAAAATGTCAGTAGATGGTGAAACAAAGTATTTTAATTTATTCTAAAAGTTAAAGAGATAAAAACACAGCTCAACCATTTAAGGGTACTTCTGACTTGTAAAACATTTTTTTTTTTTTACCAAAAAAAAAAAAAATCAGTTCCAAATGCTTATTCACCACAATTTATATTTCAAGTTTGTAATATTTATTCTTTCCTATAAAAGTAAATACTGTACAAGAAGAACAATTTAGAAAAGGCCTTTTATGAATACAATGTGCCATGTTTCCACTTTTTAATTCATAACAACATGTGCATTTTCAGAGTATAAATTGTCAGTCAGAGATTCAAGATGGCAGTGGAGTAGGTGGAAGCTACACCCACCTCCTCCCAGGACCAAACTGAAGTACAACTAATACATAAAGCAATCAATCTGAATAACCAACTGAACACTAGCTGAAGAGGAATCTTATAGGATTTAGACTTAAGAATTTACAGAAGAAGCCACATTACAGGTAGGAAGTGTGGAAATGCAAGAAGGGCTGGCCCCCCTACCAGGGGCTGGGGCTGAAGTTCCAGAGGGATATCTCAGCCGTAGGGTGCGGGGTGTGTGTGTGTGTGTGTGTGTGTGTGTGTGTGTGTGTGTGAGGGTTTCCTCTGATAAGCAGATCCCAAGCCCAGAGCACCAGAGCCTGGAAGAGATACCCACATGACATTTGGCTGTGACAATCAGTGGGGTTTCTGTCTGCCAGGGAGAGATAGGAGTCTGCTAGAAACTCAGGCACCACTTAAAGGACCAATGCACAAAATCTCTTTCACAGCCACTCACCCTGGGCTCCAGCCGAAAGAGGGTGGAGCAGACTAGACACCTGGGAAGAGAGACTGGTTTGTGGCTCTAGGGAGAGAGCTGAGGGGACAACCGCTGGGACCCCTGTGCTGAGTCACCCTACTGCACTACAGACACCGTCTTTCTTGGGTAAAGCATGCCCCTCCATGTAGCATCAGCCTGGGGAAAGCAACTGCCCCACCCCCTGGCCTCCGTGTTGACCCATCCTGCAGAGCTTCCGCCCTGGTGAGGAGTCAATGGCCTGGGCTGGGTGTAGAGGTCTGGGTAGATTCAAGGGGTGTCAGTGACTGAGTTGTGTAGCTTAGGGAACCCTTCTCATGCATAATCAGGCCCAGAAGAGGCAGCCACACAGTGTGGATCATTTTGTAGCTCCAAATAGTTTGCCCAGGGCGAGTCGCAGGCAGTGTCTGACATTGACCTGTGTAGAGTCTCTCACAAGAGTCCCCAGAACCAGCACACCCAGTGGCCAACTTCAGACATCATAGCAAGGTCCAATTAGCTTCACAAGTGGCATATCCAAAGAGAGATCTTGGCAGGCACCAGATCCTGCTGAGGTGAATTCTGTTTTGTATGATTAGCATATGCACAGTAGCTTGTACACTATGGTTGGGATTGATCATAAGTTAGGCAGTCTGAGGTTCATCTCACTCATGAATGGTCCAATCAAGTCTGAATTACAACAGGAGGGCCCACATAACCTACACAGGGGACATCCCTAGAGCACTTAGCAGAGGTGATCAAGGAGAATGCACCTTGGAGTCCCACAGGACACCCACTATGTAAGGCCACCCTACCAAGACTGGGAGTCATAGAAGATGTAACACAGAGAAACAAATAGAAAGAGGTAATCAAAATGAGAAGACAAAGAAACATTCCCCAAATGAAAGAACAGGATAAATCTCCAGAAAAAGAGCTAAGTGAAATGGAGGCAAGCAATTCACAATTGTTATAAGGATGCTCAAAGAAATTAAGGGAAGAATGGATGAAATCAATGAGAACTTAACCAAAGAGATAGTAAACATAAAAAAGGACATAGAAACCATATGAAAGAACCAATTAGAATACAATATCTGAAATGAGGAATACACTGGAAGGATAAGCATAAAGTTAGATAAAGCAGAAGATTAAATCAGCAATTTAGAAACCAGGTAGAAGAAAATACCCAATCAGAGCAGCACATAGAAAAAAGAATTACAAGAAATAAAGGTAGTGTAAGGGACCTTTAGGATAACATGAAGCATAACAACATCCGCATCATAGAGGGACCAGAAAGAGGAGAGAGAACACGGGATCGAGAACCTATTTGAAGAAACAATGACTGAAAACTTTACCCTACCTGGGTAAAGGAAAAAGACCCACTAGTTCAAGAAGCACAGAGTCCTAAACAAGAAGTCAAAGAGGCCCACACCTATACATCATAATTAAAATGCCCAGGGTCAAAAGACAAAGAGAGAATCTTAGAAGCATCAAGAGAAAAGCAGTTAGTTACCTACAAGGAAGTGCCTATACAATTTGACTGTCGGCTGATTTCTCAACTGAAACTTTGCAGGCCAGAAAGGAGTGGCAAGAAACACTCAAAGTGATGAATAGCAAGGACCTACAACCAAGATTATTCTACCCAGCAAAGCTCTTATTTATTTATTTATTTATTTATTGTCACAGGGGAACTTTAATTTATTTATTTATTTATTTATTTATTTATTTATTTATTTATTTATTTATTTATTTATTTATTTATTTATTTATTTATTTATTTATTTATTTATTTATTTATTTATTTATTTATTTATTTATTTATTTATTTATTTATTTATTTATTTATTTATTTATTTATTTATTTATTTATTTATCAGCAGGGGATGGAGGGAGTCAAGGGGGGTGGGGGTGGGGGAAGAGGCAGAAGTCGCCGGTTCACGGGTAGGGTCTGGAGGGGGCGCAGAGCAGGGCTGGGTGGAATGACCAGTGGTTAGGAGAACCCGACAGCTGCAGGAAGAGTGGGATCCAATGGCCTCAGGGAGCCTCAGCTCTGCTGGTCCCTCTCCATGAAGCCTCTCTGAGCTGGGGCAGAGCATTTGGGGAGAGGGTCGGGCCTCCCACCCCATTCTAGTCCTCTCTGCTGGGGGTGGGTGGGGCTGGAGCGGGCAGGGCAGGGCAGGGAAGGTAGCAACGTGGCTCAGCTCTGGGGCCCTTCAGGTGCCTCGCCCCCTTCCCCAGCGTTGTCGGCCGTCCACAGAGTCAGGTTGTCTCGCAGCAGCTGCAGGATGAGGGTGCTGTCTTTGTAGGAGTCCTCACTGAGCGTGTGCAGGTCAGCCATGGCCTCATCGAAGGTGGTCTGGGCCGGTGAGATGGCCTCCTCAGTGCTATTTGCGATCTCATAGTGGAAAACGGAAAGGTTCAGGGCCAAGCCCAGGCGGATGGGATTGGTGGGCGGCATCTCCTTCTTGCCGGGATGTCCATGGCCTCCTGGTAGGCTGCCTGGGCAGAGTCGATGATGCGCTTCTTGTCATCGCCGGTGGCCACCTCGGCCAGATAGCGGTAGTAGTCGCCCTTCATTTTCAGGTAGAAGACCCGGCTTTCGGCGTCGCCGGCCTCCTTGATGAGGTGGGAGTCCAGCAGGCCCAGCATGGTGC
>NW_005357232.1:1439781-1451282 GCF_000412655.1 Myotis brandtii
GAGCTCAGTCTCCACCTTCTGCCGGTTCTCTCCCACCGCTGGGCCCTTCTCCTCCGAGCCCTCCTCCTGGCCTTTCTGTTCCATACTGGACAGGACCCTCCAGGCAGCCCTCTGGCCACCCACTACATTCTTTCAGGCCACGGACAGCAGGTTTCGCTCTTCCCAGGAGAGCTCCTCCCCTTCTCCACAGCACTCTCCAGGAAGGCTGCCATGTCCGCATAGCGTTCGGCCTGCTCTGCTAACTGGGCCTTCTGGATCAAACTTGCTCTCTCCATAGCTCAGCTCTGGGGACAGACAGGCAGGCGGCAGGCTAAACGGCTGCCTCGGGACCAAGCAGGATTCTGTCATTTATTTTTTTAAAAATATATTTTTTTATTGATTTTAGAGAGGAAGGGACAGGGAGAGAGAGAGAGAAACATCAATGAGGAGAGAGAACTGGCTGCCTCCTGCACGCCCCCCACTGGGGATGGAGCCTTCAACCTAGGCATGTGCCCTTGACCGGAATCAAACCCGGGACCCTTCAGTCCACAGTCTGGCACTGCATCCGCTGAGCCAAACTGGCTAGGGCGCAGAGCTCTCATTTAGAATTGAAGGTCAGATAAAGAGCTTCACAGACAAGAAAAAGCTAAAGGAGCTCATCACCACCAAACCAGTATTACATGAAATGTTGACGAGTATTCTCTAAGAAGAGGAAGAAGGAGGAGGAGGAGGAGGAGGAGGAGAAAAAGAAGAAGAAATAAAAAATATGAAAATAAAATGACAATAAATACATATCTATCAACAATTGAATCTAAAAATAAAAATAAATGAACAAGGAATCTAATGAACAAATAAACTAGTGAATAAAATAGAATCAGAGGCATGGAAACACAGAACAGACTGATGAATCTCAGAGGGAAGGGGGAAGGAGGGGGCAGGAAGAGATTAACCAAAGATCTTACATGTATATATGCTTTACCTATGGACACAGACAATAAGGTGGTGAAGGTGTGGGGCAGGGTGGGAACCGGGTGGAAGGGAGCAATGGGAGGGAAAAAAGAGAGGAGAACATCTGTAATACTCTCAACAATAAAGATATTTTTTTAAAAAGCAATATGAAGAGAAAAATATTTTTAAAAGAGAAAAAATATTTATGTGCAAATGTTTTATGAATGTATCACTTGCTAGAGTGAAAAGGGTGAAGGGATTAAGCAAAACAAAACAAAACAAAAACCCCACAAAAAACCACCTAGATAGACAACAGTATATTCATTACCAGAGGAAAATGGGTGTGGAGGGAGGCAGGATAGAGTAAAGGGGAAATAAGTGATGATGCAAAGAGACATGACTGCCCTAACCGGTTTGGCACAATGGATAGAGCGTTGGCCTGCGGACTCAAGGGTCCCAGGTTCGATTCTGGTCAAGGGCATGTACCTTGGTTGCGGGCACATCCCCAGTAAGGAGTGTGCAGGAGGCAGCTGATCGATGTTTCTCTCTTATCGATGTTTCTAACTCTCTATCCCTCTCCCTTCCTCTCTGTAAAAAACCAATAAAATATATTAAAAAAAAAAAGAGACATGACTTAGGATGGTGAACATATAATGTAATACATACAATACAGATGATGTATTATAGAATTATATACCTTAAACCTATTTAATTTTATTAATCAGTGTAATCCCAATAAATTAAAAAAAATTGTCATTCATGACAAAATCAGCATATTCTAATAGGGGAAAAGGTCAACATTACTGCCTTCACAATCCTTTGGAAGTTAGACAGCCCTTGGCTTCTTTTTCCTGGTTTCTCCTTTTTGCTGTGTGGAACAAGCAAGTGTCTTAGTATCTCTCAATCTCAGGTTTATCACTTATAAATGGAGAAAATAGCATCTATCTCCTATGGTTGCTGGAAAGTTTAAATAAACCTTTGTAGAAAACATACTGTCTGGTACAGGGTAAGCACTTAATACCTATTACTATTGTTATTGCAAGTGTAGTACTTTATACTTTATACTTTATGAAGTACTTTTATCTGCAGTCTCCTCATTTGAGATAATTAGCTTCTGGATGACAGTACAACTTTTATCACAGAACCATGTGCAAGTATTTAATAAGCATGATTGCTACTGGATTTGTTCAAGTGAAAAGCAGCTGATTACATTCCCATGGCTTTGATGTCAGATCAAAACGTGTTCAAGGTATTATTATTTTTAACTCAAATTGTAACCTGACTTCAAACCATTTAAAGATAATTTTATTTATTCAAGTTTGTCAGGCTTTCTCCCACAAAGCTAATTTTGATCCTTACTTTATGTATGGGGAAGAGAAATGTGAAATAACTTTCGTAAGGTGGGAGAGCCATCAGCTCTATAACTAGCCCTCGCTTGATGATGGAATGCTCAGAATGTGCCATCTTCTGCTCTGGCTACAGTTGAATTCTGAAAAATGTCAAATCTTGTTTGTAAGCATTTGAATGCACAGAAATGAAAGCAGGCATCGGAACAGTGGTTGTGTGAAGTCTTTGGTAGTGGCCCTGCCATCCAGTCTTGGCCACTTATGTCTTTAATTTTCTTACTCATCAGCAAGTGTTAAATCCATTTTAAAAAGTACCCTGTAACCTCCAACCTTAAGGAGATGAAAAATGGTTTGGGGAGCAGTTAAAAGCCTTATATGTTGAGTAAAAAAAAATTTTTTTTATGAGATTTCCTGAAAGCACTCACATTTCACTCAAAGGTTGAGAATTTTTTTTTTCTTTCTTGGTCTGGATGAAGTTAGGTTCTTGCCTGAAGGAAATGGGGTAATATTGGTAGTAGTCTCAGAATGACCTATGAGAACACTTTGCTGTAGGGGGTATTTCTAGAGGCAGATAACAAGTGCTGCCAATCTCTCATACTAAAGCGTGCTGGTGATAGTGGTGCCAATTTGCACATTCAGCAAAGATGTCTGAGTTGCTACTGGACAAATTTCAGCTTTCTCCTGGGATAAAAAATTGTTCTAAGAGTCTTGTGGGCAAAGGGGACATATGCAGAGCCCCTGCTATTCATTCTGATTTATGCACGTTGCTATTTATGTATGGCTTCCTTGTAATTAACTGTTTAATTTAAAACAGAACTTGTGACTATAATAACCCCCAAAGCACAAATTTGAAACATTAACCATTTGAGGAGATTCAAAAAGTCTTTCAATCTCAAGGCTATAATTGGTTGTACAGCACACAAAAGAATTCTTTATTATTTTACAGGATAATTAAGAAAACATTATGGAAAGCAGCTTCTACCACTAAATAAAATCTAATTTCTGTTTTCAGAATTTCAATTTTTGTTCTAAAAAGTTCTACCTTGATGAACGTTATTTCTTTTTAATTTTTGATAAGGTAAGTTAGAAGGGGGACTTTAATTTGGTGTTTAATAAGAAAACTTACTTTGAAAAGGGAACAGTAAAAGTTTTTCTTCTTCTTTTGGAGATAGTTTCCAAATCTGAAGGCATGACTTAGGACAAAAGTAAATGGAAAGGAACATTAAAAAAATCAATGGTCATAGAAAACAAAGCACACTAAATGGAGTCATATATAACCCCAAGACTCTTAACATTCTTGAGGAAAAGAATGCATGGCAAATAATGCTTTTAGTTTTATTTAATAATGTTCTCCCTAAAATGAAAACAAAGGTACTGTATGCAGTCATTCTGAGACAATCCTAGAATATTAGCAAAAAGGAACTAGTCTGTTTTATATGTTGTGGAGGAAAAATCTTTACATTTTAGAATAGCATTCTGTGATGATTTTTAAGGGGAAAATAAAATATAGGTGAGCTCTCCAGGAATCAATATTCTCTTATCTCTATTAGTGTGTTGCAGGCTGATTAGTTTGCAGAGGTTGGGTTTGATTGCTACTGAAGTAGAAAGCATTATAGATTCTCTGCTATTCTTCCATCCACTTGGCTGAGGTCTATGGTTCTATCTCTATGTATTTATCTACCTTCCTACATGGTGCTTAGCACCGCAGCACTGGGCCTCTTCTAAACATATTGTGAAATTGTATTGTGCTGAACTCTCAAGTCTCTTTCTGTGAATAGGTAACTACTCTTCGTCCCTTTCCCCACACCACCACCATCGCCCCCAGGAGAGCTGTTCTGTTAGGTAAAGGCAAATGAGCCAGACAGAAACAGGCATTTAGAAAACAGCTTTGGGTGCATATGAAGGATGTATCCAGCTAAGTTTTGAAAGCAAAATGTGGAGGCACTGAAGGTCACAAAATTTATATAATTCATATAGCAATTAATATAGCAATAAAAAATGACCAAGAGAAAGCTTGCTCAACATCTAATGTGTGGTATTCTTAAATGATTGAATAAAAGAATTCAATATTTCCAATTTTTAACATCCATGGTGTACTCCCTTGGTTATGATAGTTGGCTATCAATCAATCCTTTATAAAAATTTTTTCCGTTTTTAAAGAATGATTAATTAAATGAGTTATATCATCTGTATTATCTGAACCATTTATTTTCAAAAGTTTGAGATAGAAATAAAGCATAAAAGAATGATGTTTTCTGTCCAGCCAAGCAAGAAATGTTTTTAATAGATTGCTTCTTTAATCAAATATTTCTCTCTATTTAAAATATTTCAGCATTAAACAGTAAAATTGCTAAGTCCTTTGACTTTAAAAGGCAGGTATATTTGAAGTTGCATAAATGTGTGTTTGAAAAAAAATTGGGTAAAGTTTGTATAGTTCTAAAGGTTAAGCTGGTTAAATACAAACTGGGTCAAGTATTATCAGATAAATGCTTTCCAGTTGTTAGTCATACGATGATAACTTATTGTACAAAATGTTAGCGAGATTGTCAAAACCATGTTTAAATACAAACTATTTAAAAGGATTCCCTTTAGAAGGATGGCCCATTTATAATCTAAATATATATTTTTATGCAGAAAGAGATTTATGCTTTAATAATTATGGTGGTCTATAAATAATATAAACTAAAATGATTTAATTGGTATTTGCTGAAAATGTTATTATTGAATCCATTATATTTACTGAAAAGTAAATATAGCATTAAATACTTTAATATAAAGTCTACATATAAAAAATCTGAATTCTTTCCCAGAAGCCAATACAGAATCATATTGGTGAATAAACATCATTATTGCTACTGCAAACAGCTGCTTAAGAAATCTGCTCCCAATTAACCTCATAGACAAATGAAAAACCATCTTCTAAAAATGGACACATTTATTTCTGTAAATATGTAAATTCCTCAGCATTTCTGCAATGTTGGAATACACTGTTTTCAATCTATATTTATAGGTCAGAGTTGGGAGCAATTTCTCTATCCTTTACAAACAGCCTTGACTGCCTACTCTGAGTTCAAAACTGCCTTAAATTGTGTCATTTTTTTATACAAAAGGCATTCTAAAATTGTATTATGCATTTATTGTGCTGAAAGAATGACCCTTGCCATGCTTTGTTTACTGAATGTCAGATTTTCATTTGTATTACAGCTGTGTACCATAGCAGTTTCGGTTTTGTATGAAGGGCAAATAATGCACAAAACAGTCAAACCACAGAGCAGTAATTAGTCTGGAAAAGATCAAAGTGTGCTCTTCTAAATCCAGCCAATTTGCTCTGGGTGTGCAAAACCAATAGTCTTTCTTTTGCTAAGGTCTCTTATTAATTTTTGCTTTCGTTTGTTGCAGAGCAGCTGCTTTACTGTCAACCCAACATCCTGCTCTAAAAAAAAATCCATTTTGATGCCACAAATGCAATTTCAATGGGTTTAGGAATAATAACCAGCTTTTTTTCACCCCACTTCTAGGAGATAGAAACCTGAAATGAAAGTTTTCAGCATCTGTAAAGTGAAAGAAAGAAACATAAGTCATAACACTGTTTGGATTTGTTCCTCTAGAAAAAGCTAAAGAAGAGTGAACTGGAAATATTTCTGCTTTTAGTGCTTTTAACCAGCACTACCCCTTTCAGTGTATGGCTATTGCTCTCTTCTTTTCTTAATATGAGTTCTTTTTATCCTCAGGGTTACATTGTGGTTTTTATAGAAAAATGGAATGATCCAAGTTATTAATTAAATCCAATCCAGCAGAAAAAGAACTTAAACTAATAGTTTATACATTTCAGGATGAAAACAGTAAATAAGATAGTATCAATTGCTATTTTCTTGATGTAATTACTATTATTCTTGAGTGAGTATGGAAGTGACTGTTGAGGATGGTAAGGAAATAAAACTTGTGAAGGAGAAAAGAGTAAAATGTTATAACCTAAACAATGAAATATGATCTTGGAGAATATATTTTAAGTATAGTATATGTATGTCTTGCTTCCCTTCTCCATTCTTGTCATTTTTCTCTCAATATTCTCTTTAGCAAAAAGTAGAGAGAAATAAACTGATTAGTTTATTGATTCCTATTAATGCAGCAGCTTTTCTGTAATTGTTACCTATATATAAACATATACTAGTAAATATATAAAATATATAAATACATATTTTTTAGTAATTTTTTCTTACCCAAGCAATGAATATTAACATGTATTAGCCGAGTAAACATATTTTTATGTGTCTAGTGTTGCAACAATTTTCCTGGCTTCACAAGAAACCATTTAAAATTCATTCTGAGTTATACTCCACTTTAAACATGTGCCAAATATTTGTTTTGGTATCAATATAACAAGCCTACTAGATACTAAAATACAGCCAAGCAAAACAAAAAGTGTAATGATACACAGAATTAACATAATGAAAAGAAGCACATACAAGTAATTAACAATAATTGATTCATAAACAAATGTATAAATGTCCATGAAATGACCAATTGGTTTGTTTTGGAAATGTTTTCAATTGAACAGGAATTTAGTGCTTTTGAAAAGTAACAAAATGATCATACATAGAAGTTAAAGCATCTTTTTAAACAACAGGTACAAATCAGACACTAACTCCTGATTTTACTCTTAAGTAACCATGACATACTAAATGAACTTGAACTTCAGAATTCTTCATTTTTTTAAATATTATTTGGCATCTTATTAACATCTGTTGTTACCTCTATAGCCTTTATAATGCATTCTATTCTTCCCATTCTTTGTTATTTAAGACGCCAACTCTGAAGATGATAGTGTGATGGTAATAAATCTATACTAGAAATTAAATAAATATGTGTGACCTTCATTTACAGCTGTTATTAGATAAAGTCTTAAAGTTCATATAAAATTTCCTTGGTTACCTTTGTCCAGCATCTGTAGGACTTAACCTGAATTTCTCTATAAGACAACTTGAAACATGGCATTTAGCAAACAAAATGGCCTCAAGGAATGTTCACATAATCTCATTTAGAAAATCCTGAAAATATTTGGACTAAGATTTTAAAAAATAATATTGAGGAATGAGAGATTCTAGAAGATACAATAGACCTTTTTTTCCAAAGAAGAAAAAGGAAAGAAAGCAAGAAAGCAAGAAAGGAAGAAAGGAAGAAAGAAAGAGGAGAAAAAGGAGGAGGAGGAGGAAGAGGTGAAGAAGAAGAAAAGCTAGTTTGCAAAGTGTAGATTGGTGGTTTCATTATCAGTTTAAATTATTGAGAGGGTAGTTCTAGAATTCTTGCAGAAGTGATTATCTCTGGCCAATGAAGTAAGGCAAGAAAGACATAAAAAATGTAAGAACTGGAAGGGAAGAGACAAAACTTAAGACAATGAACAAACTGTTAAAACTAATAAAAGAATACAAGTTACAATGGCAAAAAGGCAAAAAAAATTAACAGAGTTCTTCTATATTTGCACTAACCAATTAAAAATATAATGGAGTCCTGGTTGGTGTGGTGAAGTGGTTGAGAATCAACCCACAGACCAAAAGGTCTCGGGTTCAATTTCCAGTCAAGGGCATGTACCTGGGTTACGGGTTCATTCCTTGGCCCCAGTCAGGGCAGGTGCAAAAGGCAACCACTCAATGGGTTTCTCTCACATCGATGTTTCTCTCTTCCACCCTCCCTCCTTTCTGCTCTCTCTAAAAAAAAAAAAATCAATGAAAAGAATATCCTCAGGTGAGAAGTAACAAACAATATATCTATATATCTATATCTATATCTATATCTATATCTATATCTATATCTATATCTATATCTATATCTATATCTATATCTATATCTATATCTATATCTATATCTATATCTATATCTATATCTATATCTATATCTATATCTATATCTATATCTATATCTATATCTATATCTATATCTATATCTATATCTATATCTACCCCACTGGGGATCGAGCCCACAACCCAGGCATGTGCCCTTGGCTGGAATCAAACCCGGGACCCCTCAGTCCGCAGGCCGACGCTCTATCCATTGAGCAAAACCAGCTAGGGCCAAAATAAAAAATCTTATGCCATTTATTATGACAACAAAACTTGAAGCATATAGAAAATTATCTAACAAAATGTGGATAACACAGAAAAATATTTAAAAAATTTTAAAAGACCCCCCAAAATTTGTCTAATGTGATCACAGCTTTTAGAGAAGAGTTTGAAACATGATAAGCATTGAAGAAATATATTAAATAAATGAATGAATATCTGAATAAATGGAGAGATATGCCATTTTTATAGATGGGAAAATTAACATCGTAGAAACCTCAATTCTTTTTTTTATTTTCAGTGCAGTTCCAATATTGTGGGGGAAGCCATAAGAAGAAATGAGATTGGAAATATATTATAAAAGAGAGTAACAACAACAAAAAGTATAAATAAAATAGTGGCCATTCAGATACTGATGATGATAGGGTGCCATGAATCAATCAACTCAATGATGGGTAACTGAGAGCCAAGAGGAGCATATGTTTGGGTCTTGTTTTCTTACCTGTTTAGCCATCCTGTATCTTCTGATTGGAACAGTTAATCCATTTGGATTTAAAGTAATTGTTGTTAGATATGTATTTATTGTCATTTTATTATTCATACTTTAATCTTATTTCTTCTTCATAAAGAAACCCTTTAATTTTTTTTTATGATACTACTGTGGTGGTGATAAATTTCTTCAGCTTTTTCTTGCCTGGGAAACTCTATATGTCTTTCAATTCTAAATGATAGGTTTGCTAGATAGAGTAATCATGGTTGTACTGGTAAGTCCTTGCTTTTCATCACTTTGAAGATTTCATGCCAATCTTTTGTGGGCTGCATAGTTTCTGTTGAGAAATAAGCTGACCACCTTATGGTGCTCCTTTGTAGGTAACTAATTGCTTTTCTCATGCTGCTTTTAAGATTCTTTCTTTATCTGTAACCTTTGGCATTTTAATTATGATGTGCCTTGGTGTGGGCCTCTTTGGGTTCATCTTGTTTGGGACCTTCTTGGACTTGTGTGTCTATTTCCTTCACCAAGTTATGGAACTTTTCTGTCAATATATATATATTTTTCAAATAGTTTTCAATTCCTTGCTCTCTCTTTTAAAGATGTGAATGTTGGTATGCTTGATGTTGTCCCAGAGGCCTCTTAAACTATCCTTATTTTGGGGGGATTCTTTTTTCTTTTTCTTTTTGGATTCTTCTTTTCTTCCACTGGATGTGGAAGGTTTCATCTCCTTTATCTAATCTACTGTTGATTCCTTCCAGTGTATCTTCATTTCAGTTATTTTATTTTTCATTTTTTACTGTTCCCTTTTATGTTTTCTATCTCCATTTTTATGTTTGCTATCTCTTTGTTGGAGTTCTACCTGAATAGATCTATTCTTCCCTTAAGTTTGTTGAGCATCTTTATAAGAAGTGTTTTGAACTCTGCATCTGTAGATTGCCTATTTAGTTCTTTTTCTGGTGTTTTGTTCTTTGTCTCTTCATTTTGGCTGATTCCCTGTGTTTCTATGTATTAGATGGAGCTGCTATGTCTCTCAGTCTTAGTAGAGTGACCTTATGTAGTAGATGTCTTGTGGGGCCCAGTCTCTCAACCTCTTTTGTCACCTGAGTGAGGCATTTCAGGTGCACTGTGTGGAGCAACTTTTCAAATGCTTATTTGCATTGTGTATGTCTTCTTTGGTGAGGTGTGTGTTCAGATCTTTGCCCATTTCTCAGTCAAGTTATTTTCTTCTTGTTGAGCTTTAAATATTCTTTACATGTTTTGGATAACAGTCCTTTACCAGATGGTATCTTTTGCAAGTATTTTCTCCAGTCTGTGGCTTCTCTTCTAATTCTCTTGATATTGTCTTTTGCAGAGCAGAAGTTTTACACTTTAATAAAGTTCAACTTATCAGTTATTTTATTTTTATGGAGCATGTCTTTGGTATTTCATCTAAAAAGATATCACCAGGAGGTATTACTAGGAGTTTTACAGTTTTGCATTTTACATTTAGGTCTATAATCTATTTTGAGTTAATTTTTGTGAAAATATTGTATCTAGATTAATTTTTTTGCGTGCAGATGTCCAGTTCTAGCACCATTTGTAGAAAAAGACTATCTTTATTTCATTGTGTTGTCTTTGCTCCTTTAAAGATCAGTTGACTATATTTATTGGGGTTTCTTTATGGGTCCTCTATTCTGTTCATTGACCTACTTGTTTATTCTTTTGCCCATACTACACTGTTTTGATTACTGTAGCTTTATAGTAAGTCTTGAAGTCAGGTATCATCAGTTCTCCAACTTTGTTCTTCTCTTTCCATATTGGTATTCTCTGTCATTTGGCTTTCCATAAAAACTTTAGATCAGTTTGTCAGTATCCATAAAATAATTTGCTCAGACTTTGGTGTTCATTAATTTTTTTTAAAAAAAAATCTTGCTAGGTAGTATGCTAATGATAAAACAGTCTCATCAAGAAAATAGGTAAACAGCCCTACCCGGCTTGACTCAGTGGATAGAGCGTCAGCCTGCGGACTGAAGGGTCCCAGGTTTGATTCTGGCCAAGGGCACATGCCTGGGTTGTGGCTCGATACCCAGTAGGGGGTGTGCAGGAGGCAGCCGATCAATGATTCCCTCTCATCATTGATGTTTCTATCTCTCTCTCCCCTCTTCCTCTCTGAAATCAATAAAGAAATATATTTAAAAAAAGAAAATAGGTAAACAAATTTTGGGCATTTGTCTTTATAAAAGAAAAATATGTAAATCATTTTAAAATATGAAAGTTCTTTGCTATGAGATAGCAAATCTCTATGTAATACCTCAGCTTGTCATGATTATGTTTTTACCTATTAAATGTTGATTTAAAAATATTGTAAAAATATGGAGTATATTTTAAAGACTTTGTTTTTATAAAATTTAATACCATCAATGAAATGTTACTCTGGGTTCAACATTTTTACACACAAAGTTGCTTATGATGATGTAGGTAATGATTTTACTAGAGTACTGTCATTTGATCCTAGGACAGGGGTGGGCAACCTTTTTGTGAATGCGTGCCAAAACCAGCAAAATCTCTGACTCAAAATTCTTCTGTGTGCCAACCCTAATTTTTTGAGAACATGTTACGCCTACTTGATATCTCTTAAGGTGTATGTATGTGAAGAACCTTGAAGAAATAATAAAATTCATTCGAGCGACAAAAACACAG
>NW_005357232.1:1451487-1464079 GCF_000412655.1 Myotis brandtii
TCAATCCATGTCTATGGTCTTTAAGATAACTTGTTATGTAAAATTATTTATTTATCTAAGATGCACCTACACTGAATTTATCTGAAAAATAAAAAAGTCGATTTAAGAAAAAAAATTGTAAGTGGAAGATTATAAGAGAGGGTTTCGCGTGCCAGCAAAAGTTACTGGTGTGCCATGTTTGGCACGCGTGCCAGGGGTTGCCCACCCCTGTCCTAGGACCTCTTCTTTTCCCTGTACTTTTAGTCAAGTTTGTATGTACATGCAGTAGTTCCTTACCAGAGTGGTTTTAAAGATATCAATACCGCCATGGCTGGGTGGTTCAGTTGGTTGGAGTATTGTCCTCTACTCCAAAAAGTTGTGGGCTCAATTCCTGGTCAGGGCACATACCTAGGTTGCGGGTTTAATCCCCAGCCAGGGTGTACGCGTATAAGAGGCAATCAATTGATGTTTGTCTCTCACATTGATGTTTTTTTCTCTCTCTCCCCCCTTCCTCTCTCTCTAAAAATTAATAAAACATATCCTTGGGTGAGGATACAAAATAAAAGATAGCAATACTAATGAGAATGTATATTCTCCATTATATTTTACTTTATTGGGTCACAAAAAAGTTGTTTTTTGATTTCTAAACACAAAGAAAGGCATGTTGATAATTTTTGGCCCATTTAATTCAGAGTCCCTGATTTTTACAATGTGGAATGAGAAGATTAATATACGACCTTTAACCTTTGGCCAGCTGGGAAGCAGGGAAACTCCATCTCTATCCACCTCTGTATAAGGAATTATGTAATGTTTTTCCCTTAGCGCTGGGACCCCCACCTCTGCTCCTCTTTTCTTCTGCTGCTACCCAGCTCCAGGATCAGGTGATGCCCTGGGTTGTGAAGACCTGAAAAACCCTGATGACCTCCAGGTGCTCAGCAACTACCTAGTGGACACAAGCTGTATCAAGGGGTATTTGCCATTACAAACAGATGTGGCAATATTTGAAGCAGTTTCCAGACCACTACCTGCCAACTTGCATTATGCCCTCCGCTGGGATATTCACATCAAGTCTTACAAAAAGGACAAGGCCAGCCTGCCAGGAGTGAAGAAAGTTTGGGTAAGTATGGCTCTGCCAATGTGGAAGACACCACAGGAAGTGGAGCTACAGATAGTAAGGCGATGACATTGATTCCTTTGCATGTGATGAAGAGGAGGAAAGCAAAGCAGACAAGAGGCAAAGAGAAGAAAGCTTTGCACAGTATGAGTCAAAGAAAGCCAATAACGTGCACTTGTTGCCAAGTCTCCCATGATATTAGATGTAAAACCTTGGGATGATGAGAGGGATATGGCAAAATTAGAGAAGCGTGTCAGAAGCATTCAAGCAGACGGCTTGGTCCGGGGATCTTCCATACTAGTCCCATTGGGGTATACGATTAAAATACTTCAAATACATTGTGTAAAGATGACACATTTGAAACAGTTATGCTGAAGGACTATGTGCATTCCATGGATGTGGCTGCTTTCAACAAGATATAAAATCTATCAAGGACCATTGCCCTTAAATAAAAGCTTTGGAAGATAATAATAAAAAAAGGTTGATTTTCATGTATTTCATTATTGACAGAGTCTAACAAATATCAAGAACAGAAACATTTAATGACAATTTTATCCAACTTTTTAGAAAATAAGGCATGGCAGAAATGAGAAAAGGAAGGGAGGACTGGTCCAGTAAAGGGGGTGTTACCAAGAAGGTTCCTGCTGTGAGCACCTGGGACTCACTCCCATTGGTGAGCTCCAGAGCCAGTGCAGAATTTTTCTGTGTTGTTTCACTCCAGGCACAGTAATATTCATTCTCTCTCTCTCTCTCTCTCTCTCTCTCTCTCATCAGCTAGACATCAATCACAGAGTACTTCTGGTTTAATTATTTGTAGATTTAGAATCCTCAGGTGTAAGGATATAGGTGTTACAGCAAGGTGCAGTGCTCAGGTGCAGGGACAATGTATGCAGGAGGTAATGCATTATCTACTAAGGTCACCCACCACACTGGTCTTTTGACCTTGTTTTCTAAGACAGAAAGAATAAGTATTTTTAACTAAAGTTATTACTACTAAGTAAAAAACCCTGCAGAAAGCTTATCAATCTTTATTAAATTAGTAAACATTTGTAAGCTCTTCATATTCTATATTTAAAACCATAACTTAAATAGTCATATATGATATACATATAAATATGTCGATGATATATATTTTAACAGACTTGAATGTATTGTTGCTATTTTTACCTGACTAAAAGAGAGTATGCAAGGAGTGGAAGGATCAGCTCTGCCTTTGTCTTAGCTCCTCTTGTGCTTTCCCTATTAGTGTTATCTACAGTTTAGGGTTTCTTTGAAGAGATCTTTTTTTCAGTCACTTGTTTATTTTAGGAGGGTTTATTTACTTAAAAGTAGATAATATTCATATATATGTATATACTTAACTAGGCACCATAAAATGCACCTTGTTAAATAAAAACAAAATGAATGATAGAATGATGGTCAACTGTCTACCCCTCCATATTGTGGATATCCCATTTTTCCTTCAGGGTGCTTTGCTTGCTGTATATGACATGTGACAGTTTGACATTCAAACCTATTGAGGGTGCCAGTGTCACTCTAAATGAAGTATTAGTAAAGTTTAATATTTGCATAATTATTGTGGTAAAGATAAAACAAAATAGAAGTTCTCATATTTTCCCCCAGTGGATTATCTTGTGCATCTCCTGTGGTATGTGCATTCCAGTTTGGAGACCACTAGTCTACAAGTATGGCATACACATCCTCCACCATAGCCCTTGCCTGCTTCTTTAACCTAAGCTCCTGCCTTGTCATGCCTCATACTGGACATTTCAGTTATTGAGAACTTTTTGAAGTTCCCTGAATTTATCATGTTGAGTTGTTGAGTCATGTGTCAGAGATTTACTATTGCTTCTTCCCAGAATGCTCTTTTTTTTTTTTTTTGATTGCCTGGTAACACCTCCTCTATGAGACTTTTCCTGGCTCTTTCCCATTCCCAGGGAGCATTGAAAACATACATGCTCTCAACCTTAGCCCTCAGCTCTTTTGTTGAATGTATTTGCTAATATTCTTGGCTCCTCCTGTAGATCATGGTATCCCTGAAATCAAAGATGTTGTCTAATTTATCTTAGTATCACCAGCATATAGCCCCAAACAGGTGCATAATCATGCTTGTTGAATTAATGATGGAGATGGTAGTCCTACTGTACACAGTATTGGTCATCCAGCAAAGAAGGTTGTGTTTAGCTCTGGGTACCTTTTGAAGAAGGACTTAGGACTTGGAAAATTGATGTGTACTCAGAGGAAAATAATTCCAAACAATGGAGAGACCAAGATGGCGGCATAGGTAAACACCGCAGACTGCTGCCGCAAACAACCACTTCAAAAATACAACTAAAAGATGGAACGGACATCACCCAGAACCGCAGGAAGGCTGGCTGAGGAGAGACTCTTCAACTAGAAGGAAAAATAACAGCACACCGAGGCTCAGAGGAGGCGCAGTGTGGAAAATACTCAGGTGCGGAGGTGCGCGCGCAAAGCGGGCTGGTGGCTGAGAGCGCGGTTGTCGTTTTCGGTCAGGTAACCTGAACAATAAAGATTTAATTAAAAAAAAAATTCCAAACAATGTCATGAGAGCAATTCTAGCCTGGGCCCAATGTATAGAATAATAGGAAAGAGGGAGTTGGTTTTAACATAGGAAGAATTATCTAACAATTAGAGCTGCTTGAATACAGGATGAATGGCTTTGCGGTATGGTGTCTTGCCACTGGAGGTATTAAAATAAAGCCTGAATAAATAACCTCCTTGAGTTGCTTGAGCTGGCTGAGTAAGGGCTTAAAGCATCTGGAGTCATCAAGGTGAGTGGAAAAGAATTTAGAAAATCTTTGGATTATAAACAATCAGATTTGAAATCATGTGATATGTCTAGTGATTGGTCTCAACTTTAATATATATTATTGTTTTAAAAAGTGGTGAGCCTAATGCCTGGCCACTGTGGCTCAGTGGTTGAGCATTGACTATGAACCAGGAGCTCACAGTTCGATTCCCAGTTGGGGCACACGCCAGGGTTACGGGCTGGATTTCCAGTAGCGGGCGTGGAGGAGGCAGCCGATTGATGATTCTCTTTCAACATTGATATTCTTTCTCCTCTCTGAAATCAATAAAAACGTATTTTAAAAACGTGTTGAGCCTATTTGAAGTATACAGTTTCTCTGTAGTTCATAGTTCCTGGATCTAGGTGAGAAACAACTGTAATGCTACTTTGCCTTCTCACACGTCCGGCCAGGCAAGTCTCTGAGCGTGTACTGATGCTGTTATTTTTCTCTGTGAGTGTAACTACAGCCATCTAACTTGCTTCCTTTTTTCATCTCAGAAGTAGGCCACCTTCACCCTGCCCAACCATGGATTTAAATTTAGAGTCCTGAGAGTCTATAACAAAGTGATAGTGTCTTTTGAGATTTGGAACAGAAGCAGTTATCTTAATTTTCTATATATTTAGGGCTTTCTAAGACAGAATTTTAATGTATTGAATCAGTTAAACTTAATTCAGGAAATAAATAGTAAGACTCTATCATATATATAAATAACACTAATTATAACACCTTTTAAGGGCATGAATCTGATAACATGGGAACTGAGGCTCAGTGAGGTTAAAGAGATTTGGCTAAATGCTGTACAACTAATTACTTTCAGAGCTAGATCACAATCCGTCACATCTGATTCCACTTGCATAGTTTTCTGCATTTTACCACCCTGCCTCAAAAGTCCTGAAGGAATTTTACAATCTCATAAAGGAATAAGACATATATATATAAAACAATTAGAGAGTGACAAAAGTAAAATCAAGTGTAATACATGTGTTACAGCTAAGGAGTAGTTTGAAAGGTCAACAAGGTGAGAAGTCACAGGCTAGAGGATATGGACATTTTTTTTTAAGAGCAAATTTAAAAATAGCTGTGAAAGATAATTAGGCTTACAGAATTTTTCTTTGGGTCTCAAAGTGCATGGCAGCTTTGTCCACATTTACCAGTGCACTTCTTCTCTTTTGTTTCTTTTTAGTATTACTACTCTCTATCCCACTGGCCAGTAGGATGTAAGCATCTAATTGCAGCTAATTATTATACATTCCAGTGACTCCCACAAAAACAGGTTGCCCTGGTAACCAAACAAAAAGAGAGTAGAAAACAGAAGCAAAGTATTTACTTAATGTCTGATGGGCTCTCTGCACCATTTTCAATAGACCTGTTGCTGGCTTTCTTTTTGGTTTGGGTACCAGTCACTGCTTATGTTTTAAGCTATTAAAAGATTGAAAATTTTATCAGGTCTTTTTATATTGAAATTTATCCTGAGTAGTGAAGTCACAGCTATTGATTCTTTAAATATATAAATCTTATTTAGAAATGTTGATTTATTGCATACATTTAATCCAGGAACTTGCAACCCTTGTCAATGGGATTCAAGAGAACAGAGGGTCATTTGATGATGGTAAAAACTCTTTTTAAGAATGTTACAAGAAAGGAAGGTGATAGTATATTTGAAATAACTTTTTTAAAGGCCTTGCTATTTATTTTGCAACATCAATAAGAAAAGTATAGACTAACCAGTTGGCATAGAGACTTCATTGCTAATTATTTTATGTACAGTCTTTAATTAATAGACTATATAATTAATACAATCTACTGTGTCCTAGCTAGTTTTTTAAAAAATATGTTTTTTTATTGATTTCAGAGAGGAAGAGAGAGGGAGGGAGAGATAGAAACATCAATGATGAGAATCATTGATTGGCTGCCTCCTGCATGCCCCCTACTGGGGATTGAGCTCACAACCCCAGCATGTGCCCTGACCTGGAATCCAACCATGACCACCTCGTTCATAAGTTGACACTCAACCACTGAACCACACCAGCTGGGCCAAGCTAGTTTTAATACCTTGGTGAAGAAGATTTAAATGATGAAACAGAAAGCAATTTAGGTTCATAAAATATGTCTAACAGTTTCTGAATTGGGGAATAGGCCCACTCTCTTCATCCCTACTATTGTCTTGGTACCTCTTTGAAGTACTAAAACATGAGAAGTTCAAAGGCAATCCAGGAAGATGGCATCTGCAGCTGATGGCAAACTCTGGAGGTATAGACAAATACACATGCCGCCAGGGATCTTGGCGTAATTGAATTTTCTTAAAGAAAAAAAAAAAGACAACTAAAATCTCCATAATCTGTATATAATAAATTGCTTCATCTAACAATTACTTTTAAAAAATCACACTTTGTGTATATCTTACAAAAATGTGATTCTACAATGGGAATGTCATTTGTAGGAATAGAAAACAAAGCTGGATGCTTGTTTGGAATAAGCAGGAGGGAAAAAAAGGTTGTTCCATAAAGAGGTAGATCTTCTATGGAATGTCACTGCTCTGTGACATAGATCCACCCATGTGTGTATCTGGAATTAGCTGTATTAAACTAAAATACATTCTTTGCATCTTTCTATGCTAATTCTCTTAATCTAGCAGCTGAGTGTGGGATTCTTGGAACAAGATTTTTCTTCAAGGCATTTGCCTTTTAGGAGTAGAGTCAACATTATGCCAAGTTAATTCTGCTCTAGGGTCACGAAGTAGAAAGGTAAAAAAATATAATACAATTTTTCTCCATATAAAGAACACTTGCTTGTAATAGCAATAACATTAACAACCTATGAGATAGTTCAGTATGTAATGCCTTAAATGTGACTTATTTATTTATTTATTTTGGTTAATCCTCAACTGAGGATATTTTTCCATTAATTTTTAGAGAGAGTAGAAGGGAGGGGGAGAGACAGAGAGAGAGAAACACCGATGTGAGACATCGATTGGTTGCCTCCTGCAAGTGCCCCAACCAGGACCGGGGATTGAGCCTGCAACCAAGGTATATGCCCTTGACCAGAATCGAAACCATGACCCTTCAGTCCATGGGGCCAATACTTTATCCACTGAACCAAAATAGCTAGGGCATGACATATGTTATTTTTGTACTTTGGGATGAATATATAATTCCTTTGTCTTACGAATTGGTTTTTTTATGTGAAGGACTAGAGGCCCGGTGCAGTCCGTGACCCTCGCTCCTTACTGCCCACCTGCTCACTGCTCCTTAGTGCTGCCGTGGAGGCAGGAGAGGCTCCTGCCAAGGCCACTGTGCTCACCAGCCATGAGCCCTGCTTCTGGCTGAGAGGTGCTCCCCCTGTGGGAGCGCACTGACCACCAGGGGGCAGCTCCTGCATTGAGTGCCTGCCTCCTGGTAGTCAGTGTGCATCCCAGCTACCAGTCATTCCACCGTTAGGTCGATTTGCATATTAGGGTTTTATTATATAGGATGCTAATGCAGCTGTAACCTGTATCACCAACATCTTGCTACCACTGTAGCCATAGAAGAAAAATTAGAGTCAATATGATAGCTAATTCCTTTTTGGAATGTTTCTATGTGGCAAACTCCCCATTCAGTCATTCTTTGGAAAGGAGGTGGTAGGTTTGAGTGAATTTTTTTGAGTTAAGATCCAATAAAAACAGCTTGAGTTTCAGCCTACAGGAGGCAGATTTTGCTCTGAGAAGGGTTAATAGATAGTTTTCCATGCTGAAGTCTCTGTGTGTGGTATCCAGTACATGCATAGAATAGGTCAGGCTTTAAGAGTCTGAAAGCAACATCAAAAGAAGCTTATAAAGAGTTCTTTGCCAAAGTTAGGGAGATTGGGAAAGTAATTTTGTCCTTTGTCTATCTCCAGTGAAAAATGTAGGTTGGTGATAAAAAAGGGTTTCTGCTAAATTCTTTCTGATTTATCCCACAGCAGCATTTAAATGCTTGTCATTCTAACTTAGGAAATGATTGATACTGACTTTTCCTCACTAACTAATATTCATTCATTGTTTTATTTCTGTCTATTAATTAAATCTACTAGTTGAAGACTTTAAATGTTTCAGATAATTAAGACTACACTCAGCAAAATGCTAACGACTTTTCCTGAGTGTAGTCTTAATTACAGTATCTGAAAATTGTATTTATAGTCTTTGATAAGTGGCCGAAGGATAATTGAAAAACTGAGTCCATATTACCAAATAGTAACAATAACAACAAACCCCATAGCATCCTTTCCTGATTGCATGAAGGATTTCGTAGTCTGACCTCAGCTACTTTCCATTTTTTCATTTCTCTAGTGAGCCTTGTCAATAATTTCTTAAGTATCTGAAGGACTCCCTCTCTTTCTTTGGCTTCCTCTCTCCCATGGGCCATTGCCTTTATTAGCCTGCCTTAGAGAAAGTGGAGACATCTGTGACATGGTCTAACTTCTCTGAAGTCAAGGATGCCTCAAAAGCAAAGTTTGAGCAGCCCGAGGAGGGGGAGCAGGGATGGGGACATCAGGGAGGAGAGAAGAAATTGTAAACAAAGGGATAGCTGGGGAGTGGCGCCTTCTTTCTGGGCATTCTGTGGAGCCTCTTTAGAGGCAGCGAAGAAAGTAAAATCCAGAGGCATCTTTTAAAAAATGCTGTTTAAGGTTCTGACTTCTTAAGCTGATCTGCATAGGGAATAAAGATGAGATAAATAGTGTAAGCCAGATGGCCAGGTACAAACCCAATCCTATTTTTACTTACGTTTGCTATTTTTTCCAAGGGACTATCAGCTTCTCTATTTGGCAATATGCAAGAGGACCCAACACGAGTAAGCTATGGCATCACGTGGTTGCAGTTTCCTGGACCAAGATCTAAAACCCTCAAATGCTACCCCAGTTAAAGGAGTGTGGGCTCTACAGACATAGATTTTTTTCTTTAGTTTATATCTTAAATAGCTTTGTGTGAAGTATGATTAAGAAGGAAGGAAATTATGGAAAGAGAAGACAGGATTTTTTTTTTCTTGATTGACTAATTTGAATTCTTAAAAAATCCTCACCCAAGGTTATGCTTATTGATTTTTTGATGTCAAGTTTGAGTGATAATGGGACTATACTTTTGGGGTATTATTCCAGGTTAATGTATGGAAATACTGTATATTTGTGAATAATTCAGAAATCCAGGGGGCTTAAATTGAATTTAAAAATAATTATGAAAATCATTTCTTGTTGGTTCCTTTCATGTTTCTCCTCAGACATATCTATTTAGTAGAAAAAGTGGGAGCGGCTTGATTCTTTTCTTTTCCCTTTCATTAGCCCTGATTTTTGTTGCGGGGGTGGGGGGAGGGGTGTGTGTGTGTTACAGAATTGGTTGGTCATCATACCTGCATAACTTAGGTGCAATTCAAGATGTTCTCTTAAGAAAATGAGTTCATGAGACCATAATTGGCATCTGTTTTGCACAATCAAAATATTCCTTTGCTGAGCTAACACGCCCTTTTAATGCTTTGGGGGTGAATCCGGAGACAGTGCTTTATCTGCTTCTGTACGTCTCTGATAAAAGGGCCTTAAGAAAGCTTCTCAACCGGAGGTGTGAACCTCCCATAAATTGGGAACAAATGATACCCATTTCCTCTCGCAAACAAAACGTCTTCATTGAGCCTGCCCCAGATACAGAGAGAGGGAGGCGTATCTGCACATTTATCTGGAGGTTGGAAGCTGGAGAGAGGATTGAATTGTCAGTGAACTTTGTACTGTGATTTCATATGGAAGTGGCTGCATCTGTGCCACCTGTTGATGGCATGATTGGAGCATTAGTCCTGGCTCAGCCTCTGCACCATTGAAAACTCTGCTTAACATCGCCCTGGGGGAGGCTTTATTGGAAACCCAGTCACTTTGCCTCGGCAATGGTGTACATTGGCGCCCCATTCAACCCTTTTTCTGACATTAGCACTTTTGAATGGGCCACCAGTGAAGCCTTTCAGTGAGAACATGCAACCAGGGTTTCTGGGTGGCCTAGGGCTGAGCTGAGAATTCTTGTTAATGGACTGAGAGACTTAGCCTATTGAGGCACATGAACTCAGTGACCAAAGAAAAGTGAGACAAAGATGTCCCTCACAGGAACATGTAGGTCAGAAGTGGACAAAAGCAGACATGGACCAGTCAAGCTATTTGATTACTGAGCTGAATAGGGAACATGGATCCCTGTAAAAGGGGGTGGAGGTGGGGTGGCAGTGTGACTGATTTGACAGAAATCTCAAAAACACCCGCACACTCTGAGCTCGAGACATTTACCGAATTGCAGGTGGTATTTGAAGTTATTCTTAAAATGTTTTTTCCCATCTTTGTGGTCATTTCCTACTTGGTAGTACTTAGAAAAGACCCTAAATAACTAGAATGAAAAGAAAGGGCCACAAAGTTGAACTGGAAAAAGCATGCTTAAAAGTAGAAGGTGACCATGGGCAGCATTCCCCAAAGCACTGGTGCTCTGGGTTATTTTCAAGCTCTTAAGGGAACATAAGATGAGCTTTGGGAGCCTGAACTTTTATATGTTTAGGATTATAACTTTAATATATGAGTGTAATTTCAAAACCTTTTTACTCTAAGACATAGGCTAAAAAATATAGGTCTGAAATTTTGCAAAAAACAAAGGAAAAGAACAACTCAAAAAGGTTAAGAAATCATTTTGTATCTATCAACATGGTCAATAACAGCATGCGCCCAGTCAGCGTGGCTCAGTGGTTGAGCATCAACCTATGAACCAGGAGGTTATGGTCTGAGTTTTGGGCCCAATTCCCAGTAGGGGGCGTGCAGGAGGCAGTCCATCAATGATTCTCTCTCATCATTGATGTTTCTATCTCTCTCTCACTCTCCTTTCCTCTCTGAAATCAATAAAAATATATTTTAAAATAATAGTAATAAAAAATAATAGCATGCTTAATTTTCATTAATTCTATACTGTTGCTTCTTGCTATATAAGTTTTTGTGGGAGAGTCACTGGTCCCTTATGTCATCGGTGGAAAGAGCTCCCCATCCCTACCAGTTGCTGGTGGGAGTGGGACTCTTGGGTGCCACCGAAATAAGAGTTTCCAGAGGACCCCTGGGAGGATGAGATATTGTAGAAAGCTGAGTTTCTACGGTCCCATTTCCCTCTGTCCCACCATAGAAGTGTAGCTGTGGCTTCAGCAGAGCTAGGCTCAAAGCCAGAGTCCAGAATTTCCGCTCCATGTTGGAGCACAGGTAGGTCCAGTCCAGCATCAGGCTCGCTTAGTTTGTGTTCCCCACTGCAGACCGTCAGTCCATTGCATGTGGGATCCACAGGGCCACATGGCGATGGAGGGAACACAGTGAATGCAAGAGAGCCACAAGAGTGCCAAGAGAGTCAAGAGCTCTTGTCTAGGGGGTTATATATTCCCAAATTTTCATGGGCTTGCAGTGGCCCTGCCTACTCTAGCCAATGATCTCACTTCCCAGGTTTGACTGATAGGCATCTTCCCTATGTTACCCCAATTTCACTGCACATATGCCCATCTCCCCTTTTGTTCAGTTCATTCCCCCAGTAATCTTCAGAGGATGGGGTGGTGCTTCCCTGGGGAGTGTGAAATTGCAGCTTCCTGGTGAAGCTGCCCAGATGGCCATGCTTATAATGTCTGGCTTCCCTTTTGCTCCCTCCTATTATTAATAAGTAGCTAATTACAACAGTATCACTTATATTTAAACATGTGCAAATGTCTGGATATAGCCACCTAAACAAATCACTTTTAAGTTATTTCAACTATTCCTTTCTAAATTAGTAAATTTTATTTAAGGTTATTGAATCTCTAGATATTTTTAAATAACATGAAATACTGAAACATTGATTGCTAAAGAAGTCTTTAAATTCACCTGCTTTTGTCTTTATTGCCGAAAGTCTGTAAAATGGATTTAAGCTTTTGATAGAATGTCTGGTGCTTGAAGGTATGTTTCTTGAAAGTGAGAGTGTGTTTAAAATGTGTTCATAAACGTCAGTCTAAGGAATGCTGGTCACTTATTTCACTTTATTTTGGTTATTTTTGGAAATTGAGGCTTCTAAGAGTTAAAAGTTTAAATTAAGTTGGGACAAATTATATGGTTGTGATAATAGAATGCATGAGGAATGGAAATTCATTTTTGAGGAAAAAATTCTTGCATTTTCTCTGCAAAAATTAGTAGTTCAAATTATGTTAAGGTCTTTATGTGTATGGTCCTTATGTGGTATGTGTTTGTGTATTACCTATGGTAAATTTTCAGGTCCAGATGGCATTACTAGGATATAATCTTTTATTGGTCTAACTAAAAAAAAAAAAAGATTACTTATATAAATTAAGCAGAATTCTGTGGTCTGGATAAAATTTTTAATATTAAAACCAGTTTAAGTTTAATTAATGTCTTTTAGAGTTATTACCATAAAATATATGTTTTTTCCTAGATTTACAAAGAGTTATGGCATAATCTTTTGGTTAAATATATTTGACGATCTTTCCAAAGTTTAAATTTTAAGACTTTTTAACTGAGAGATGACTTCGAGTCATTCTAATGGGCCCTGGAATAATTCAAGGATTTATTCTCTCTCCTTAGAAGAACTATTTTTGAACTAAATTAGGCTGATTTGCCGAAACCGGTTTGGCTCAGTGGATAGAGCGTCGGCCTGCGGACTGAAAGGTCCCAGGTTCGATTCCGGTCAAGGGCATGT
>NW_005357232.1:1465288-1480308 GCF_000412655.1 Myotis brandtii
GAGTGACTAAAGCTTCTAACCGCTCCTTGTTTTCTTTTCTTTTTTTTTTTTTTTTCTGGGCCAGCTTTAGCTCCGAGGCCTCGCTGCTGAAAACATTGATACAATGTTGTGGTCCGGCTGGCTGAAGCCCGGCTGACTGAAAGCCGGTTTCTGGGGTTTTGTTTAGCTTCTATATTTGCAACATAGTTGCTTAGAGTTGCAGCTGAGAGGCCAGCAGCGGCAGGCAGGGAACACAGAGTTCGCTGTCACTGGAGCAAGCAAGCCTCCCTGTTCGCTTCAGTGCATGGCTGCTGGCCGCCATCTTGGCTGACAGTTAATTTGCATAAGGATATGCTGATTAGCCAATGGGAAGGGTAGCGGTCGTACGCTAATTACCATGTTTCTCTTTTATTAGTGTAGATTTTGTTAAAATTAATGTTATAGAACTTTCAGTCTGCTTCAGAAAGGAATTTGAAAATATTCAGAACCAAGTTCAAACAGGAAACTCTCAGGGGTAGAGGGTACCCAGTCAGGGACACCAGGTAAACCAGGAGTGATGATTCCCTGTGGGGGCATCTGCCAGTGATACTCTGGATATTTGCGTTTCACATATTGGGAGCTTATGAATTATTTTCAGTGCTCAATACATCTTTTCAATAAGCCATGTGCCACATTTTAAAACCTTACATATTATTTGTTCTTTATATGCTAAAGTTATATATTGAATATAAATACATACAAATTTTATATCATTCTCTATATCATTTTACAGTAATTATTATTTACCAAGAAATTGTTGTCTTGGAATATTATATCTTATAGAAATCCAAAGTTTTTTTTTTATCAATTGCATTATAATCAAATCTATAACCATGCCACTTTTAAGTTTTGTCATTCATGGATAGTCATGGCTTTAGTCTGATGCATTTACAGATACATTATATCTTTAGAAAAATCCATGAAAAGGACTCTGACCTACTCTAACTTGCAGGCTTCTAAGCAGGTCATATCTTTGAACTGGATGAAGATTTATAGAACTTCAAGGGATAACGCTCTTAAAAAAAATACTGGCAAATAATCAGGATAAACAAAAAAAGTTATGGGACAAACTAAATTGAGAATAATATTGTTGATTTTTAAATCCTTTGTTTGCAAAATATAAGGAAAACTAAAAAGCAGACATTCTGCATAATAGGAACTAATAAATTAGTAACATTCATTTCACAGTACTCCCAGGAGACAAAGATTCAAAGGCTATGACAACCCGGAGATTTTTTTGTCCATTGGGAAATATATTAATTAAAGACTCTCTCCAACAGTGTTAAAGGGACCTTACTTTATCAGGTACCTAACCAGGAATGGACATCTGCCCTTGTCTCTTGACACTTGCCTTCAGCTCAAGGAGGAGAAACCACCAACTATGGAGGAGGTAGACAGCTATCTCAAGATGTCAATTAGGCCTGTATGCTCACAAATTGATGCTGCTCAAACCTTGTTCTTAATATCACCTAGTTGTTATCAATTGAATGTATATAAAATGATTTTTTATATTGTTATTATCTTCCTTATGGTTTCCTAGTGGAAATAATATTTGTTTCCCCAGACCTCTTTCCTTACTAGACATGAAAAATTTAACTTGGGTACCTGCTAATCTTTCTCCCCTACTAGACAATAATATTCCAACTATCAGTTATGATAATGAACTTAATGTTTTGTTGGCCACACGCTGGTGATCTTCTACTATCAATATAAGCTTTGGTACACTTTTTCAGGCTATATCTATTATAAAGAACCTACCTTGGACAAACTTCTCCAAGAACACCTCGCTAATAATTCCCTTGGTAGAATTATATATGGATCTAATCTAGATGAGTATTTTAGATGAATATTGTCTAAATATAGGAATGGATGAAATTAACTGCCCAGAAGAGAAATTGGAACTTCTATATCATAGTAGATACTTGTTTCCCCTCAGATCCTTCCTTGTCTAATATTAGACATTTTCTGTTCCTAATCAGTGTTACTGGTTTAATATTATTGATTTTGTTCCTGGTATGTAAATGTTATACTAGATGCAGAAAAACAAAACTCAAAACAAGCAGCTAAAGATTTGGATAATGGTGGCTCAATAATTAAGGATGATGCAAGATACTATTTAACAAGGACATATAGAATTTGACTGCCTCCCATTTACCTGCCTTTTATTTTGAGTAATAATAATAATTTGAGCCCTAACCGGTTTGGCTCAGTGGATAGAGTGTCGGCCTCTGGACTGAAAGGTCCCAGGTTCGATTCCGGCCAAGGGCATGTACCTTGGTTGCGGGCACATCCCCAGTAGGAGGTGTGCAGGAGGCAGCTGATCGATGTTCCTTGATGGGAGATATTCATCAATCACAAGATAAATGTAAAACTACAACTGTGAGAAATGCCATCAAGGAACCTGACCAGGTCTAAAGGGCCAGGAAAGGTTTCACAGAAGAAACAGCATTTGAATCTGAGAGCTTCAGGGTGGGTAGTGTTAACTAGGGAACAAGAAAGACTATGAGCAGAGCCTCTGCAGTGAGATAAGCCTGGAGCATTCCAACCCCAAGTTTCTGTCTGTTGCCACTGGGTGGATATGAGGCCATTCCCTGAGATGCAAGAGGAAAAGTTGGGACAGGGTAGAATCTGTGATGTCAGATTCACTAAACTTAGCTATATGAAAACAAAGCCCAGCGCCGACCAAGCTAGTAGTGCTCAAGAAATGTTCATTCACGTATCTTCCTATACCACCACATAACGCCATAACTTCATTTCAAGTTTAATTGCAGAGAAAGAAGTTATTTCTTATATCTTTTCTAAGGTGCTTTTGCTATAGTTGCTCAATAAGATAAGAGTCAAAATAACAATACTGTACATCTAAATTGTTACTTACGTGTACTTCAAAATGCCTTCCAATTTTGAAGTCCAGATAATAACGCTTTTGTCAGCTGATCCAGAAGCAAAGCGCTTGCCTAAAAGTATTTTTAAAAAGAAAATTCTCACATTTATTTTAAACCAACATTTCCCAGAATATTTCTTAGAAAACTGGTTCTTTTAAGGTCTCTAGTAAGTGCCAGCTGCTTCTCTACTCCTTCTTCTTATCAGTACTAGGCAGCAGTACTTTGGAGTCAGGAAGTTTGGGTTCAGATCCTGGTCTGTCTGGCACCGAGTAAACAAAGATGTATTGAGAGTCTACAATCTGCTAGGAATCATGTTCTGTGCTAAGGATCAAATAGTGATTAAAGCACACATAATCGCTACCTTCACAGAGTAGTGGAAAAGGCAAGCATTAAATTGATCCAATACAACTAAAATATGGTAACAAAAGAAATATGAGAGAGAATAACTTGGGGTACCTAATTTAAATGAGGGAAGGCTTCTCTGAGGATGAGATCCTTCAGTTGAGACCTAAAGGTTGAGCAAACCTTAGCCAGGTGCAAAGAGAGGAGAAAGCGCGACCCACATAGATAGAACAGATGGCAAAGGTCTTGAGGAAGGAAAAGCCTGGCATGTCTAAGGGGCTGAAAGACAGCCAGCATGGAACTCCAAGGGCATAGGAACTGTGAAGGGGTAAGGAGGAAAGGGGAGGGATCTCTAGGAGCTTCAGGGCCACAATTGAGATCTTTCTCTTTATCCCAAAGAAAGGCTGTAAGCAAGAGTGACAGATGAGATTTTCATTTTCACACTACTGGACTTTACAAAAGAATGGATTGGAGAGAGGCAACATATAACAAGTAATTACTTATTAATTACATTGCTACAAGTTTGCAAGTGCTTAGAAGTAGAGCAGGGCATCATGGCAGCCAACAGCAGGGAGCCTTCACCTACTCCAGTGAAAGATGATTAAGAGGTAAGCACAGGCTCGATTCTGTACACCTAGTTAAGGATGTTTAGACTTTATTCTTAGGGCAACTGGAAGTTGATCTTGGGAAAGTCACTGTTCTCTGAGCCTCAATGTCCTCATCTGAAACATAAGGAATATTCATAGTATCTTCTTCAGAGATTCTCTGTGGGGGTCAACTCAGATAATATCTGTAAAGCACCTTTCACAGTGACTGAAACAGTAGATATTAGGGTGAGCCGTATGACATTGCTGCAAATACTAAATAATAGAAGCTGCTTTCATATGTGATTACTTCTGTCACTCCTCTCCCATTCTGGCAGGTAGTAGGTGATGAAAGTATGGACTACAGGCTCAGAGTTCGAGTTTGAGTTTCCAGTGATGTCACTTATCAGTTACACACCTTTGTATTATGGTTGCTCATTAAATACTTATTAAAACTTAAGAGAGCCCTGGCCAGTGTTTCCCAGTGATTAGAGCATTGGCCCGTACACCAGAGGGTTGTGGGTTTGATTCCCAGTCAAGGGCACATACTTGGGTTGCAGCTTTAATCCCTGGCCCCGGTCAGGAGGTGTGAGGGAAGCAACCAATCGATGTGTCTCTCTCACATCAATGTTTCTCCCCTCCCCCCCCTCCTTCCCTGCCTTCCACTCTCTCTAAAAATCAGTGAAAAATATATCTTCGGGTGAGGATTAACAACAACAAAAACTTAAGTGAAAAATCAGAAACAAGCAGACTTAAAGAGCAAAACCATGATTTGGGGTATCTCTATTTCCAGGGCCAAGGGAAAAAGACCAGTTGAGAGAAGTTAAAAGACTTCTTAATCACTGTTTAGTAAATGTCATGAAGAGGCAGCATGATGTACCAGAAAGAACAAGGGCTCTGCAGTTGGAAGACCTGGGTCGGGCCCAGCTCTGCCCATTACCTGTGATCGTTCCAAGCCTGTTTTCTCATCTGTGAGAGGAGCTGAGAATCCGTTTCCTGTCTGTTTCAGAGGACTATTGGGAGGATCAAATGAGATAATGTGTGTGACGGGACTCTGCAAAGTGCTGACAAATGCCACTGATGACAGATCACACTCTGAAATCATCAAGGGCCTTAATGGTGTTGCAGGCCCAAGAGCCCCAAGGCTTATAAACTCCAGAGGTCCCACAGGTCTCCTAAAGGTATTACTCTGAACTTGAACTCAAAAACACATAAAAAAAACATGACTTCCATGGCATAGCACATTTAACTAAAAGGCAAGAAATTAGTGTTTTCTTTGCCACTAACACTTGCTGCATGATCTTAGCAAGTGATTTGGCTTCTCTAGGTTTTTATGTAGGTCTAAAATTAGGAGATTGAGCCCGGCTGGGGTAGTTCAGTGGTTGAGTGTCGACCTATGAACCAGGAGGTCACGGTTCAATGCTAGTCAGAGCACATGCCCAGGTTGCAGCGGGCTCGATCCCCAGTAGGGGGCGTGGAGGAGGGAGCCGATCAATTCTTTCTTATTGCTGATGTTTTTATCTCTCTCTACCTCTTCCTTCCTCTCTGAAATCAATAAAAACATATAAAAAATAAAATAAAATGAGGAGACTGGGCTAGATCAGATTAAAACTGTATGCACAAAATTGTGTGTATATATAAAGTATATGCATTTTCTAGAAAGGGGTCTATAGCTTTTATTGGCTCCTCAGAGAGGTCTGTCAATAAAAAGAAGTTAAAAGCCTGGAGCCTGAATGATCTCAAAGATTTGTTAAAACACTATAACACACTGATTCTGTGGCTTCTCAGCAGTGGTCACAGAATGCTATCTTCCATATTATATTCATTTGACACATGTGAAAATTGAAAATCAGAGAGATTCAATAATCATCTCAAACTCAGAGCTTTTGGGGTTTCAAGTGAAGCCATCTCATTCCAAAACCTGTGTTCTTTCTATCAATCCCATGCTGTGGGTAGCATGGATTTATTTTTAACTCTCAAAAGCAACTTCATGTACCCATTTCTCTGACCACCACCTCTCTTTCTCACCCGACCTGATACCCCAACTCCAATAATCTTTCAATCCCACCAGAACCTACCATCTCTCTGCTGTCCTTCATCCCTTGCAGTCCTCTCACCCCTCATTACTCAGCTGAAGTCAATGTATATAATCACTCCTTTGCATACATCTTCCATTCCTTCACCCTCTTATTTTATTTTCAGAGATGCTTGTAAATCCACTACTCAGTTAAATCCAATTCTCCACCTCCTCCACCCTTGCATCTATGCAGCTCAAAGTGGTGGAGAAAAAGACAATCAAAGCAACTGATCTCATTTTCAAGCTTCAAGTGGGCCCTTCATGTCATTGGGGGTCTCTCACCGTACCTCCTGGTTCCATTTTACATTTTTTCCTTTCTCCTTAACTCTCTCACACCTCCTTTCCCATCCTCACTCTCAGTTGATGTTGCTTCCTATTTCACTGAAAGAATGGAAGAGAATTTCCATTAGAAACCTACCACCACATGCCCCCGCCCCCCTCCAGCACCTGCAGTGACATCCTCTACCTTCCACCATGCTCCATCTAACCCATCTTCTCTTGCCCACTGGATGCTTTGTTCTGACAATGCCCTCTCCTCTCTCTTATAGCACCAACTTTTCTTAAGTTAACATGTCCAAAACTGAACTCCTGATCTCCCACTGTATGTTTCTCTACCTGCAGACTTCCATATCTCAGTGGAAGGCAACGCCATCCTTCCAGTCTCTCGGGTCAAAAACCTTGAGATCAGCCCTGGCCAGTGTGGCTCAGTTGGTTGGGCGTCGTCCTGTGCACCAAAGGTTGTGGTTTGATTCATGGTCAGGGCATATGGGGTTGCAGGCTTGATCTGGGTAGGGGCGGGCAGGAGGCAGCTGATCAATATTATACTGTTACACTCTCACATCGATGTTTCTCTCTTTTCTCTTCCTCTCTCTCTAAAAATCAATAAACTATTATTTTAAAACAAATGAACAAACAAAACAAAAAACCATGAAGTCCCCCTTGACTCCTTTCTTCATACCCCACATCTGATCTGTCAGGCAATCCTATTGGCTCCACCTTCAAACTATATCCAGAATCTGACCACTTCTTACCACTTCCTCTGCTCCCAGAAGTCTGAGCCCCCATCACCAGTGTTATAAAACTTGCCTGGATAATGCTTACTCACGCTCATCTCCCTGCCCCAACTCTCTCTCCTTGTAGGCTGTTTCAGCAGCTAGAGGAATCTTTCTAAAATGCAAGTCAGATCATATCTCTCCTCTGCTCAGAACTCTTAGTGGTTCCCTATTTTCACTGAGCATCAAAGCCAAAGTACTCATGACAGCCAACATGATCTGGCCACCCAATGTCCGTTACCTTTCTACCCTCATCCCCTACTGCTCCGCCTGATTCTCACTGCCTCAGCCCCTGAAAGGCACACTCCCACCTGAGAGCTTTTACAATGGCTCTACCCTCTGCAAGGAACTCTCTTCCTTCTCCCAGATGCCCACCATCAGAATCTCACTGCCTCCCCACCTTCAAGCCTTTGCTCACCTGTGCCTGACTCAGTAAGTCTACCTCACTACCCTATTCAATACTATACTCAATCCACTATCCCACGCACCACTTTCAATCCCCTTATTCTGACCTACTTTTTCTTCTTCCTTAACACTTATCTTCCAGCACACTATTTATTTATGTTTATTACATATCATCCCTCATACTGCCCCTTCTTCCTTCCCCTCCCCCAAAGGTATAAGCCCCATAAGGGCAGGGGTCTTTGTCTGTTTTGTTCTCTGAAGTACCTCAAGCAGCTAGAACAGTGCCTGGCACATAGATAGCCCTCAATAAAACTCGTTGAATAAAATGATTGAAATGAAATCTATGAGACTTAACTATCTTCTGAAACTGCAAGCTGTACTTCAGCTTACTAAAAAGATAAAAGAGTGACTAAGGAGAAAAATGAAAAGCCATAAGACCATTACAGAGCCTATAAACCCAGAGCAGCCTCTTACCATCCTTCGCATATGCCACACAGTACACTGTATCTTTGTGTCCCTTTAGGGACTGAAGTAAAGTGCCATCAGAGGTGTCATAAACCTGGCAAAAAAAAGGGACAAAAGTACACATTATCCAAATGGCATTCATTAGTTAGAATTCCTACAGGTTGCTGCTGCTATTTTTGTTTTTATAATGTGGACAGAAGGGGCCACATGCTAACCTGACAAGCTCGGGGAAGGCCTGCATGGCGGTCTTGCAAACTCAAAGACCTAAAGTAACCACAAAGGATGATCTGAAATTAAACTTTAACTAAAAGCAGTTATGGTTTTCACTTTCTAGGCAGGTATCTTCCCTGACAAGGTCAATCTTTACCTTGAATGAGCTTATTGTCTTTTTGTATCTATGGTAACATATCATTGAAATGTCAGGGTAACTTGTAACTTCCCTTTTTTCCAGATCCCTCAGGGTACAACCTAATGCCCTGGGTGCCAGGACAGATACCACAAATTCCTTCATTGTTATTGTTATCATGTTAATTGTTGACTGTTAACTATCCTGTGCTCACCTAAGGAAAAGAAGTGTGTGTCTATCATTTTACTCTTTATCTAATCCCAGACTTCTCCCCCCCGACCCCCCTTTGCTTTCTCCCACCTCCTCTAATATATTGCCAATGGATTTCAGGTAACCCACCTATGTCTCCTTTGATTGTAATGTATAAAAATAGGTGAGCCCTGACTGGTTTGGCTCAGTGGATAGAGCATCAGCCTGCGGGCTGAAGGGTCCCAGGTTCGATTCCAGTCAAGGGCATGTACCTTGGTTGTGGGCACATCACCAGTAAGGGGTGTGCAGGAGGCAGCTGATCGATGTTTCTAACTCTCTATTGCTCTCCCTTCCCCTCTGTAAAAAAAATCAATAAAATATATTTAAAAATAGGTGAAAAACCACCATTCTCTGGAGCATTATCCCAATCCGTTTAGATTCTGCTTCCTGGCAATTATTGACAGTTTGGCTCAAATAAACTCACAAAAATTCTTTACAGGTTTGAATGTTTTTACGTTAACATATGAGTGTTTATTCCAATAATGCTTGCAGGATGGGAGAGCAGTAGGTCATCCACAAAAATCTGCTCTACCCATCCCCATAAGCCATCTGCTTATATTGGATGGAAGGACTGCTTATATTGGGTGGAAGGACAAAGATTACATGGGGAAGTAGGAATTACAGGCATGGGGAAGTAGGCAAGGTATGATGGTTAAAGGTTATAGGCAGTGCCGGCTGGGGGGTGGGAAGGGGGCATTGCAAAGGGCGGGCACCTCCAGGACTAGATTGTTACAGCAACAATGCTGTTAATCTCTCCATGATAATAGGCAGTTCTCAGAAAAGGAAGAAGGACTGCATTCTGATGTTGGCTCCAATGTCCTGGGGGGTACAACTCTTGGCCAGGTTAGAATGTGCTTTCTCTAATCAGAACAGAACAATCACAGTTAACAGAGCATGATTAATATTTCTTATAATTATAACTAGTCACCACTATTCCATTTCTGCCCCTAACAATATGAGGCTATTCTTTGGCCCTCTTGTTTCTCCTCTAAGGGAGTCTACCACATGACTAGCAACATGCTAGGGGAGGAAAGGTCACTGTGGGAGTGAGATCTCACCCTATAATTGTCCATTGCTAGGAACCTGGGGCTTTCTGCCCTGTTGACCTTCTGCACCTGTCCTATCATCTTTGCTCTGCTCATGCCTGTCTTACTGCCGACTACAGTCTCACTGTAACATCACCTTTGTTGTGATTTTTGGAGGACCTGTCTTAGGTTAGAAGAAATGGGAATTTGTTTATCAAATTTGAAGCCATCTTTATAAATAATTAAATCTTCAGGTTCTCTTCTAAGAGACAATGGCTTTAAATATCTAAATTTTGTTTGAAGATACAAAGTAAGTTGGAATGAAACAATTGCTTATTATCTGCTGAAATTTCAAAGCTTTCTTGCATACAAATGAATGGAAATAGGGATTAATTTTGGTTTCCATATCTTTTTTATTTTTTCTATCCAAGAAACTGCTGGATTTGGATTTATTACTTTACTAGAGGCCTGATGCACGAAATTCGTGCAAGAGTAGGCCTTCCTTCATTCGGAAGGACGTTCGGTCTAATTAGCATATTATGCTTTTATTATTATAGCTGGTAATATAGTAATAGTGTTCATTTAGCCAATGATACTATGTATGAGGAACTGTATTAAACATTTGACATGCACGATCTTATTGAATTCTCATAGCAACCTTATGAAGTAAGCACTTTATCATTCCTGTTTGACAGATGGGAAAACTCTGAGAGATGTTAAGTAATATGCCGTGGCTAATTGGCTATTAAGTAGGGAATTGGATAGGTTTTGGAAGTGGTATTGATATAGTAGGCAGTGAGACAGCCATGAGCACCGTAGGAATGATAAGCCAGGTACAGAAGGTCACCAGGGCAGAAAGTCCTGGGTTCCTAGAAATGGGCAAAACTAGGATGGGACCTTGCCCCCAGGGAGACCTTTCCTCTCCTAGCATATCATCGGTCCTGTGGTTTAGACCTCATGACCTTTTATATTGCTGGTCATGTGGTTTGGACCCTCCCCCGACCTTTCCTCCTCTACCATATCCCTAGTCATGTAGTAGATCTCCTTAGAGGAGGATCAAGGGAGCCAGAGAATAGCCTTACATCTGACTCCCATACAAGCCTTTGCATGACCACTCCCTTAAGCATTAAGCCCTCAAGACAATCTGACCTGCATCTTAGGAACAAAGCCTCCTGTCTGTTGATTGCAGAGACAGAGTTTTTGTCAAAGTAGAGATAACATCTAGGACTCAGTTGTGTTTTTGCTCGAGTCCCAGAAAAGCAGCAAAACCAGACAGAGCGCCACCATGGCTGACATCGGTACCACTGCCATGACTAATGATCCTCTGCATTAGCACTGACCAATCAGTGGAGACCACAATCCTGAGGAAATACACTGGGAAAGCTGATGAATATTCTATTAAGATCCTCCCCTGAGCCTCCAAATAAAACCCCTTGAGACAAAGGACCAAGCACAATGGGATACTACTTGGCTGTAAAAAAGAAGGAAATCTTACCCTTTTCAACAGCATGGATGGACATAGAGAGCGTTAGGCTAAATGAAATAAACCAGTCAAAGAAAGAAAAGTACCATATGATTTCACTCATGTGTGGAATCTGATGAACAAAATGAACTAACAAGCAAAATAGAGACAGACTCATAGAGAGCAGGCTGACAGCTGTCAGGGTGGGTTGAGGGGCTGGGTGGAGGAGTTGACAGATTGAGCAAAAAAAGAAAGAGAAAAAACTCATGGGCATGGACAACAGTGTGGTGATTGTGGGGGTGGGGTAGGAAGAGGTGGAGGGGGTATAGGAGGTATAAATGGTGATGGAAGGAGACTTGATTTGGGGTGGTGAACACACAATACAGTGTACAGAGGATGTGTTGTGGAATTGTGCATCTGAAACCTGTATAATTTTGTTAACCAGTGTCACCACAATAAATTCAATAAAAAGGGAAAAAAAGTAGTCACCAAGATGTAAAGTACAGCATAGGGAATCTATAATAATAAAAGTGTAATATGCAAATCAACCGAATGGCTGAACAGCAGGACAACTGTCCAGACGAAGCCGGGGCTGTGAGGGCCTACTCTTGCATGAATTTCGTGCATTGGGCCTCTAGTATAGTCAATAGTATTGTCAATAATATTGCCTTTCTTTGCCTTTCTTTCTCTTAAGCTCCAAGGCCCTTCTTTCCCTCTGTAACTGGTTCTACCTCTGTGACTTTCTAAATGAACTTTCACTTGTATTTGAGTTCCTTGGCTCTGAATTCTTCCCCAGCTGAACTCAAGAACTGAAGTTGATGAACTGAGGCCTAACATCTGCGGGCTTTCACCATTAACAATATAGGCCTGTACCCTTTGAAACAGCAAGAGCCTCATTAGTAATTATATTATACCACACACTGGGAGTGCCCTTTCCCTTCATACTTTATTAATGACACATGGTGCTTTCCCAGCAGTTTCGGGTCTGTAAGGGCCCAGCCAAAAGGGTACCTGGATATGCCAGAGCACTATGGTTGCAGCTAAGACTCACAGCCACAGGTGCATTGTGGTTGGAGGATTGTGGGAGGGCTATGTTCAGCATTTGAACCACGGCCTGGATACATTTGATCAGGAACTCATTCTTTAACGTTAGCAGCTAGCTAACATGCTCTTAATTCTCCTATTCTTATTATGCTTGCTGAGTCTGATTTCTGCTCCCACATGTCTCCCTTTCTGGTATCATTCAGGTGGTCTACTTTCTGATTTGGTTTTTCTGGACAAACATGAAAATATTTTCTAAATTGTGAAATAATATATCAAATAATGTGGTATTACAGTTACATTTCTGCTGTTTGGATGATTATTCTCCTGTGAAACCTCACCCAAACTTAGGTTTAGGAAAATGCACCTTTACAGTTTTCATCACCTGAAGAAAAAGTAGCATTAGGTGCAATTATATATTTTATTATCAACTAGAGGCACCAGTGGGGTCCCTAGCCTGGCCTGTGCCCTTTCTCAATACAGGACCCCTCGGGGAATGTAGTAGTGCGCCAAGCAGCAGGCGGCTGGGGAGGAGCCTGAGCCCCGCTGGACGCCTCTCCTGCTCATCTGGGCCCTGCTGTGCCTGCCACCACCTCAGCTCAGTAGCGCTGTGGCGGAGGTGGGAGAGGCTCGTGCCACTACAGCTGCACTTGCCAGCCCTGAGCCTGGTGTCTGGTGCCCATCGGTCTGCTGAGCGGCACTCCTACTGTGGGAGCTCACTGACCACCAGGCGGCTTTGAGTGTCTGCCCTCTGGTGGTCAATGTGCGTCATAGCAACCAGTCAACTGGTTGTTCGGTCGCTTAGGCTTTTATATATACAGATGGCGCCACTCAGAAGAATGGGAAGCTAATGCTCAAAAGCTCAAACTCCTGGTGGTGTGTAGGTTATAGATGAGAGGGCAAAATCACAGGGCAGCGTGATGTAGGGGGTTGGGGTTGTGCTAGGTGCTGATTGGTTGGAGGTGAAGTAAGAGAAATGAATCATTTCTTCAGGTCTTGAGGGCAGTTCTGAGGTCTGTTCCTATGTCTCTCTGTCTGGTTTCATGGGAAAGTAGCCAGGTGGTCATTCCACCTCAGGGCTCAGGAGCTGAAACATAACTTAGGTTAAGATGTTATCTTTACCCTGCTAGCGGTCCAGACCTTGTGATCATTAGTCAGATCCAGGCTCCTGTCTTCTGCTGCCTCAGGGGTTGCTTCTTGGGGTGAAGGCTAGGTCTCTAAGAGAGAGATATGACTTCTAGAGCTAGGACTTAAAGGAAAATTTTAATCAAAGCCATAAGGACGCTAGGTTTCAATGTTCTAGGCTACCTTGTGTTTTTCTTATCCCAATCATTTCTGGAATTAGTCCTTTCTCCAAGGAAACCTGGCTTCTTTTAGTGAGAGATGGTATTTAGAAACACTATCTATGTGGTTGTAATTACTTGCTGTGATTACTATGCAAATCTGTTATTTTGAATATAGTTCATAATATAGTTATAGAAATGGTACAAATAAAGATTTTATTAAATTAGAGACTAACTCTTTAAGAGTTACAATCAGGCAATTAGTAAGCATTTGAAAAGTGGGTTGGAACACAACATATATTTAGTAAATATTGATGGATGGATGAATGAATGAATGAATGAATGGCTTCGAATTCTGGGGTTTGCTTGGTCTGCTAAGAGGATCTTCTAACCCAAGTGAATCTGAGCCTATAGTGAATGGAGGAGATTGGGATCAGTCTTTATATTTTATCTACATTTTCAGCCTGTATCTCTATTTCCTGTTATTGAAAAAAATGCAGATTCCCCTTTCCTGACCCTCTGTCAGTTCTTATGATTGTTTTAGTAATTGATTCTGATACTGTTGTAATTAGCTAGTTATTAATCATGGAAAAGAGCAAAGGGAAGGTCAGACATTACAGACATGTCATTTGGGCAGCTTCACCAGGAAGCAGCACCTTTGCATTTCCCAGGGAACCATCAGCCTATTCCCTGCAAAACACTGGGGGGAGGGATCCAACAAAGAGAAGGTAGATGCAGGCCCAGTGAAGTTGGGGTGACTAGAGAAGGTGCTTGTCAGTCAAACCTGGGGACAAAGATAATTGGATAAGAGTGGGTGTGGCCACTGCAAGTGCCCATGAAAATTTGGGAATACATAATCTCTCAACAAAGGAGTTCTGTCTATTGTTGCTCCTCCCTCTCGTTGCTCTTGTTGCACTTGACTCTTGGCTTGTGGGGCTCTTTTTCTCCTGCTTCTTCGCATTCGCCGGTATGGCCCACAGGCATGCGGACCCCACATGAAATGGACTAATGGACTGCAGTGGGGAAGCACAAGCTAAGCTAGCCTGATGCTGGACTGGACCCGACTCCAACATGGAATGGAAATTCTGGACACTGGCTCTGATTTTAGCTCTACTGGAGTCCCAGCTACACCTCTTCTATGACTGGACTAAGAAAAATGTGACTTTGGTAACCCTGGGGTGTGATTCCAGGGAAATAAAGCTTTCTACCAAACCTCATTCTCCTATGGCGACCTCTGGAAATGCTTATTCCAGCGGTACCCCAAGAACCCCACTTCCACAAGCAACAGGGGGAGATGAGGCTCTCTCCCCTCTGATAACAACTCTATGAAGCCTCTAACTTATTACCTACTAGTGACCCAGTGCATGGATTCATGCACATTCAAAGGCAATTATTTGGAAGATGGCCAGTGGGGCAGGCTGGGTGAGATGGGCTGGACACACCCTGGAGCACACCTCCCGTGGTCCCTCCCCGGTGTCTGTGGAGTGAGCGAGGTCCCTCTGGCAGGTGGGGTCCCTTGGCCTGGCCTGAGGGGATCAGGCCAAAAACGGCTTTCCAACATCCCCTGAGGGGTCCCAGAGTGCGAGAGGGCACTCTGCAAAGTTGCTGTTATACAAAGTGTGGAACACAAACACAAGTGTGCAGTAAACCAGATTTGGGGCCGACAGTGCCCCAGCAACAACATAACCCACAGCTGAAGGTGGAATCAAATTTTCCCTCAAGGAATCGGGCTCCCTCCTCTCTGGTTCTGGGGTGCGTCACCCAAGAACCGCTGCTGCCAAATCGCTGC
>NW_005357232.1:1481198-1488081 GCF_000412655.1 Myotis brandtii
GACGGCTGAAAGCAGGTTTCTGGGTTTGTTTAGCTTCTATAATTGCAACATTGTTGCATCTGGAGCTCAGAGCTGGGCTGCGGCAGGCGGGGAACCTTGGCTTCCTCCGTCACTGGAGCAAGCAAGCCTCATGTTCCCTTCAGCTGCGTGGCTGCCGGCACCATCTTGGTTGGCAGTTAATTTGCATATCTCACTGATCAGCCAATGGGAAGGGTAGTGAAGTTACGGTTAATTGCCATGTTTCTCTATTATTAGATAGGATGGTTCTCAGTGTATCCCTTCAGATTTCTGGGGGGATGAGATAACTTATCTTAAAAAGAATACTTGAAAAGAAATATTTTTTACTGGTTTTACAAAACAGCTAGCTAAGGAATATTTTTTTCCCCACAGATGAAGAGAATTCAGTTAAAACGAAGCTAAAAATACAGAGTTTAGAGCTCTCGAGACTCTCAAATTTTTAATATCTATTCTGAGGAACAAGGATTCGGTCACAACCACTCTTTTGAGGATTTATTTACTGTCAAATAGTAATTGGATTTTGATATAGCAATTCATTTTGGTGGGGGTGGGGATGGGAAGGTGATTACAAAGTAACAAACAAAATGTAAGTGATGGTTCCTTTGGTTTTCTTTTTCTTTTCTTTTCCTGCTCCTGAATCTTTGCAGATACTAGAAATAAACCCCCTATTTCCCACAGTGGTCTTAGAAAACAAGGCATGCACTTCAGCTACTTCTGTTGTGAATAATCCATTGAAGCCAAACAGCGTTATACTAGATTCATGAGTGTTCACACATAGGTCATATCCTTACATATCTCTTTGAATTTGTGGGACGCATATGGTGTACCACTTCTATAGAAGAAATATTTTCATTTTAGAATTCAACTTTCGTAACCTTTGGCAACATGTAGTATCAATGGCTCTTTGTTGTTAAAAAAAAAAGTAAAACTGTAAGCTATTCCCAAGGATATGCAGGGCGTTGCTATAGCAACAGAATCTGCCTCCCAGCACCCAAGAGAAGCTATGAATAAAAGATGGTGTTCTAAGGACAACAGAATAGAAGAGGTTGTTTCGGTCCTTCTAATACCTGAAATTTGCTGTTATTTTGTTAAATGCAGAATAAAAATCTTGGGAAAAAGTCCAGTTCACTAAAGGATGAATTTCTATATTGTACTTCAGATGTCATGGGGAAAAATACATGCTTTCCAAATAGAGTCAGCTCATGGTAGGAAGACCAGGGAAAGGCCAAAATATTTGATTTATGTATTTTATTTTTACTCCAAATGAAATAACTCAAAGATGAATATGTTACTCAAACATAAAAAATAGGACTATTTTAAATTCTGACCCTAATTGGTCTTCTGGTTCCCTATTTAAACATAAGCACACTTTACATGAAAGATGGGGCAAAACAAAATACTCTAATTTGAGCTTGCATTATCTATTCTGAACCCACTTATTTCATGTACACCCACTTTAGTCATTGAGTTCTAGTTCTTAGTGGCTTCACTGTAGCTGGCTATTTACCTACCAAACTAGCTATTCTAGGACGATAGATAAAGGTTTCAGATGACCCAGAAATGAATGAATGTTGAATCTCTCTCTCTCTCCACATACATGTGTATATGCATAGCTCCCCACATTTATCTTTATGTTATGTTTAGTTTTTAAGAAACATTTTTTTATGTGTGAAGTTATTGCTGAACTGTTATTCAGAGAAGTAAAGAACTCACCTCTCTGTAAGTGCTTATATTTAATATATTAAGAGCTAAATGAAATTATTGTTGCCAGAGATATGACTATCAGAGCCATCTATAAGCCATGAAGAGAGGTCTCACCAAAAACAAACCATGCTGGGTTCGTGATCTTGGACTTCCAACCTCCAGAACTATGACAAAATGAGTTTCTGTTGTTTAAGTCATTCAGTCTACAGCATTTTATTATGGCAACCCAAGCTAATATGGGGATTAAAACATTTGGTATGATTATTTCCTAAATTGTCTTTCAGAGTCAAAGTTTAGCCTCTGTTTGTAGGGGACAGGTGTGCACATAATTCGCTAAGTTTTTCTAGGACTTTTCTTTTGCTACTGTCACCTTGGCAACTTTACACAATTGGGGAACTAAAGGTTAAGAATGACTATGTGTATTTAAAAAACAGTACTTGCCCGCCAGCATGGCTCAGTGGTTGATCGTCGACCTATGAACCAGGAAGCCCACGGTTGGATTCCTGGTCAGGGCACATGCCCAGGTTGTGGGCTTGATCCCAGTGGGGGCTGTGCAGGAGGCAGATAATCAATGATTCTCATTATTGATGCTTCTATCTCTCCCCCCTTTCCTTTACTCTCTGAAATCAATAAAAATATTTAAAAAAACAGTACTTGGCTATGATACTTAGAAAATAGAACATTTTGTTTTAGATGGAATAATTTTCCCACTGAATTTATGAGTAAATTCAATTGTGGAAGCTTAATAAAAAGGTAGCATTTAGTTTTTCCACTCTATCTTAATTTAGGTGTAGGTAGATGACATTTGGGAAGGATGGACTAATAAACTATATATTGATGCTAATCTTTAAGAATAAATTCTGGATAACCACTGTCAAAATTTCAGAGATCTTCTTTTTCTTGTTGAGGGTTTTCTTCTCCTTGGATCTGCCCATAATTCAAAGGCTTCAAAGATTTTAGTAAAGAATCTATTCAGTTGAGCTGGTTATATGACTTGGTTGTTTCTCCTACTCTTGAAACTGATCAGGACACTAAAATGTTACTAATGGCTGGCAAGAATACAGGTGGGAATATGGATGATTTTATTCTCTTTACTTTTCTACTTATTTTTATGAATTTTACATAATAAGCACTTATTACTTTTATAAAAGGAATTAATAAAGTTAAAATATATTAGGTATTAGAAGAACTTGTAAAAATCCTGTATTTTTTTCATGAAGAATTTTAGGTGGTTTTACAATAAGACATTTGTACAATAAAGCTAGATAAGCTAAGAATCAGAAATGTAAAGGCATTAAAAGAAGGAATACTCTAACATGAGATTTAATATAGTTATTGTAACTGAACATTAAATTGAGCTCTTAGCTTTCTGTCAGTTAAAAAAAAGAAATAGCAGATTAGAAAATTCTCATGATCTGATCAAAAGAAAGTATATTAGCACTTTGTGAAAGAATATTTTTTCCTTGATAAACTCCCAAGAGGAACTTGTCATAGTATGTTCTTATTTGTGTAAAACATAAAAATTTTATATGCTCATAAATACAGAGAAAATATCTGGGAGATACCCAGGAAACTATTGATGATAATATAAAGTTGTTGACTTTTGCTGCTTAGCACACACTTTTTCTTTCTATTGATGACAACGTCCCTCTTTCTCAAGGGAATTGCTCCTCTTCTATTTCAGCCATGAGTTTCTGGGCACTGCCAACCATAGTACTTCTTTGACCTAAAGCAAGCCAATAAGAACATGTCCCTGGGATTTTTCTAAGGAAGAAAAAAAAATTCCTTTTCCTGGTAGATGACAGTGATGCAAGAATATGATCCCTCAGTCACCTGAAGCCCTGTTCACCACCTGAGAAAATGTAAGAGAATAACCCTAAACGTGCACAAATTAGAGACAGGAAGTTCATATCCCAGGTCCGTTCCCTGGGGCTTTGGTCTGCCCTGGTTGCAGCAGTGGTTGTTTTGATTCCTTGCCCTACCCTGTGGTCTTCAAGTTCCTCTCTTCATTTAACTTCCTTCAAACTATAGGTCTGTCACTTGTAATGGAAGGAATCTTGACTACTTGAATACTTCTGGAGGTTAGAATTGTATCAGCAAGCAGAGAGAGATATGGGAGCTTTTATGTTGCTTGAAATTTTTTTTACAATTAGCATATATTATCCTATCTAATAAAAGACAAAGATGCTAATTGATCGTACCTTCGCTACGCCCATCAGGCAATCAGAAGAGAATGCAAATTAACCGCCAACAAAGATGGCGGCTAATTTGCATACTGCAGGCAGGGCAGGACAGCGTGAGCCGCCAGCCAGGCCCCCCGTGTGCGGCCCTGGGTGGCGGGGCTTGGTGGAGCAATTGGCCTGAGGAAGCCCTATTCTTGCAGGAATCTTCCTGAAATGGGCCTCTAGTATTTATAAATAAAATACTAATAAAAATAAAAACAAGAGCAATTTATCATGAAAAAAAATGCATATAAGGGATACCCAACAATATAGAGGATAATGTTTCCAGAAAAGCAAATGCACTAAGGCTTTTTTTTATGTGTCTATTTTTTATATTGGGCTTTGCTAAAGTCTGAGAATAACACTGAAGTGGTACTCAGTGAAGGAACTAAGCTAATGTGGTACTCAACATTTATACTAGAATAGACTATAGAAAACCTAGAAGAGTAGCCAGAGAACAAATCTCAGGCTATCAGCCTATTGATCTAAGGACCTTTAACAATTCCAGGTGAAATTTTCTGACAGAAGTGTGTATATACTGTTAAAGGCACAGTGATATGCTTTCGATTGCACATGAGCAGATGGTAGGGGTGACATTTTATGAAAGAAGGTATGTTCTTCTTATGTTCTTACTTCAATGAAAGGTCACCTCGCTTGCAAATGGAGATGAGTCACTGAGGTTCCTGAAGGTGGGGCCAAATATTCTTCAAGAGGCAACTTCAGTTCTGCTCAAGGCCTTGAAAGTATTTTACTGAGACCTGAGGGTAGCTTAAGATGGATACGGCATATCACCGGGGAAAGAGAGACTTGAACTCTACACTTTTCCAGTGACTCACTGACACCTATAACCTTAGCAAACCTCTCAATGCTGTGTTCCTTTTGAGCAGCTATAATTCCAGAGACCCAACTTTTTTTTTTTTTTTGCACAAATCTGTGTGAAAGGACGTCAAAGTCAGTATGCCTGAAACTGAACTCATTATATATTCCTGAAAACATGCATGCATTTCTTTATTCCCTCTCTGGTTTTAGGATACCTCTACTTATCCAGTCACCCAAGCCAGTAATCTGGGAGTCATTCTAGATTCCTCCTCTTTCTCAGTACCAATATGCAATTGCCCCTCTCTGAAATATTAATAGATTTTTGTCTTCTCCTCTTCATCTCCACAACCTCTGTTTTTGGTTCTGCTCTAACTATTTCTCATAGGATTAATTAATTAATTAAACAAATATTTATTGAGCATGTATCCTATGTGAAGCACTGTGCTAGGTTCTGAGGATTTGGTGGTGAATGAAACCAAAAGACCTTGCTCTCATGTAGTTTATAACCTAGGGAGCTACTGCAATGCGTTCGCAACTAGCGCCTCTGCCCCTAGAATAGAGGCTTAGATTGTGAGCTTGAGCTCTCTCTCAAATCCAAATCCAAAATGCAAATCTGATTTCAATGAATGAAATACAAACTCCTTAGCCTGGAAGACAAGTTTTTCATGGCCTGGCTCCTGCCTTTGTCTTCAGACTCTTCTCCTCCCCCTCCCCCCACTATAGTAGCATAACGAGTGACCCATCCACTGTTGAATATTAGCGTAATTATTTATAACAGACCTCATAGTAGGGTTAAATCCTGATGTAATCTTTATTCATCAAAAAGCTATGGAGGAAACCAGATTTTCCCCCTTTCCATATAAAAAACTTTATATTCACTGCTTTGACTCAGAAAATAAAGGATTCAGTTCCTTGATTTGGAAGTTCCTTTGCTCTTTGTTAAGTACTCTCTTAAAAATAAAAGAGGGCTTGGGGACTCTTTCCCCCTCCCCACGTGGGAGTCTGTGCTTGTTTCTCAATAAATTTCCACCTTTGCTACAAAAAAAAAGAAAGAAAGAAAGAAAAAAAAGAGGGCTTGTAGATAAATTAATAGGACTCACAAGAGATTCATCAGTTATTGGAAACAAGTTTAATATAGATAAAAAATAGAAAATAAAAGAAGAAATGTTATTTGCAATAACAGCAAAAACTTCAAGTTACTGAGAATATATTTGACAAAAGTTATGTAAAACCTTATAGGATTAATTATAAAACTTTACTGCAGGATAAAATAGACATGTAACAAGTTTATGGATCAGAAGACTCAATATTGATGTAATTTCTCCATTCTCCCCAAATGAATCCTTAAAATCAATTTATCCGACAAAAATTCCAACAAGTTTTTTTTTTATTTTGTCTTTTAAGATGTTACTTTATTGTGAGCTACAACAACAGGAGCAGTTTTGGTTGTCACATCTAGTAAAGTGCAGAGATGACCGCATCATCTGCAGAACAAGCAAATCCCTAAAGACAGACATTTGAACATTTTTCTAAATTTAAATGTTTATGGCCCAATGTAAGACTTATCTCAGCCTGGTCAGTGTCTCAGTGTTTAGAGCTTTGGCTCAGACCTGAAGGGTCAGGGGTTTGATTCCACTCAAGGGTGCATAACTGGGTTGCAGTTTCCACCCCTTGCAATGCATCTGTCTGGGCATTGCATCTCTTTCTCTTTCTCAGAGCCTCAGTCTCTGTCTTTCCTTCCCTCCTTTGCACTCCCTCAAAAAAATCTATGGAAGAAAATATCCTTAGCCTGGCCAGTGTTGCTCAGTCGGTGTGTGTCAGTCTATGACCCAGGAGGTCAAGGATCCATTGGTGGTCAGGGTAGATGCCTTGGCTGTGGGTTTGATCGCCAGTAGGGTGCATGCAGGAATCAGCTTAGGGAAGTTTCACTCTCATCACTGATGTTTCTCCCTCTCTCCCTACCCCTTCCTCTCTGAAATCAATAAAGATACATTTGAAAATATGATTTCTTTAAGGAAAATAATAAAACTAAAAATCTTGGGCCGAGATGCAGACTTCCCCCGACAGCAGATGAAAACTCCACAGGTTGTGCTGTCTACCAGATGCTCAATGGCAGCAAC
>NW_005357232.1:1488733-1489342 GCF_000412655.1 Myotis brandtii
TGGCTTCTGATGAAAAGGTTGAACTTTGAATGACTTCACCCACTTCCTGCCGGCAAAAGCTAAAGTTACTGATGGTCCACATGTGGGAGAATTTCACTACCTTGATCTCAGTGTGGCACCAGCTCTCAGCTGCAGGGCTACTCGACATTTCTGCTGGAGGTGGCGAACTTGGAACCCTTGACATTGCAAGTTTGAAGGTTAAACAAGATTTCCAAAGTCAGAGGACAAAGATTTCTGTTCTCTTTTCACCCATGTTAAGTCAGTAGTGGGAAGATGAATGTTGGGGTCCAGCCCCAGCAGGTCCAGGGGTTCCCAACGGTGTGGACGGCGTCGGCGAAAAAGGAATGACACGAAGACAGCGTTCAGATGATCAGCACAGCCAGCTTCTCTAGCTAGGTTCTCTAGCCAGGTTTGGTGTTTATGCTCTTGTTACATCTGTATTTATACCAGTTGATTTTAATCCTATCAATTCTATTCCAAAGGTTAGGGCGTTTGTTAATCTAGTTCTGTTGAGTTTAATCCTATCAATTCTATTCCAAAGGTTAGGGCGTTTGTTAATCTAGTTCTGTTGAGTTTAATCCTGTCTAGGTTAATCTCTGTGTTCCATTA
>NW_005357232.1:1490163-1492334 GCF_000412655.1 Myotis brandtii
AAAAAAACCAAATAATAGAAGAAGAAACCCTAATAGTTGATATATGAAAGACATTTAACTTCACCAGGGATAAAGTAAATGCAAATTAAAACAGTAATGAAAACACTACTTTATGCTTAGCAGATTGGCAAATTTTTACCAGTTTGGTAGTACCAAGCATTGGCAAGAATGCAGTGAAAGAGGAGCTGTCATATGATGGAAACAATTTAGTAATTAACAGTTGATAAAAGGAAAGATGTACAGCCTTTCATGATTCCACTTTTAGATAACATCCTAGAGAAACTCTCACACGTGTGTATAAGAATTTTTATTGTTGCCTTGTTCTCATTGCAAAAATTTTTTACATCTGAAACTTCCTTCAGAGCTGGACTGAGTAAATGCATGTCTTGGACTACTCAGGCTGCTATAACAGAATAGCGTAGACTAAGTAGCTTACAAACAACAGACACTTATTTTTCACAGTTCTGGAAGTTGGAAGTCCAAGGTCAAGACATCGGCATGGTTGCCTTCCAGGGAGGGCCCTCTTCCTGGTTCATAGCCAGCACCTTCTCACTGTGTGCTCACATGATTGGAAGGGGCTAGGAATCTTTGTGGAGCATCTTTTACTAGACACTAATTTTATTGATGAGAGCTCTGCCCTTGGGCATTAGGATTTCAAAATATGAATTTAGAAGGGACATAAACATTCAGACCATAACAATGCATTATTGTATATTCCCATATTTAATGTAATTACAGATATATTAAGGATCTTTCTGTTCTTTATTTTGTAGTTGTCCCATGTTTTCTATTTCCCTTTTTACTCCTTTTTTGTTGCTGTTAATCCTCACCTAAGAATATTTTTCCATTGATTCTTAGAGAGAGTCAAAGGGAGGGGGAGAGACACATCGATGTAAGAGAGACACATTGATTGGTTGCCTCCCACAAGCCCCTGAGGTGGGGGAGCAACTGAGGTCTGTCCCCTTGACCGCAATCAAACCTGGGGTCCTTCAGTTCACAGTCCGACACTCTATTTACTGAGCCAAACTGGCTAGGGCTGGCTTTTATGAATTAAAATACTTTAAATTCCTTTATTTCCCCCTTCTATTTGCTCATTAGTTTTGTCCTCTTATACTCTATTTTAATGTTACCCTTGAATTACAACGTGTATCCTTGACTAAATAGATCTACTATAAATTAGTACTTTTACCGCTTCCCAATAATTACAAGGTCTATTGAACCCCCTTGACATTTGTACTATTGTTTTCCTTCTACATATATTTTAAACCTATATTATTGTTTTATAAGGTCAATAATCATTTGAATTTGACCACATATTAACCTTTTCTCGCTCCTTATTATGTCCTGTATTTCTTTGCTGACATCTAGATTCATTGTACTTTTGCTTGAAGAACTTTGAATATTTATTTTAGTATGGGTCTTTTGGCAATAAGTTCCCAGAGTTTTTATTAGCCTGAACATATTTTTATTTTTCCTTCATATTTAAAGGATATTTTTTGCTGGGTGGGTAATATAAAATTGGAAGTTATTTTCTGTCTGCACTTTAATGATATTATTCCATTTCCTTTGGTTCTTTTTTTCTGTTGACAAGTCAACTAATTATTTTTATTGTTTCTTCTTTAAAGGTAATGTGTTGTTCTTCTCTGGCTGTTTTTAAGATGTTCTCTTTGACTTTAGCTTTAAGCAGTTTTGCATGATGCTTTTAAGTGTAGTTTTCATGATATTTATCCTGCTTGTGATTGGAGAGTTTTTAAATCTATAGTCTGAGACCTTTTGTCAGTTTTTAAAAATTCTCATCTAGCTTCTACATCATTCTTTTTTACCTCTTTTCTGAAATTCCAGTTATACAGATGTTAGCTCTTTTATCATGTTGTACATATCTCTTGTGCTCTTTTTCAATTTTTCACTTTTTTCTTCATGTTCTAGTCTTGATATTTTCTATTGACCTATCTTTCAGTTTTTAAATTTTCTCTTCTTTTGCATCTAGTATGCCTTTAACTCTGTTTATTGAGTTTTTATTTTCAGCTATTGTATCTTACAGATTTGCCGGAAGCTGGTCTATCCTTGTTGCTTGACACAGTCGCTGCAGGGAAGAAACATCTGCACAGCATATGTTTCAAGGGACCTAGCGTATATGGCATACTCTTCTTAATATGTTTGCTCCCCTTCTT
>NW_005357232.1:1492365-1494800 GCF_000412655.1 Myotis brandtii
CCCTGGAGTTAGGGATTAACAGGACTAAGGAAGGGAATAAATCAGTAAAACCCCTTAACTAAGTGCCAGGTGGGTAGTTAATCACCTTAACTACGAACAATCACGCTTAAGCTACATAATCTTTACTTAGGATAATCTCCTTCAGTTACTTCCTTGTAGCTTAACAGAACAGTAGAGTAGTGACCTTGGAATGGAGATAACAAACGCCCTAACCTTTAGAATAGAATGGATAGGATTAAAATCAAATGGTATAAATACAGATGTAACAGGAGAATAAAGGAGGAACCTGGCTGAAAAACCTGGCTGGAGAACCTGGCTGGAAAACCTGGCTAGGCTGATCAACTGAACGCTGTCCTTCCTTCTTCGCTGACTCCGTCCATACCTTTGGGAACCCCTGGACCTGTTGGGACTGGACCCCAACACAGATTCATTTGTCTGATGAAGATCTCTATCTTCTCATATAGCTTATTAAAATATCAATCAAAATTATTTTAAAGTGTATGTCTGATAGCTCCAATATCTGGATCACTTTTTGGTTTGCTGTTTACTTTCTGTTTTTCCTTCTTGGGTTTTGGTCATTTATTTCTATTTTCTGGCATGCTTAGTAATTTTTTAGAAAAATTGAATGTATGCTTTATATAATAAAAATTGTAAAGGCTCTGAATGTTGTTATCCTATTCCAGATAGAAGTTAGTTTTGGTTTTTTTTTTGAATGGTATATAAAGTCATCTTAATTCAATCAGGGAGGAGGATGAGTCAAGGTTGCATTTAAGTCTTTATGAGAGCTAATCTGTTTCTCTTTTGCTTTACTTCAAAGATATAGCCTTTTTCTTTTGGGAGAAGCCTGAAATATTAATCAGATATTCTCTTCCTTGGTGGATCTTGAGCTTCAATTTTTATCTTTCCAACACCAAAATACAGCCAATAAGCTTGGCTTAGATTTACCCTCTTAGCTGTTGCTTTGTGCTTGCTTTCTTGGCTTCCAACCATTTGTGATTTAGGAATTATCAAATTACACAAGGGGAAAAATGACCAAGAATTTCTAGCTCACTTCTCTGTGATTCCCTTTTCACCTAGATCCTGGTTCTTTTGTTTCCTGGCTGTTGTCAATTACAGTTATAACCGTTCTATCCTTATCCTGGCTATCCTAAATTCCAATATTGATCTTTCTATCTCTGAGCCACTATTTTCTACTTGACCTCTTATGCCTGAGTGTTTTAGAAATTGGTAAATGCCTTGAACGAAAAGGGGAGAGATGGTGTCATGGTCACTCCAATGCATTTTCCTTCTTTCAAGGATTAGCCCTCAAGTTCTGGCACCTTTGGTTGCTCTTCAATACCTCAGAAAATGACCTGTGTTTGTCTTGGTAGCTTGTTGAGATTTTTTAGTTATTCTTGGCTTTAGGCTTGGTCTTGTACAAACTACTCTAGTAGAAGTTCCCAATCTCCTCTTTAAAATTATTCTTTTCTGTTGCTGATGACTTATATCTGTTTTAAGATGACACTTTAATTCATTACAATAGCTATCTTCTAATTGATTCACTAATATTAGTATATATTAGCAGAGTAAAACATATCAAAATGAGTAATACCATTGGAATTTAGCATGGTCAGATAACTATAACTGATTTCTGTGATTAGATGTTTAAATCACACTAGAATTATTTGTATTATTCCCTTCCTCTGACAAAAAGAATGATCTATGGAAAACATATTCCTAGACTTTATAATGTCATTAAAACCCAGCAATGAGGAAGATTAAATTATAAAACTTTCCTCTATTGATTTCATTAACTTTTTTGGTCTGGAAATTATTAAAACTACCCTAACTTTCATTGCTCTACTGGATAATAGGAGTTTCTTTACGGCCTGAACTTACAGAATCAAGAAAACCTTCTCCTGGAGTCAGGTCAGACTTTACCTATACTAAATACTCTCCTTCTACTAACTCTATAATCTCACCAGTGTGAATTTTATAAAAATAAAGAGACAATGTGAGTGGGAAAGAACGTGGACTAGGAGTTCTTCTAGTATTGTTCTGCCATTGATTGTGTGATTTGGATCATACAGACTTCTCTAAGTCTCTGTTTCCTTATCTACACTAATAAAAGAGAAACATGCAAATTGGTGTCACTCTGCTACACCCACCAGCCAATCAGGATGAGTATGCAAATTAACCCAAGAAAATGGCGCTCAATTTGCATATGCAGGCACGGAGCAAAGACTAAAGATGACTGAAGACTGAAGATGACTGACGACTGAAGACTGAATGCTACACCCAGCCAATCAGGATGAGTATGCAAATTAACCCAAGAAAATGGCGCTCAATTTGCATATGCAGGCACGGAGCAAAGACTAAAAAAGACTGAAGACTGAAGATGACTGACGACTGAAGACTGAAGAGGCTTGGCTTCTCCGCTGCAGCTGGAGTGGAGA
>NW_005357232.1:1497686-1500314 GCF_000412655.1 Myotis brandtii
CTAGGGACCCTACCTGTGCACGAATTTCATGCACCGGGCCTCTAATCTATAACATAAAGCAATGTAACTGATTCTCTGCTTGCTGAGACATGGGGTTTATGCTGTCTTCCTCCTACCTTGCTTTAATCTGGTAGAGACTTGTAACTACTCCAACCAATAGGGTATGGTAGAAGTGATGCTGTTTTACTTCTGAGGCTAGATCATAAAACAGACACAGCTTCTATTTGGCTTTTTCTCTTTTGGGACTCTGGCTCTTGGAACTCAATAACCCTGCTATACTGAAGCCCAAATTAGTTCATGCAGAGAGACCAGATGGAGATAGACCCAAATGGAGAGAGACCCATATGGAGAGAGACCCATATGGAGAGATCTATTTTTCCTTTTTCAGCTTCACCCTGTATCCTGCCTGCGGAGGTAACTGGTTTCTCCAGTTCCTGGATCCTTCTGTAGAACTGACTTACTTCTTGTTGGCTCTCCTTACTGTATATAGGTGCTTAGTTTTTAACTTTCTCTGGTATGTTAGGTTAATGACCATCTATGCTTCTGTTTTCCAGATTTCAAAATTTTGGCTTTATCACTCATTTGCTGCTGTGTACTTTCCTGTATTCTTTATCCTTGGGGATTTATGTCTTTATTTCTCTTATTTTGTTTAATAAGGCTCAGAATGAAACAGATAAATGCTTATATTTTTATAAGCTCCATGTTTAACTGGAAGTATCCTGTTTTCTTTGTAGATTTTATATTACAACTCCATTTTCCTTTTGGTTTTGAGTAATATTTGAGAGTTCTGACTATGACAACTACTAAAACTTCCCAGGATCAGATATCTGCTATGATGTTTCTAGTGAAAGATACTATTAGATGTCTTGTTTTAGTAGCCTGTGGAGGAAAGAGTGTTTTTATTTTTAAATAATTAATAGACTGTTTTTTTTGAATAGTTTTATTTTTACAGAAAAAATTGAGTGGAATTATCAGTTGATTTTTTTTTTTTTACAAAGCTACAAAGGTAATTCATTGGAGAAAAAAATATCCTTTTCCTTTTCAACAAATGGTGCTGGAACAACTGGGTACTTGCATTCACAAAGTTAAGCTTTCATCCATACTTTATACCATATACAAATATGAACTCAAAATATCTCATAGCCATACATCTATATATATAAAGAGCCAGGGTCCTTAACATCCAAAACAACTGAAGGCTCTACTGACCGGACGTCAGTCCTGCAGTCAGGGCTGGGTTGTTGTGGCGACCCAGCACTGACTGCCGCTGCTGTAGGCTCTGCAACCCAGCACTGACTGCGAGGGGGCTTCAGATCAGGCCCAGAGAGAGGCCGGGAGAGAGAAGCAGGGTCTGATCTGTAGCCTCTGTGGCAGCTGTTGATCAGCACTTGCCTCTCTTTCTCTCAGGCCTCCACTAGGGCTGCTGATCAACCCCACCTCTATGATCAGGCCCATTGATAGGCCCGGAGACACTGACTGGCATAGACACCAACTAATCAGAACCAAATCTGGGTGAAGTGTGAGGAGCCAATGTCTGCCTAGGAGGTGGAGCTTTTCACGCTGACTGGCATAGAAACCAACCAATCAGAACCAAATCTGGGTGAAGTGCAAGGAGCCAATGGCTGCCTAGGAGGCAGAGCTTTTGACGCTAACTGGCATAGAAACTGACCAATCAGAACCAAATCTGGGTGAAGTGCAAGGAGCCAATGGCTGCCTAGGAGGCAGAGCTTTTGACGCTAACTGGCATAGAAACTGACCAATCAGAACCAAATCTGGGTGAAGTGCAAGGAGCCAATGGCTGCCTAGGAGGCAGAGCTTTTGACGCTAACTGGCATAGAAACTGACCAATCAGAACCAAATCTGGGTGAAGTGCAAGGAGCCAATGGCTGCCTAGGAGGCAGAGCTTTTGACGCTAACTGGCATAGAAACTGACCAATCAGAACCAAATCTGGGTGAAGTGCAAGGAGCCAATGGCTGCCTAGGAGGCAGAGCTTTTGACGCTAACTGGCATAGAAACTGACCAATCAGAACCAAATCTGGGTGAAGTGCAAGGAGCCAATGGCTGCCTAGGAGGCAGAGCTTTTGACGCTAACTGGCATAGAAACTGACCAATCAGAACCAAATCTGGGTGAAGTGCAAGGAGCCAATGGCTGCCTAGGAGGCAGAGCTTTTGACGCTAACTGGCATAGAAGGGAGGGCAGTTGGGGGCAACCAGGCTGGCAAGGGAGGGCAGTTGGGGGCAACCAGGCTGGCAGGTGAGGGCAGTTGGGGGTGAGATCAGACCAGCAGCGGAGGGCAGTTGGGGTGATCAGGCTGGTAGGGGGGAGCATTTAAGGGGGAGATCAGGCCAGCAGAGGAGGGTCATTGGGGGCGAGATCAGGCCACCAGGGGAGGGCATTGGGAGCGAGATCAGGCTGGAAGGGGAGGGAATTTGGGGGCGAGATCAGGCCAGCAGGGGAGGGCAGTTAGGGGCGATCAGGCAGGCAGGCAGGTGTGCGGTTAGTAGCCAGCGGTTCCAGATTGCGAGAGGGATGTCCGACCACTGGCAGTCAGATATCCCCCAAGGGGTCCCCGATTAGAGAGGGTGCAGGCTGGGCTGAGGGAATACCCTCCCCCCCCCCCCCCCCC
>NW_005357232.1:1500343-1508277 GCF_000412655.1 Myotis brandtii
CGTGTAAAATGTATAGGAGAAAACAGGTGAAAGCCTTTCTGACCTTGGGTTAGATAGATGGCTTAGGTACAAAAATAAGTTAGTCTTCATCAAAATTAAGAAGTCCTCTTCAAAAGATACTGTGAAGAGAATGAAAGGACTGGGAGAATATATTTACAAAACACATATTTGATAAAAGACTACTATTCAGAATATACAAAGAACTCTGAAAACATAGCAATGAAAATAAAAAACTCAGTTTTAAAAAAATGGATAAAATTGTTGAATAGACACTTCAGCAAAGAGGATATATGATGACAAATAAGCACATGAAAAAATTCTAAACATCATTAGTTATTAGGGAAATGTAAATAAAAACTACAATGGAACACTCCTATATACTACTAGTAATTAGAATGTCTAACAATAAAAGGATTGACTATACCAAGTGTGGATGAGGATATGGAGCAACCAGAACTCTCATACATTGCTGGTGGGAATGTAAAATGACATGAACACTTTGGAAAACAGTTAAATATGCACCTACCTTAGAATATAGTCATCCCCCTCCTAGGTATTTACCCAAGAAAAAAATGAAAGTGTATATCCATACAAAGACCTGTACACTAATGTTCATAACAGTTTTATTTGTATTAATCATAAGAATTGGCAAACAATTCAAATGTACATCAACAAGTGAATGGATGAAGTGTAAATTAAAACAATGAAGTAATATTTAGCAACAAACAGAAATTAACTATTGTTACATGAACAACATAAATAAACTTAAAAATTACTATGAGTTAAAGAAGCCCAACTAAAAAAGAGTACATGCTGAATGAGTCCATTCCTATAAAGTTCTAGAGTATGGAAACTGATCTGTAGAGATAGCAAGTAGCTTAGTGGTTGCCTGAGTCCAAGGTGTGGCAGAAGTAAGGAGGGATTATAATGGGGCAGGAGGAAGCATTTGAAATGATGGCTATGTTTGCGGGTGATGGTTTTACCTGTGTATACATATGTTAAAACTTACCAAATTGTACACTTTAAATACGTGCAGTTCATTTAATGTCAATTCTGCCTCAATAAAACTATCAAAATAGGGTGACCTCGATATTTTTGTCTTGAATGTCTTTTAATGGTGTTAAGGGGAAAAAAACAACAAACCCAAAGGTAAATGAGAAATTCTATCTCTGAAGAGTTAAAAGTCATCATTTGAAAATGCTCCACTAACGTGAAGTGTTTCTTGCCTCTTCTCATTTGGAAATATAAAATGATGACTAAAAACTACTCAACATGCATGCCAAATTGAAGTTGATTAACCTCTGACCTTTACACATCATTTAATGAGGCAGCATGCACGCTGGCATGAAAAAGGCTCCGTCAAAATGCTGAGTTTGAGATGATTCCTTTTTCTGGAGCTCTTTGTTTTGCTCCCAGCCCACCTAATTTGACCCTTGTCATGCTCGTACGAGGCTGGGGGCTTTATGTGAATCCCAATCAGTCACAGTTGTTGGCAGAAGCAGCCTGGTGGAGAATGACAGTATGGCTTTTCATGTAAAAAAAGATGTATGTGATCAACAGAAAATAAAATGTCCTTTTGTCTCTGGTGAGTCCAATTTAGCAATCATTATGGTATTTGAAGAAAATGTCAGTGTAGTGATTTTGTTTAGATTATTTTTATCTTGATGAGCTAAGAAAAGAGAGCGGATGCCAGATAGGTGTGTGATAGCAAGCTGACTGAATTTTCTGTGTTGTACACAAAGACTGAAAACAAATTGCCCACAGATTGAAATAATTTCCATGGGGTCACAAATGTCAACAACATCTTTCAGAATTGGTTTTCTTTCATGATGTTGTCCAGCTATGAAAACGAGCCCTGCATTAAACATATTTAGAGCCTTTAGAGGACAACTTGAAGCTCTTGGTGATGTGTCATCCTTTTATATTATTTATTCATATCACTATTATCATTGTGATTGTCAGTGTCATTAGTAAACATTTATTGATTGTCATGTGCATGGATTAAAAAACCCCACTGAAACTATACATTTAAGGGAATGTGAAATTTAAATACTCCCTTTATATAGTTTCATTTAAACATGTGACAGGTCTGCATATGATAAAATATCCATAATTCTCCCATAAGCAATGGAAACTTTTAAAAAATGAGCTTTTAAAAGCAATATAGTACCACTATTAGAGAGAGGTTAAAGCAAATCCTTCTAGTTGCCTAAGGGGCTATTAAAGCTCTTTAAATGGAGGGTATTAATTTGGGCCTTAATTTCATAGAAACTGCTTGCTGTCTGAGAGAGGCCACGATGTAAGATGATTTTCTTATTCATTCTCAAGATTAAGAAGAAAATATATAAACTTTTAGAGGGAAAGGAGACCCTATCATCTATCTCACATCTTATCAGGCATGCATTCATTTTTGTCATGCATTAATTTAGTAATACTAAGTAGCTACTATCTAGGAATACACAAAGATACACATAGGTAAAAAGCAATTACTTTGGCGAGAATATGACAGCACAGAGGTATGATCTACGTATACTGAGAGGCACAGAAGAGGCTCCTAAGTTCATGTTTTGGGTGGTGCTGGTGGTGCTCAGAAAAAGCTTTTTGGAGGAAGTGAGGCCTCAGTGAAGATCTGAAAGATGAATAAGAATTAACAAGGCAAAGGGAGAAAGGAGGTAGAAGAAGGTCAAGGGCAGAGGCCAGCACACGTGAAAGCTCAGAGGGGAGAGAGAGCGATCGTGGCACTTTTGTAGAAATAAATGTAGTTCAGTCTGGGTGGGGTACAGAATGAATGGAGCAGTGGTGAGGCATATAACTGGGAAGGTAAGCAAAGGCCAGAGTAAGGCCTAACATACAAGTTCAATTACCCAGCATGCAAAGTAGTTCAAGCATGAGATTTACTTGCTTAGACTTTCACTTTAGAAAGGACTTAATATTGTCTGATGAGAAGAAAAGTAATTAGATTTGAAAGCAGATTATTATAAAATATTATAATGGAAATTTGTTAAATATATTAGTGTTAATAAATATATTGTGATTTATTTAATCCTTTTGAGGTATATGTAATTTGGGTAGTTTTAATTGTATCTTATTGTCATATTCCTTTAAGACTCATATCCATGTATGAATATATAATTTATAATTTAAAACCATAGGTACTAAGCTACTTTGCCTGGGGGTGGGGAGATAGAAGCCTCTTCTATTTCACTAAGCTAAGAAAAAAAAATCTTTATGTACCAAACACATTCATAGTGTTCTCAAAAACACAGGTTCCATGAAAACCATCTAAAATGGAAATAGAAGAGAGAAGAATCCTGTAATACTTACTCATCATGTGAGTTGGGTTTGTATTTTGTGACTTAATTAGGAGAACTCAATGCATTTGAGAACTGGAAATTAGGGCCAGAAGTCTGTATTTTGAGGTCAAGTTTTTCTGCATTGCTATGTGTGAACCATTGTATGAAGTAGTTAATTCATGGATTCAGCTAACGTTTATGAGTGCAAACCATATGCCAAGCATGGTGCCAGAAATCTGAAAGAACGAGACAAATGCAACCCTTGCCCTCCTGGAGCATATGGTCAGTTTGTGAGGAAGAGACACATTGACCACCTAGTAAGTGGGAGGCAAGGATGGTAGAATGTCAGTGCATAACTGAGGCAGTAATGTGCTCGAGTGCAAGATAGAGGAGGGTGGTTTGGATAACTCTCCAGTCTCTGAGGAATCCATGGAAATTCTCCAATCTATTTTTATGTTCAGGGAACTTTTAGCTCATATTCAATTATCAGCACTTTAATTTTTACAGATCTGACTTCTTGTGTCAATTTTGGTTTTTCAGTATATACAGGGTGTCCCCCAAAATGCACACACACTTAATCAGCTGATAGCTCAATTGGTGTTTCTTTCTTTTCATATTTAACCCATTGGAATTAATAATTATTTAAAGTGCGTATACATTTTTTTGGAACACCCTGTGTATTTTTCACCCTGCAGGCTAAGAATTTTGTTGCAGAACCTCGCTGTTGGGGTGATAAAAGGGCTCACTCAAAAGTCACTGATCACTGTAGGATCAAGGAAAAGTTTGGAAGGTGGAATTTAAATGAACTTTTTTTTTTTAGAGAAGCCATGAGCCTGGACTTGGCTTGGGCACTCCATGATTCTTGGTGGTGGTCAGGCCCCAGATTATGTTAAACAGAACAGTTTTTGCTCCTTAATTAAGAGTGCTTTTCAAATGTTGTTATAATTTTCACTTCACAAAACTCTTGTACGTTAAAGTCCATATGTTTAACTGATGGTCAAACTGGGTCCATGGAGATTAAACCAAACAACAGGCTCGGTATGTTTTTCACCTCTTATTTCCTTATGCTAAGTCACACGATTGCTTTGATTGCAGAGTAGACCCTTTAATTAAATGAATGGATATGAAGCTGGGCTTATATGGGGTTTACTATAGTAAGACATGGTTCGGCCTGAATCTTAAAAGGACTTTATGCATCTTTGATGGGAATAGAATAATCATAGTTGGTAAAATGTCATAGAGGTGATATGTTTTAATTTCTTTGAGTTTATTTGGTAATGAGATTTGTTTGAGGGTGGATCTAGATCTGAGAAAGCAAAAATATAGCCCTACAGTGTTTTTAATGAATGTTTTAATTATGCTTTTTTTTAAAAATATATATTTTTATTGCTTAAATTATGAGAAAGCAAAAATATAGCCCTACAGTGCTTTTAATGAATGTTTTAATTATGCTTTTAAAAAAATTACTGGAAATAAAACAGTCTCTGTTCTAACATTCTAGCACATTCCCAAGAAGCTTGCTTTCTTGGGGCTCTCTGATTTAAGAAGTCATATAGTATGTGTGTTAAGTTATTTGATACACTCCAAGGGGAAATATATATTTTTTTGTGATATACATATATATACCTGTGCCCATAGAAGTCCCACTCACGAGAAAGGTAAGGCCCGCGCTGTTTCATTAAAGCCTGCTAATGGGAATGGCAGGCTCGGCTACACTGGAACATTCTATCATGAGGTCAGAATGTGCAGACAGCTCATTTAAAATGGCTTTTCGTCTCAGCAGGGTGTGGATCAAGAGGTTTTCCGTGTTTCTGAGGCTGTCAGGTTTTCAGCAGTTAGCTCAGTGAAGGGGACAGTAACCTCACGCTCGGCTCAGCTGCCGGGTTAGCAGGAACAGTGTCTCCGAGGCAGAGCTTCTGTGCACTGTAACACCATTGAGCCGAGTAATCTGTCAGTAAAGCAAGTGTCTGAGTGTCCTGTTCCTCAGCTTCATTACACTGGAAATTGAGTAAATGACATTTTTTTTATTTCGAGGGGGGGCAGTTGTTGCTTTCATTCAGATGTTTGGACATTATCAAGTCCCTGGTGCAGCTACAGTTTATGAGATCTTATTCCATAATTAGAATAAGTAGCTAATCTCATTCTTATAATGATAGCATGGTCCAGTATAAGAAGGAACGTTGTGCTGTCCTGCACATCGGTGTATGTGTTTTCCTCCAGGTCAATGACTTGCTCTCCATACTCCAGAGCTATGGTAACTGGAGGGAGAAAGATAAAGGAAGGAAACCCTACAGGGTTGACACTGGTGGCCACCAAAGACAGATGGTCTGATGTTGTCCAAAGAGTCGCATCTGGAAGCCACGGAGTGGTCCCCTCTGACACGCAGGCTCCTTGACTTCAGAACATGACATTTGTTGTCTTAGAGAACTTCTCTTCATTTTAAATAAAAGAACCATTGGCTCAGGTACAGTTGAGAAGAGGGTAGGATGTACACATGAGCATAGGTGATGACAAGTTCTGCTCCCACTGGACTCGTTTTAAAATAATGGGCCTAATGTGAACCAAATTTTCTGAATCCTGAATGTTGCTTATTGAACCTGACTGAACAGTCTAGTCCAGCCGTGGGCAAACTACGACCGTACCCTTTTATGTAATGATGTTTACTTTGAATTTATATTAGTTCACACAAACACTCCATCCATGCTTTTGTTCCGGCCCTCCGGTCCAGTTTAAGAACCCATTGTGGCCCTTGAGTCAAAAAGTTTGCCCACCCCTGCTCTAGCCACTGAGCCAAACTGGCTAGGGTGAAATGGATTTTTTTTTTGGCTGTACTATGGGTATACACAAAGAGGCCAGTCTTAAATGATTTTGAGACTTAATTAGTGAAACATTGCAGATACATGGGAAATCCCCTTGAGGTAGATTCTCTATTATGCTGCTGTGCCTGATGGGCTACTTTATAGAGAAACCGGTGTATAAGGTGGCTTTGGGAATTAGCAGAAACCCGTACCATTTACATAAAGATATAGGCATAGTGTACTAATGGATCTTGTTTGATTTTAAATATTGTTGCTTTTGTTCACTATTTTGCAAAACCTAAAAAAATGACTAGTGGACAGAGCCTAGGGCAGTGATGGCGAACCTTTTGAGCTCGGTGTGTCAGCATTTTGAAAAACCCTAACTTAACTCTGGTGCCGTGTCACATATAGAAATTTTTTGATATTTGCAACCATACTAAAACAAAGACTTATATTTTTGATATTTATTTTATATATTTAAATGCCATTTAACAAAGAAAAATCAACCAAAAAAATGAGTTTGCGTGTCACCTCTGACACGCGTGTCATAGGTTCACCATCACTGGCCTAGGGTGTCTCAAACATAAGGAAAAGCCACCCCCATCTGAGTAATTTCAGAGTATTTAATAATTTTTTGTGACTTTTATATGTCAAAGTTCTTGTGTAATCTGAGAAATCATGACCGTAGAAACAGCAGCACAATTAGTTGTTTATTTTATTCCAGTACTGGGCAGTGGAGCTGTGGAAAACAGTATTGCAGTTCTGTCTTTGTTGTTGGGAAAAGCTGAATTTCACACTACCCCTTATTAGCTATGAGATCCTGTACAAGTTTTCTCTTTCTTTCCTTTTTTTCCCTTCCTTCCTTCTGTTAGCATAACAAAAGAGAAGGGAGCTAGACTGGCTGAGCCTGATTAAAACTGGAAGTTACCGCTTCAGACAACCTCAGGCGAAAGCCACTTCTTCCAAAGGGGCCTTAATCCTGGGAAGATCAGCTCTCCAATCTAGCCCCAGGGACAACCAGTCATTAGCTGGAATTACCAAGGGGGTAGGGAGGTACGGGGGTAGGAGGATAGGCACGTGCCCAGTAGAAGCCAACTTGGTGCAGGAGAAGGTCCTTCTACTTTGAGGCATGTGCAGTAGGAGCCAAGATGGTGACCATAAAGGGGAGGTGTCTGGCCTGGGAAAAGAATCGGGTTGGATGGGGGTATGAAACCCCAGAAAATCTAGGAAAGGGATTGATAGGGGGAGGGGCCAGCACAAGGATTAGGAAAAAGATTGGTTAGTTTGAAAGAAAACCTGCCTTCTCCCAAGCCTGAAGTAATATAATCAAAACTTAACAAAAGCCCATCTCCGCAGCCCACGTGTGCATTGGTGTGCTGGTGTGCGTAAGCTCTCTCTCAGTAGCAGCTGGGCGGGCCTGGCAGTGACTCTGATCCAGCAGAGCTCCAAGCATGGGCCTGGGTGTGGCAGCACAGTGCTGGCAGGAGCACAGCCAAGAACAGAGACTATGCTGGACCACCAGAGCCCAGGGTGGTGTCATTATAGTTCTGGATCCTGACCCTCCTGGTGGGCATTTATGCTCATCAGGCCCAAGACTTAGTCCACAGTGAGATGAAGTTAAGCCACCTAGGCATGGATGAGACACCAGGCACTTGGGGACAGTCTTCTGTGTTTGCTCCAACTCCAATAAATCTTATGACACCACATCCTCCTATGCCACTTCATCCTCCTAGGCATGGGTCCCCAAAATGCTTTTCTTGTGACTGTGAAAGAGCCCTATTTCCACCAGCAACCCTTCCTTCCTTCCTTCCTTCCTTCCTTTCTTCCTTCCTTCCTTCCTTCC
>NW_005357232.1:1508406-1526797 GCF_000412655.1 Myotis brandtii
TCCCTTCCCTTCCCTTCCCTTCCCTTTCCTAACTTCTGTTTCCACATCTGTAACATGTGGATTACAAGAAAACCTATCTGAGAGGGTAGTTGTGAGAATGAAATGGGACATTTAGGTAAAGAATAGGCCCTGACACCTAGGCAGTGCTCAACAAGTATGATCTTGCTTCTGTCGGCCTGTTAGGTGTCTATGGGACCCCGAGGAAAAAGGACCTTCTTTGTAAATTTGCTTGTGGTGTTCTTTTCATAGGAATTTGCCTGCCTGAAGATAAAAGCTGTGGCAGATATTACCTCATGTTCTAAGAGTAAGGGTGACCCTAGGAGAAGCAGAGTTTGATGGAGAATGCCTTGGCCAGGGGTTCGAAAACTTGGCACTTTGGTCCAGAGTTTGAAACTCACTGTGTGACTTTAGATTCTACAGACTTCATTTCTCACCTCTCTAGTACATAGGAACTTAGAAATATTTGTTGTCTGAATGAAGGAAATAATCTGTAAAATGAAGTGATTGGATGAAATGATCCAATTCAAATCCTCTTTTGGGGCTCCCATTCTAATGGAAAAAGTTCCGCAGTGACTGGACATTTGCTCTAACCACCACATAGGGCTTTCTGTGGGGTACTTCCAATTGATTTGATTGACACCAGCTTTGGGTGGTCGTGTGCTTGTGAGAATGATACTGGTTTAAGAAAGTAGCTGCAGAGGAATAAAGAAATGGTTTTATCAGAAGCTAAAAAAAGAACTAGGATACTCCCATAGACAATCAGCCCTCTACTCTCCATTGCCTCTGAGCATGGGCCATTATATTTTCCTGTTATTCTTTTTAGCTACTAAAGAGAATAGGACTAGATCCTACCAAGCTCTACCTTATATGTTTATTTGAATTCTTTCTCTCTTTTTTTTTTTCAAGATTGCCCTTGGTATTTTAACCCAATTTCATGAAAGATTTTCAATGAGGGCAAGCACAGGGCAAGGGGACAGTAATATGATATAAACTCATCATGAACTCTTATGCATGGTTCTGAGCTCTTAATGTTTTAAGGGATGATCAGACTGCTTCCTTCTACTCTTTGGGGGTTGGATATAAGAGCAGTTCATGAGAAGTCGCCCTTACGACCGTGTGCCTAAGTGTACTTTGAGATGTAGTTCTTCCACATCCATCATACTAGGGTGTGGGAAGTTGCCAGGATCATTCATTGTACCTGAGCTGCCTTGTTCTTCCAGTCTGGGTGAGGATCAACCAGAATTATTTACTTAAGAAGTAGGGCAGAGAACCAAAATGGCGGCATAGGTGAATACCTGTACTTGCTGCCTCCCACAACCACATCAAAATTATAACTAAAATACATAACAACTATCATCCAGAACCAAGGGAAAGCTGGCTGAGTGGAACCACTACAACTAGAGAGCTAAAGAAGAAAGCGCATTGAGACTGGTAGGAGGTATGGAGGTGCAGATTGGGCTGGCACCCAGGTGTGCTGCTTTTTAATTAGGAGGGAGATGCAAGCCCCCGCTTGCTCTGAGGTCCAGTGCAGGGTGAGGCTCTGGGGGACCCAGTCACATATGGGGAGAAACTGGACTGTCTGGCATCAGGGCAGGAACACTGGGGCGGCTTTCTTCCAGACGGAGGTGCTTGCAAGGGTCATTGTTCCTGTGCTGGAACCTCCCTAGTGCAGGGCTGACTGGCAGTCATTGCTGTTTGCTCCACCCTGGAGGTTCCCTGAGACCCTGCCCCACCCAATTTACAACCCCACCCAAGCTGTGCGCAGCGGCTTTTGCATATGAATGGCCTGTCCTTTCTCAGCCTAAAACCTGTCAAACAAGCTGCAGCTGGGTCAGGGAGCCCCAAAGCTATCAAAAGAAGGCCCAAGGCTGGTACCAGCAGCAGCCTGCCTTGATTCACAGCTGGGCCTCATCTGGGCACTTCCAAACCCATACTCAGGTGCGGAGGTGCGCGCGCAAAGCGGGCTGGTGGCTGAGAGCGCGGTTGTCGTTTTCGGTCAGGGGGGAGTCTCAGACTCTGAGCTCCAGATACGGGCGAATCGCTGGGGACTCGGACCCAAACGGGAGAAGCGGGAGTGTCTGGCATCAGTTGGAAGGCAGCTTTCTCTCCGAGGTTTGCAGCGGTTCCTGGGGTTCTGAGAAGCAGAGCCTCTGGGAACGGGACTGAGAGGGGCCATAACCGCTCCCTCCGCCCGCCCTGTTGAGCCCGCCCCGCCCAAGCCCTGCGCAGAGCCATTTGCCGGATCGCCTCAGGCAAAGGCTAGATTAGCACCTCCCCAGAGGACAGAAGTTTTCCGCGGCAGACACAGCTGATTCACACAGCCAGTCGGCCTGGTGGTCAAATCCCTCTAGTATTAACTACAACAATCAAGGCTCAACTAGAACAAGACTGCGCACAAAGACCACTAGGGGGTGCACCAAGAAAGCATAAAAAATGCGGAGACAAAAAAACATGACAGAAATGGAGGATATAGAGCTAAAAATCGCAATTTTGAGGGCTTGCAAAAATGTGCTAGAAGCTGTCAATAAACTTGAGGAGAGAGTCACGAAAACTAATGAGACCCTCGATGCTATGATAAAGAACCAACTAGAAATTAAGCATACACGGACTGAAATAAAGAATATTATACAGACACCCAATAGCAGACCAGAGGAGCGCAAGAATCAAGTCAAAGATTTGAAATACGAAGAAGCAAAAAACACCCAACCGGAAAAGCAAAATGAAAAAAGAATCCAAAAATACGAAGATAGTGTAAGGAGCCTCTGGGACAGCTTCAAGCGTACCAACATCCGAATTATAGGGGTGCCAGAAGAAGAGAGAGAGCAAGATATTGAAAACCTATTTGAAGAAATAATGACAGAAAACTTCCCCTACCTGGTGAAAGAAATAGACTTACAAGTCCAGGAAGCGCAGAGAACCCCAAACAAAAGGAATCCAAAGAGGACCACACCAAGACACATCATAATTAAAATGCCAAGAGCAAAAGACAAAGAGAGAATCCTAAAAGCAGCAAGAGAAAGACAGTCAGTTACCTACAAGGGAGTACCCATACGACTGTCAGCTGATTTCTCAACAGAAACTTTGCAGGCCAGAAGGGAGTGGCAAGAAATATTCAAAGTGATGAATAGCAAGATTACTCTACCCAGCAAAGCTATCATTTAGAATTGAAGGTCAGATAAAGAGCTTCACAGGCAAGAAAAAGCTAAAGGAGTTCATCACCACCAAACCAGTATTATATGAAATGTTGAAGGGTATTCTTTAAGAAGAGGAAGAAGAAAAAGGTAAAGATAAAAATTATGAACAACAAAGTGACAACAAATATATATCTATCAACAAGTGAATCTAAAAATCAAGTGAATAAAAAACCTGATGAATAGAACAGACTGGTGAATATAATCGAATCAGGGGCATGGAAATGGAGCAGACTGACAATTCTTGGGGGGAAGAGGGTGTGTGGGGGGTGCAGGAAGAGATTGGATGAAGATCTTATATGCATGTATGCAGTACCTATGGACACGGACAATGGGGTGGCGAGGGCCTGGGGTGGGGTGAGAACTGGGTGGAGGGGAGCTATGGGGGGAAAAAGAGGAACATCTGTAATAATCTGAACAATAAAGATTAAAAAAAAAAGAAGTAGGGCAAGAGGAATAAAGAAACCAGAATAAACATTGGAATGGGTCTGATGTGGTTAGCATTTTAAGGAAATAACATTGTAGAACTCTCTCCCTATATACTATATATACCATATTAACATAACATATATGTATATGTCTATTACCATAACATTTAAAGAAAGACTTACTATGTATCAGGTGCTGTATAAACTCTTTGAATGCATCACTTCACTTACTAGTAATCTTCAAAATACCCTATGAGGTAAGTGCTATATTTATCCTCATCTTAAAAATGAAGAAACTGAGACACAGAGAAATTAATTTGTCCAAGGTCACGCAAGTAGCAGATCTTGAATTTAAACTCAGAAGGACTTGTTCCAGAGCTTTAGTACAGATAAAACTTGTCATAGCCTGGTTGCCCTTCGCTCAGGCAACATGGGACGAAGTCTTGCAGGGGTCCTGCATCTGGAACAGTGCTCTGAATTACCAGGAATGTAAGGACCTCCATCAGAGCCAAAATAGACCCAGCGAAGGTAAGACACTCCTATAGCTATTTCTGAACCTTGAGTGTCCTAGATTGTCATTCTGTATTTCTGTTAGAGACATACTTACCCTCCTAGTGTCATACTACAGTGACTCAAGCCAGCACCCTCACAATTCTACTTCTCAACCAACTGCTTTTAGCTCCAATTGAAATGAGACCTCACCATCCTATGCTTTTAACTCCAGTGTAGGTGGAATGTTCACCTACATTCTAATAATTGTCTTGACTTCATAGAGGGCACCACACTCAAATATCTGCTTTCTGTTCTCAGTCTCAACTTAGAAAATACCATAATTAAGAAAAATAATGCCTAGGTCCCCACTCTTGCTTGCATACAGGTATAGTGCTTGCCAGTGGAATGTGAGCAGATGGGGGCCACGTCTGAGTCTGTGTCTTAAGAAACTGGGCATGTGCTCTTCCACAAGTCCTCTTTCCCTTCCTGAGAGCTGGAATACAGAGGTGATTGTGACCTGCCTTCTATCAAACAGACATGGGAGCTTGTTAGAAATGCAGAAACTCGGGCCCTATCCCAGTTCCCTGAACCAGAAATTTCATTTTTAGCAAGATCCCCAGCTGATTCACATACACATTAAAATCTGATGTACCAACAACAGAAAGACCCTGATTCTCTAAGTGATCACACGAAGCATGGCTTTCCTGGTATGTGAGAGAGGAATAAGCCACCATAATTTGAGGCCTCTTTATGAATGGCTTAGCCTTTATCCTAAGGAATGCAGTACTGTTATCTTGATTTTAAGGACAAGAAAACAGATTTAGAAAGCATATCATCAGGGCCCTCACAGAAAACAAGATTCAACTTGGATGGTTGGAGTAAAGAGATCTTAATAAAGGGAGGACTGAGCAAGGTTAAGAATAGAGGGTTGATATAGGGTCCTCTTTCAAGAAGCTTGGCAGTAAAGAAAAGGAAACCAACTGGTAGCTAGAAATCACAGTCTAGGAGTTAGGAACCCAGATATATCTGTGGGCTGTGGGGAAGGGGTAGCGAAATGTAAGTAACTGAAGTTAAAGAGATGATCGATGAGATCTTGAAGGAGGCAAGGGGCAGAATAAAAGCATGGCTTGTAGGGAAAGGGGTGTCTACTTCTATGAGCTAGGAGGTACGGAGGGACAGGTGTGTGTGGATGTGGTCAATTTATGGTGTGTGTGTGTGTGTGTGTGTGTGTGTGTGTCTAGGCTTGAAGGAGCTCATGCCTTCTCTGCAAGCAGGAGACAAGGCCTTGTGCTGAGGAGCCATTTCCTGTGCTAGCTGAGGAGATCTTGTATGAATCAGGATGGGGAAGATAGTGAATCCACGTGGGGGAGGTCTGTGTCCAATTTGAAAATCTCTCCTGTTGTAAGTGTTCTGCTTTGTTCCTGGGCACAAGGTGGTCAAATTGGAGAGCCACTCTGGTCTGGTAGGAAGTCACGATTCTGGTGAGGAATCTCCTATGTTAGATACAATTTGATAGAGAATTTCTTTAGAGTAAAGTCTGGACAATGGCTTCAATATCTGAACTACCATGTATCATTGGAAGCACTAAAATTTCTTTATTGGGTTTTTTTGGTTGTTGTTGTTGTTCATCTGCAGAAGCTGCACCCTGGACCTGGGGCTTGAGACCATGGGCTCACCTGGTTGCTCTGAGAGACTGAGCCCACGTACAATAGAACAGCTGCTTCAGCCACTCTCTTTCAAGTCTCTGTTTAGAATCACATGAGGAAAATTTGTTTGGTGCCATAACCAAAGTTGGCTGGAAAAATGGGGACTTTCAAGTTGCTTGCCACGTATTCTGCAGACTCGGATCAGGGATGCTTGGACCCCGGGATGTTGCCACTTTATAATCATTTCCATGTTAGTCGACTTTGCTGGCCAAACCATGAGGCCAGCTGGTAGCTTCTCTTTGGCAGCTGTTTTAAGAAAAGGATTTCTTTTATAGAGACAGTGGATTTTTTCATGCATGTTTGAATGGATTTGGGTTCTCTCTTCCAGTGATGAATTGCTTTTCCAGTTGGAAAAAAAAATGAACAAGGACACATAATGCTCAATCTCTCTGTAACTTCTGACTTCCAGTCCACATGGGAAAAGGGCTCGGCTTTGTACTTGCTGCAGGTAATCATTTTGAGTAATTTTTATATTTAATTGTATATAGGCAGGGGATGATTTTAGAAGCATTAAAGCTTTCACAAGTTTCATATAAGGAAAGATTTGTAGAAACCTAAAAGTTATATAATATAATGCATGAATTACTAGATGTCTAGTCACATAATGTTTTTTTTTGACATGGATACATTAAATAATTTTATATAAATTCTTGGCATTTTTCTTAACTCCAAGAACTAAATAACTAGGAGAATTACCTTATTTTGAATGCTGTTTCTTGTTAACAGAAAATATAAATTATCTAATTATTTACCAAACAGAAAGAGGCAAATTAAAACTTCGTTAATAGAATAATTTATTGCTTGAGGTTTTCTGTGTTATTCTGGCTAGTAGTGCATTTGTTTTGCTATGAAAACAAATTTATTTTTTTAATTATAGGCAAACATATTCAAAAATAAGCACTCATGGAAAAAGTGTCCATAGATATTGTTAAATGAAAAAAAGCAAATTAAATGTGGTATGATTCCCAAACTTATGAAACAAAAAGTAATACATGCACATACAAATACACAGAGATGCATTTGATGTATGTAGATGTAAAAAAATAATTGGAAGATATGCTGAAATTTAATTTCATTTTTTATTGACTCTTTCTTGCATTTACTGTTTTCCTGAATGGAGATACTTTCCATGTGTGGCCAGAGGGGAGTAGGTTTTAGGAATAAAGAACGTAATGCTTCTCAGATGAGGATATGGACTGAGGTCTCCTGATGAATTTGAAGTGCTGAGAGGTATCACATTATTTTCCAGGGAGCATACGATGATGCAAAATTGGAAGCCTGAAATAACTGAGCCCTATTTCTTCCCTAAAAATAAAAAAAGTAGTGTTGTACAATCACTTTATTCCCAATTGTTATAACTCTCAGCACTATATATTTGAGGATGGATAAAATTTATGTAATCAGGGAAAATGATTAAAAGCAAGGGAATTTCCAAGCAATTAACACAAAAATAATGTGATAACCTGTAGAACATGTACTTGATTTACTAGTAAGTCAAACAAATTCCATTTACTGCACTAACAGGTTTCTAATGAGATGGTGGTTTAGGAAATAAGAATGGGGAATGCCCAAGGAAGAAAAGAACATACAACACATTTTGCCCCTGTGTGTCTCTGGCTCATCTGACACCCATTACAAACGAGCATGTTTTGGGGTGTGTTAAATTGTTATAGAAGGGATGCCAAGTGCTGAACAGATTCCTACATATAGCAGATTATTATAGCAAAAAACACTTTATTATAGCCGAGGAGCCAATATTGTGTGATTTCTGAAAACACACCTACGATTTAAAGTAGGCCCCAAGGGGAGCTCATGGTGAGCCATCTAGCCCAAGGCAATTTAATGGGCAGAATTAAGTTCTGGCTAATTTCCTTAGTGCTAGTGTGTCCAGCCCTCTCATTAACCGCACTAGTTACCAATGGAAAATCCGTCTTTCAGTGCAGGGCGCTTTGCTGAAGTGGAGCCAGCATCCTGCGAAGTGCCTGCAAGATTGATGTGGAGTATTCTGAAGTGGTTTGGCGGTCTCCAGAGACTCACAGGCCTGGTTTAGTGACTCCTGTCAGGGGCTCCTTTGGCCTCAGGGGAAGGTTCTGAGGTGAGACTTTGTACTCATGCCAGGCCTGGTTGCTAAGACAGCCACCGTGTGTTACTGTGTGGGAAGAGGAGGTTGGGCTCCACAGCTCACCTCTCATGGCGGGGAGAGGGACTGAAAGGGAGAACAGAGGACTTGGAGGAGGGATATGAAGTAACGGAAGTGCAGAGGCTGGAGATGAGTCTGGAAAAGACTCCAGGTACGGTCTCTGCAGAAGAAGCCGTAGTCAAGGATAATTTCAAGCCAGAGAGCACGCCATTTATGGAGTTCAGGCATCTTAGCAGAGTGTAAAGAAGTGAGAGGGATGGGAGATGAAGAAAAGATGCCAAGGTTGCTACAGCGAGCTGGGGGCGGGAGGGTGGCGGGGGAGGGTAAACTGGAGTGGAACGGGTGTGGGGGGCGGGGTGCGCGAGGGGGATACATAAAATCAAAATGCCTTTGGATTTACAGCGTGAGTAGGTTACCCATACAACACACACTTCTAGAACTTGCTCTGTGAAGACTTCTGCACTTTTGTTCGACAGATTCCCATTATGCTATTGTGTTTTCTGTTCGCCAATGTAATGAGCAGACGAATGCTTTTTATAAATGACACTCAAGTAAAGGACTGATGTTCATCGCCAGTCTCTAAATCGTCTAGCAGCTTAATGCAGCGGGACAGGGTGAAGAGTAGAGGCACAGGAAGAGTGGACTTTAGCCAGATGGGAGAACGTGGCTATCACAGAGATATGGGCACTGCGGACATGCTTTGGGTTTATTCTCAAACAGTTCACCTTTCCCTTGCAAGGAAGGGGAGACTCGTTTGTGCATCCCGTCAGGCATCGGGGTGATGTCATCCTGGCATGGGGGGAACTCTGAGATGAAAGTACGGGGTATATTGCGACCAGGGGTCTCACTGGAACAACAAAAGAGGGTGTGATTGGAATCCCGAGAGCACGGCCATAAAAGGGAGAAAAAAGGAAGTTGAAAATTCGCCTAAGGATTGTAGTACAGCTCTAGGAAATTGCACAAGTTAGAGAAGACTTATCAGCAGATGTCTGGAGGAACCAACTAGAATACTTTACTTCATATGCTTAAGAAAAACAGCTGCAGAAAATCAATAAAAGGAAAAGTGAGGAGTCAGGATAGAATAGGGAGGCGTTTTTTTCAAAGGATCCTCCAAGCCCACGAGGCATCAGAAAAAAGCTATTACATCTATTATGACAGACTTGATGATTTAAGATAAGTTCTACCCTCAGTGAATATAGCATATAGTAAACTATGAACAGCGGGCTTGTAAAATTTCAGCGACTGTGCTTACTTATTTGCCTGTGCTCTGTCATTAAAGAGAAGGCACTCATATCCTCACATACTTTTTGCTTTATGATGCTTGCATCTCTGTAATTCTTTGTGTGTTAAAATAAAACCTGTCCTTTTAAGATACCAGCATTTTTGCCCTCCTAATGAGCTTCCCTAGCATGTAGGAAAGAAAAGGCAACCTTATGGTTGCAGTTTAGTTTAATGCCTTTGGAGAGTATAAATAACAGTTTGGGCAAAATATCATGAGAACTCTTTCAGTAGTGTCTAATTCAAAGACTTAAAAAAGGTGATTTTTTCTAAGAGGAGTTCAGTTAGAATACTTCTGTATATAATTGATTATATTTTTCTATGCATATTTATGTTATTATGAAAACTGCTTTTCTGTATTGTAAGGTTAAAGTTGTTAATATCTCTCACTTTCTATAGCTGTAGGGCAATACTGACATCTTATTTTTAGGGTGTACTTTTAAAGGTAATATTTGTAAATGATGGTACTCTTTTCATTATAAGATTGACTTTCTAATACAAGGGAAAAGCATACTGGTATACCATATATCATTTTTGTTTTTGGCTTCCAGTATCTGAATCCCTTTCCAGTGTTATGGGAGTTTTCTAAAAGTTGAAAATGACAGGGAACGGCTTTCCATGCAGCTGCGATGTAGGTATGTGAGCGGGACTTGGCCAATCAGAGGCATGTACTCTGGACTTCGAATTGGGAGAGAACAGATTCCTGTTTGTCAACATGAACAGTGACAGCCACTTCACAGATGCAGCAGGGACAGCAGAGCCGAGGGTGCTACAAGCTGGGCACTGACTGCTTGGTAGTTGTCACTGGGGAGTTCTGGGTACGAGTTTGGTTAGCACTGGTTGTGGTGCCTGGTCTGCCTTTTTCTTGCTCATTTTCTGATCTTGGTCTTCTGGTCTTCCCTGTGACTTAGTGACATACCCAAGTCCTTCCAATAAATCTCACTTTTGCCTGAATCTCATTTTTGTTACTTACGATTGCATTTAATGCTCAGTAGGTTTACCTCACTGAATTAAGAGGAGCCCAGGTTCCTTTCCTTTCAGTGCTGGGACTAATAAACAGGGTGCCCAACAGTCGTGGTTTGCCGAGGACTGAGGGGGCTCCGGGGACACGTGGGCAAGACCCTGTGTTTGTTTGTTTGTTTATGTATTTATTTATTTTTAATCCTCACCCAAGGATATGTTTTTGTTGATTTTTATACAGAGAGGAAGGGAGAGAGAGAGAGAGAAAAAGAAAGAGGGAAATATCAATGTGAGAGAAATATCCATTGGGTGCCTCCCATATACACCCTGACTAGGGATCAAACCCGAAACCTTGGTATGTGTCCTGACCCAGAACTGAACCTTTTGGTATACTGAACGATGCTCCAACCAACTGAGCCACCCTGCCAAGGCCCCTGTATTTACTTTTAGTGGGTCAACCCTACTAAATAGATATGTGGCCTTAGACATGTTTCAAATCTGTATCTGTTTCTTCATCTGTAAAATTGAGCATACTTATTATGAAGATCAAATTCAAGAGCTGAAATGAAAGCACTTTGCAACATGTCATGGGTCACACTAAAGCAAGATGGCAAAAAGTCGTTATAGATAAGAGCCCTTAGTGTGACTCCTTAGCCGGTATCAGAGTGTGATTCCAGGACCATCTACATGAAAATAACCTGTTAAAATACATCTATATATATAAAAGCCTAAGCAACCATCCAACAGTCTGACCATCCAACTGGTAGCTATGATGCACACTGACCACCAGGGGGCAGATGCTTGGTGCAGGAGCGGAAACCATAGGCATGGAAACATGGAACAGACTGATGAATCTCAGCGGGGAGGGGGGTAAAGGGGAGGGCAGGAAGAGATTAACCAAAGATCTTATATGCATACTAGAGGCCTGGTGCACAGATTTGTGCACTGGTGGGGTCCCTCCACCTGGCCTGTGCGCTCTCACAGTCTGGGACCCCTAGGGGGATGTTGAAAAGCCAGTTTCTGCCTGATCCCTGCAGGCCAGGCCGAGGGACCTCACCGTGCCTTGGGCCTCTAGTATTAAATAATAAAGTGCTCCTTAGGAATGCAGATCCTTGGGCTCCACTCCAGACCTATTGAGCAAAAATTTTTGGAGTGAGTCCCAATAATTTGTGTTTTAAAACATTTTCAGATGATTCTAATCCACACTAAAATATGAAGATCCCTGTGTTAAAAGGAGAAAGCAGGGGGGTGTAGAATACCCTTTTCCCCCTTCTTACTGTGGGCCTGTGTAAATGGGCACATTTAAAATTCTTGCCACTCTAAGTGTGGACCATGAACCAGCAGCATTGGCATTGCCTGAGCACCTGTTAGAAATGTAAAATCTGAGGCCCCATCCCAGCCCTGAGGAATCAGAATGTGCGGTTTAACAAGATCTCTTGGTGATTTGTATGCACATTAAGTTAATGTCAAACAGCAGGGGAAGGGTTGCCCTGCCTGCCAGGTGTCAGGGGTGGGGCCCAATGAATAACCAGCTCCTCTTTTCTAAGCTCTCAACCAACTGAGAGACAGACCCAGGATTCAGACAATGGGGATCCGAAGGCCAACTTTTTTTTACTGAGAAAAGCTGCATTGGAGGACATGACTTGGTGGAGTCAAGCATGCTTATTAACCCTTTCCTGAGTCGAATGTGACTTCCCAAATATCAGGTTGACCCCGCGAAGCTCTGCCCCACTAGGCTCTCACATGAGCAGGGCACCAGACCGGAACTCACCCTCCCTGCAGACAGACAGAGCCAGAGGAGGGAGAGGACTGAGCCAAGATGGCCAAGCTTTCACTTCCTACCAGCCAGCAGGTTCCTCGCGCCTCCTTGCTCTTAAGAAAGCCAGGAGTCCTATCTAGGCAAGTTGCTCCACCTGGGGTTCCTTCTAACATCAGGATGCAAAAAACTGTCAAGGGAGCTTTTTGTCCCTTGGGAAACCATGAGTCACATGGGGCAGTCAGACCAGGTGACCCCACAGTTACTGGGACATAGGATCTGGGATGACACCTTGGGGAATCTGCGTAGGAAGCCCCTGTCGCCTGCCCAGCTGCTTTTTCTGTCTTCCCATAACATGCTGGTTCCACTGCTGCCAAAGCTGGGGAACTGCATGGAAACCCTAGTGGTGGCTACATCTACAGAAGAACCTCTGGAGGCAGGAACCAGTTAGTAAGCTGCATATTTTTGAAGAGAGAGGGATGCATTTCACTCCATGCTAAGATCAGCACCTTGGAATCTTCAATGATCCCTAAATGGTGGTAAGGGATAATTGAACACCCCAATTTCCATGCTAAGATCAGGACCTTGGAATCCTTCAATTCACGAAGAAGCTGCTTTCCTCCCACACATAGGTTTCTCACCTCCATTACATGAAAATGACTCTGAATTTAGACTTATTGCCTTGTGCCTAGTGGTGTGTTAGTGATATGCAAAACCAGGCATGGAAACCCAGTGTGTCTAGCATTGCCTAATCGTTTAATTGGCCATAATGATTTTATTATCTGGGTTTTAAAATGGCACAATTGTCAATTTTCCCAAAAGTGCTTCCAGGTTGATTACAAATGTAAAGGGGAGGAGGCATGTAATATCTATATGCCCGGTAACCGCTTTTTCAAATTATATTCCTTCCTCTTTATTTTATTTGAAAGTGTGGTTAGTTCAGTATAGTTCAAGGAAAGCATTGTGGTAAACAGCCAGCTTAAATGTGAGCAGCGTAAAGAGCAGCAGCTTGCAGAAATATTGCTATAGATACTAGGACCGTATCCTGCCTCGATACAGACCACACATAATTGAATCATGTTCAATAGAAGGCCATTACAAAACCGAACTTATTTGCAATGCTAATATGGGGAAGACAGCTGTCACAGGGAATTAAATATGATCATTCAGAGCTTGAATAAATGAGGTGTCCATTATCTTCTGGCTGTGTTGCAGGCTGCTTGAAGAACACAAATAAATGATACTGTAGCGATAACCAGCCCATGGTTTTGTTTTTTAGTCATAGAAATATGAGAGCGATGGGGGTGGGGGTGGGGAGACAGAAAAGAAGCTTGGCAGCTAAATATAGGCAAGTGGGCAAAGAGTTTGATTTCTCCATTTCCCCTAAGACACCATGGATGCAAGGACATAATCAAAATTCTATTTTTGATGCCTGGAATAGATTTTTAATTCTATTAAAGATTTTTATCAACATTCATCCCTTCTCTATAAGACTCAAATCACAGCCAACTCACAAAGGAAGCTGCATGTGAAAGGGTCGAGTGGGGAGTAAACAAAGCTAATCCTTTTGTCCCTTCCCCAAGGCCTTCCTTCTCAACCAAACAGATAATAAAGGTAACAGAGAACTTCATGGATAATCAATCTGCCAATGAGCATAAAAGGTACTTGGATCAGTGCTAGTTTTAAAAATGTCATTAATTATCTAATTAACAAAAAGGGAGACTTCCTTTGATTGGTTCTGAGCAACCTGTCTACAAATCAGTTTTCTTATTTAAAAACAGGGGGATACTGGCTGTCATCTTTTTGACACATGAAAAAGTTAGCAACAATCTTTAAAAAATCACCTAAAAGGAATACTATTTTCAGATAGAATATCTACTGCAGGTAATTCTAGAACATAGGTTATAGCCTGAAATTACATGACTCTGTGGTTGAGAGAAAAGCCAGCCTCTAGTGAGCAGTGGCTAGTAAGACTGGCTGGTCTTTCCTTATGACAGATACTGGCGATCCCTCGGAAGTAAACAGGTCTGTGAAAAAGTCTTGTCTTTTGCTCTTTTCTGTAAACTGTCAGTGAAGTTAGCAGTCATTTAAAGAAAGAGAGAGAGAGAGAGAGAGAGAGAGAGAGAGAGAGAGAGAGAACTCATGGACATGGACAACAGTGTGGGTCGGGGAGGTGGGTGGAGGTGGAAGAGGGTATAGGGGGGATATGGGGATGTGGGTGGAGGTGAAAGACAGTATGGGGGGGGGATAAATGATGATGGACAAAACATTAAATTAAATTTTTAAAGAAAGTAGTAAAAAAGAAATTGATATAATTGTGTGTGTGTGTGTGTGTGTGTGTGTGTGTGTGTGTGTATCTATGTATCAGCATTAGATATTTTGTGTATTGTGGTATAGGATTATATTTATGCACATGTAAATTAAATTCAAAAATGTATTATATTTTTAGTTTATAAGGACTCTGAGTGCCTTGGTGCTGCTGGTATATTAATTCAAACAGGTTGGTTTCAGGCATTTGTGTAATATTTTCAAAACTTAACTGGAACTCCAAGCATTTGCAGTGTGACAGCTATAAATAAAAATTATTCCTCTAAGCTCACAATACAATACTTTCCTATCAGGGCTCATATATTTTTGGGTGGTTAAAAATCTATTCCTTTTGAGAAAAAGACTGTTGGTAGGATATTTATTGTGGTGGGAAGAGAAAAAAAAAACCATATTGGCCTTAAAGATTCTATTTTATATTACTAAGGCCTTGAGTCATGTTGTGTCAGTTAGGCCAGATGGTTAAAGGATTCTCTAGCACCCTGGCTTGGAAGCAATGCATGTGCTGGGAGAACTGCTCCTAATCTACCAAATACAGAAGTCATCCTGTATTCAGGATTTCTTACTTATTAAAAGCCTGAATAGTTTAGTATGAAACTAAATAGGTGTTTCAGCTGGAGCCTTAAGGTTTTTTCTGAAATTGATTTTTCTATCTGATTGTAAATAGCATGCATGTTTGTAGTAAAAAATTTCAAAAAATACAGAAATGTCTGATCTAGTAAGTGAAAGTCCCACATAATTCCAGCCTTCCAGAGTCTCCTCAACAGTCTCATGTATATCATTTCAACATTTTTTCTGTGTATACACATCTTCCTCCTCCCCAAAAGATGTATGTAGGGTATGATTTAACATGTTTTATTCACTTAGTTGTACCTCATAGGCATCTTGTCATATCTGTACATATAGATTTACTTACTTTTTAAAAAGTGACTAATATTCTGTTGTGTATAACAATACTTATTATAATTGACCCAGGGTTTGGCAAGCTATGGCCTGCAGCCAATCTTGCCCCCGCTGTTCATGCATATTGGAACACAGCCATACTCGTTTGTTTTTGATTTGTCTGTGGCTGCTTCGGTCCTACCGTGGCAGAGCTGAGTAGCTGCAACAGAGATTGTATAGCCTGTAAAGCTGAAAGCATTTATTATATGGCCCTTTCCAGAAAAATTTTGCTGACTTTTGACTTAACCAATCATTTATTAGTTGGATGTGCCAATTGTTTCTAATTTTGTATCATAAAAAAGTTGTAATGAATATATTTGTAAACCCATCTTTGTGTGTTCACTCACTATTTCCTTAGGGTGAATTCCAAGACATAAGGCTGCCGATAGTGCTTTACCTTCTATAGAACATTAGGGTTCTAGTTAGTAAATTTCTCTCCTAAATGATGCCCCATAACCACCAATTCTCAGTGGCATAGACGTTAGAATCAGGCAGACCTAAACTTACATTTATGTTCCACAGTTACTAGCTGTGTGATTGCATATATATTCCTCGAGTGCAAACAACAGAAACAAATTCTACTTAATTTAAGCAAAGAGGTTTACTGGACATTGTGCAATAAAAGATTAGTTCAGCAGGCCCAGGCTGCTCAAGCCCTGGACACTCCAAAGATAGACCTGTTTTCAGAAGGACAGCTCTAGCTCTTGACTGGCTCCTGAGAGATAACCTCTGAGTCCTTGGAATACACTGCCTGATGAGGCCTTGGCCATGCTCTATCACTTTGGCCAGATCTTTAATGCCAACTATGTGAGTTATAGTGAACACAAGGGTGTTTTTGTATTCCTGAGGCCTTGGCCATGCTCTATCACTTTGGCTAGATCTTTAATGCCAACTATGTGAGTTATAGTGAACACCATTCTCATTCACCTGAGGCCCTGGGCTACACTGTAGTATTTGACCTCTGAGGGCTGGAGACTGAGTAGCTGAGATCAGTCACATAGACACGTGTGCCTAGGTGACTGACCTTCATAAAACCTTGGACATTAAGGCTTCCCCGGGTGAGTTTCCCTGGTTGGCAATGCTTCACACGTGTTCACACATCACTGTGGGAGAATTAAACAACTCCACTGGGACAGGGCTACTGGGAGCTTGCTCCTGTTTTCTCCTGACACCACCCTATGTTTTTAGTCTGCATCTTTTTGCTGTAATAAACCATAATCATGAGTAAAACAGATTATCTGAATTCTGTGAGTTCTAGCAAACCTTCAAAACTGAGGGTGGTCTTGGGGACCCCTGACTCAGATATACATGTAGTGCGTAGGCTAGAGAGAGAGGTTTAGAATCAAGATAGAACCTGCACAAAGGGCATGGAAAATTATACTTCCAGCCAGGCCAGGACCATAAAAATGATCAGGTTCTATTTGTCTGTGTTTTTGGCACCCTACTTAAGAATCAAAGTTCCAGGACAGTGCTAGCTTAGGGCATGTGCTGGTGGTAGGAGGAAGGCTCTGAGCATGCAGGCTTTAGGGAAAACAGTGCACACATCTCAGTCAGCAAACATTTAGTATCTATTATCTACCACTGTTCTAGGCACTGGGGATATGTTCCAGAACAAGAAAACATTATGCAAAAGGTAATTCTTCAAAAAGATTTTGATGTGCTTTTAGGAAAGAGTATTGGATGCTAAGTAGCCAAAATAAATAAATAAGTAAATAAGTAAATAAATAAAATAAATAAATGAATAAAAAAGCAACTGTCAACTTCAACCTTTCTAACTCTTGTTGGGAAGCACAAGAGACTTGGTTGGAAAATTTGTAAGCAGGACATTCTGGTAAAAGGGAAATGTGTGGAAGGCCGCCTTCCCTGTTTGTTGGAATTCCAACTTAAGAGAGACTTAGGGGAGTGTCGAAGGTGGTGCCCCTAATTATCCCTTGATCTTTCCAAACATGCCTGTGCATATGCAGATCCCCGGTGTTTACTGGAATCCCTATGCTTAGTCTTTGGATGCCCTTGCCTAGAGGACAATGTATAAACACGTGTGTCCTCCCAAGATTACTCACCCTACTGATTGTATCTAAAGATAAAAATTCCAGTAAAAGCCTAATGAGGCAGGCAACCGAGGCTGCCTGGCTTCTTCAGCCGGGCCATCCCTTAGCCTCTCTTTCACAGTGAAACGGTGTCTGAGTAATCTGTTCATCCATCGTTCAGGGGCTGCTGGTCAGCCCCAGCAAACTGTTTTCTCATCTGCAAAATGGGGATAAAAATGGCTTTTTAGACTATTATATGGATTACTAGAGGCCCAATGCACAGATTCATGCACATTGAAAGGAAATTAATTAGAAGAAATATTTTAATATCGCTATTCGCCCTTTCTCTATAATAGAAATGTCAACCAAATTCATGATCGACAATGACAGATCAAAACACATGCATGCAATTGGCGCCAGTGAGAGCTTTATATGTATCGTGCATGCGTGGGTCAACTTAGCTTGTTATGTATGTAGAATAAACTTGCTTAATTAGGCCTGCTTTCTGATTTAGCTAAACTTTTTGCAGCCCAGTGAAGCACCCCATCTTCTCTTTCAGGTAATTGTTAGGAACACAGCAGTAAATATCGACATGAAGCAGATTATTATTGTAGATCACACAGGGAGAACAAAGGGTAAAATATTTAACTGCAGCAGTGTTTGACTATATTCTGTGCAGTGAGAAAGCCTGAAGTCATTTTCAAGATCCACCATTTCTTACTTCTTTTCAGTCAGTTCAAGTTTTTAAACTTGCTAAATCTTCATTTTCCAGCTAATGAAAAGAAATTAGGATTCTACCAAGTCTCCTATCTACCTACTCCAGGACTTCTGTGAGGATCAAATGAGGTGAGGCACAGGAAAATGCTTCACAGACATTTGGTTAACGTGTAAATGTTTCCACCTGGCTATCAAGCAAGTCGTGTTCCTGGGCTGAAGAAACTCCAAGGAGGTTAATTGCTAGGGAGAAGAAGCCAGGCATTGCTATATGATGTCATTATCAGGGCACCCACAGCCACCATTTCTGGGCTGGGCTGGCTATGGGCCACATTTTGCACCATGGGGTCTTGGCAGCATTGGCTGCAATTTGGTGGTGGTGGTGGGGCCTGTGTCCCACTTGAGGGAAGCCGAGTGTTGGTTTGTTGGCAC
>NW_005357232.1:1526940-1532498 GCF_000412655.1 Myotis brandtii
AACAGGCTGGTGGGGGGGCAGTTAGGGGCAAGCAGGCCAGCAGGGGGTGCAGTTGTGGTTGAGCAGGCTGGCAGGGGGTGGGGCTGTTGGGGACGATCAAGCCAGTGGGGGAGGGTCAGTTAGGGGTGATCAGGCCGGCAGGCAGAGTGGTTAGGGGCGATCAGGCAGGCAGGCAGGTGAGTGGTTAGGAGCCAGCAGTCCTGTATTGTAAGAGGTCCTAAACCGGCAGTTGGACATCCCCCGAGGGGTCCTAGATTGTAGAGGGTGCAGGCTGGGCTGAGGGACACCCCGCCTCTTCCCCCTGCCCCCTGTGCACGAATTTCATGCACTGGGCCACTAGTATATAGATAAGAGATAATCTTTATGCTTGGCACAGAGAAAATACTCAATAGATAATGTTTATTGTTGTGTCTAAGAGTGAGTGTTCTAAATTCTGAAGTCAAACTACCAGGGTTCAAATTTCAGCTACTTGTTAACTCTTCATCTTCTGCAAGTTATTTAACTTCTCTGAGTAGGATGTCTTCATATATATGCCACCTGTGCAGTTGCCCAGGGCCTAACACTTGGTTTAAAGCCCTGCTGCACCCAGCAGGCAGAGGGGAGAAAGCCAGTGGCAGTAGCAGGCACTTCTTTTGGCCGGGAGGAACAGAGAACTGCAGGGGGAAGCCAAGCAGGGCAATCTGTGAGCTGTGAGCTGCCAGCAGCAAGAGAGGACAGTGTCTGAGTCATGTGCTTGGCAAGCAGCCAGTGGTGAGTGGTGAGTAGACAGCTGCAAGTTTTGAGGAGCCAGAGCGAATGGGGTCTGAGTCCCATGGGAGCAGCGAGAGCAAACAGTGATTGAGTCAGCAGATGCCTGCCCAGCAGAGCATGGGGTGCTGCTGTGCGGCTCCCCACCGCTATGCCTGGCAGTGGTATTTCAGACAAAAAAGGAAATTACAGAGCCTGCTGCTGCTTAGACTCCCAAAACTTGCCTCCTGTTGCCCTTAGAGTTGGCTCCAGGAGCATATTATCTGTAAACCAAGAGCTGTTGTGGTAGAATCACTGTTTCCCTCTGTGACTGAACCATGGAGGTCAGGGGTCACCATTATGATTAGGGCAAAACAAACCCTACTCCTAAGCAATGCCATGGTACTGTCCTACAGAAGCCACAGAGGCTCAAATCTGGGAGGACACAGGTAAAAGTCTTGCAGTTCAGTGCCATCTACTGGAATAGTAGAAAGACTTCCTTAGAGATAAATGTGAAAACAAAGGAGGGCAGCAAATACCATGAGGAACCACAGTAATGAAGATGACCAGAAAGAAAATGAAAAATCCTCAGAAAGTAGGCTGGAACACATGGAATTATGTGATATAAATGACAGAGATTTTAAGATTGCAGTCCTGAAAATACTCAAAGAGATGTGAGAAAATACTGACAGGCAATTCAGTGCACTCAGAAAACTAATCAATGAACAAAATCAGTATTTCTCTGAGGAAATGGAAACTTTAAAAACAAATCTATCAGAATTCCTGGAAATGAAGCATGCAATTAAGATTAAGAGTGAACTGTTGAGCATAGAAAACAGAACCAACCAGTCAGAGTAAAGAACTAGTGATATTGAAGATAGGAATCAGGAAATGATGCAGAAATACCTTAAACAATAAAGAAATTTAAAAAAAAATGATGCAGAGGGAAGAAGAGAGAGACTTGAGAATAAAGAAAAATGAAAGAGCTCTATGAGACCTCTCTGACTGCATCAGACGAAGTCATATTAGAATCATAGACATTGTGGAGGAGGAAGAGAGGGAGCATGGAATAGAGAGTCTCTTAAAACAGTGGATGGGAACTTCCCAAATATATGGAAAGAACTAGATTCTCAAATCCAAGAAGCAAACAGAACATAGTTACTTCAATTCAAAGAGGCCTTCTCCAAGGCACTTGGTAATGAAGCTGTCAAAAATTAATGACAAAGAAAAAAATTTCAAAGCAGTCAGGGAAAAGAAGGAAGTGACCCACAAAGGAAACCCCATCAGAATTTCATCTGACTTCTCAGCAGAAAATCTACAAGCCAGGAGACAGTACAATCAAATATTCAAATATCTGAAAGAGAGAAATTGTCAACCATAAATAATATATCCAGCAAAATTATCCTTTAAATATGAAGAAGAAATAAGGACCTTCCCAGACATACAGAAACTGAGGGATTTATCACCAAAAAACCACCGTTGCAGGGCATACTCAAGGGAGTTATTCTACCTGAAACAAAGAACATAAGGTTACAACACTATGAGTAACATCACCAAAAACTTACAGCGTACACAGGGATAATTTGTGACAATAAAAACATACAAGGGGAAGGGGGAAAGGTCTGAACTGGCAAAGGAAAATGAAGATCAGATGCACTCAAAAGGGAAAAAAAAACCCACTATGGTATATATGCCACTTCATTTTTTATAAACCTAATGGCAACCACACACACAAATCCCCAAAACAGGACATGTAGCTTAAAAAAGAGAAAACAGTGGAAAGACCTGTCGGATACCACCAAACAAAAACAGCAGACAGAAGTATAAAGGAAAAGAACCAATGGAAGCACAGAGCTACCAGAAAACAAAAGATAAAATGGCAATAGGAAATCCTCAGACACCAAGAAGGGTCTGAATTGAGTAAAGAGGCACAGATTAGCAGAATGGATCAAAAAACAAAACCCAATCATATGCTGCCTACAAGAGACACATCTAAACAGCAAAGACAAAGGTATATTCAAAGTAAAAAAGTGAAAAATGATTCTCCAAGCAAATAACATCCACAAAAAGCAGGTGTAGCTATACTTATATCTGACAAAATAGATTTCAAGATAACAAATAACAAGAGACAAAGATGGACACTTTATAATGATAAAGGGAACACTACATCAAGAAAACATAACACTTCTTAATATATATGCACCCAACCAGGGAGCACCAAAATATATTAAACAGCTACTCACAGAACTAAAGGGAGAAACAGATCAAAACACAATCATAGTTGGAGACCTTAATACTCCATTGACAGCTCTAGACAGATCAACCAAACAGAAAATCAATAATGAAATATCAGCCTTAAATGAAATACTAGCCCAAATGGACATAATGGACATTTACAGAACATTTCATCTCAGAACATCACATTATACATGCTTGTCCAGCACACATGGGACATTCTCAAGGATAGACCATATGTTGGGTCACAGAACTAGTATCAACAAATACAAGAAGATTGGAATTATACCAAGCATATTTTCTGACCACAATGCCTTGAAATTAGAAATCAACTGCAAAAAGGAAGTAAGAAACCCACAAATATGTGGATATTAAACAACATACTACTAAAAAATGGCTGGTCAAAGAAAAAATAAAAGATAAGATCAAAAGATATATAGAGACAAATGAGAATGATAACACAACATATCAAAACCTCTAGGATGCAGCAAAAGCAGTAATAAGAGGGAAGTTTATATCATTACAGGAGTATCTTAAGAAACAAGAGAAATCCCAAGTAAACAACCTAACATTGCATCTTAAAGTACTAGAAAAGAAAAAAAGCAACTTAAAGTCAGCAGAAGAAAGGAAATAATAAAAATTAGAGCAGAATTAAATGAAATAGAGAACAAAAAGACTACAAAAAATCAATAAAACAAAGAGTTGGTTCTTGGAAAAAATTAATAAAATTGACAACCCCCTGTCTAGACTCACTAAGGGAAAAGACCCATATAAACAAAATCAGAAATGAGAGAGAAGTCACGACAGACATCACAGATATATAAAGGATCATACTAGAATATTATGAAAGACTATATGCCACCAAATTAAATAACTTAGAAGAAATGGATACATTCCTAGAAATATATAACCTTCCTAAACTAAATCATGAAGAGTTGAAAAATCTAAATAGACTGATCAGCAGTGAGGACATGGAAACAACTATAAAAAATCTCACAAGAAAAAAAAAAAAAAAAGCCCAGGACCAGAGAGCTTCATCAGTGAATTCTACCAAACATTCAAAGAAGAATTAAAACCTATACGTTTCAAACTCTTGCAAAAAATTGAAGAAGAGGCAATACTTCCTAACACATTCTACAAGGCCAATATAACCCTGGTACCAAAACCTGGCAAAGATAACACAAAAAACTAAAACTACAGACCAATATCTCTGATAAACACAGATGCAAATATCCAAAACAAAATACTAGTAAATCGAATACAACAGTACATCTAAAAAATAATACATCATGATCAAGCGGATTCATTCCAGGAGCACAAGGATGGTTCAACATTCGCAAATCAACATAATACACCACATTAACAAAAGAAAGGATAAAAATAATATGATCTTATCAATAGGTGCAGAAAAAGCATTTGATAAGATACAACATCCATTTATGATTAAAACACCCAATAATATAGGAATAGAAGGAAAGTACCTCAACACAATAAAGGCCATATATGATAAACCCTTTGCTATCATACTCAATAGTGGAAAACTGAAAGCTTTTTCCCTAAGATCAGGAACAAGACAAGGATGTCCACTCTCACCACTTATTCAACATAGTGCTGGAAGTCCTAGCCAGAGCAATAAAGCTAGAGAAAGAAATAAAATGCATCCAAATAGGGAAAAAAGAAGTCAAACTGTCACTTTTTGTGGATGACCTGATTTTATATATAGAAAACCCTAAAGACTCTACCAAAAAACTATTAGAAACAATGAACAGGTACAGTCAAGTAGCAGGATACAAAATCAATGTGCAAAAATCCATTGCCTTCCTGTATACTAATAACAAAACTTCAGAAAGAGAAATGGAAAAAATAATTCCTTTTGCAATAGCAACCAAAAGAATAAAATACCTAGGAATAAACTTAACAAAGAATGTGAAAGACCTATATACTGAAAATTACAAAGCATTATTAAAAGAGATTGAAAAAGACACAACGAAATGGAAAACTATCCTGTGCTGATGGATTGGAAGAATCAACATAGTTAGAATAGCCATATTACCCAAAGGCAATGTACAGATTTAATGCAATCCCCATCAAAATCCCAATGTTATTTTTAAAAAGAAATAGGACAACAAATCATCAGATTTGTATGGAACCACAAAAGACCCCGAATAGCCAAAATAATTCCGAGAAAAAAAAAAAGAATGAAGTTGGAGGTATCATGCTATCTGACTTCAAATTATAACAGAGCTACAATAATCAAAACAGCATGGTACTGGCAGAAGAACAGACACACAGATCAATGGAACAGAATAGAGAGCCCAGCTATAAAATCACATGTATATGGACAGATAATTTTTTTAAATTAAATCTTTATTGTTCAGATTATTACATTTGTTCCTCTTTTTCCCCCCATAACTCCCCTCCTCCCAGTTCCCACCCCACCCTTTGCCCTCACTCCCCACCCACTGTCCTCATCCATAGGTGCACGATTTTGTCCAGTCTCTTCCCGTATCTCCCACACCCCTTTCCCCCCCAAGAATAGTCAATCCATTCCCTTTCTATGTCCCTGATTCTATTATAATCACCAGTTCATTCTGTTC
>NW_005357232.1:1535139-1536732 GCF_000412655.1 Myotis brandtii
TTCTGTCGTTTGTGTCCTGTTTCTTTGTCTCGGCATTTTTTATGCTTCACTGTGTCGATAGGGTGCCTTTCTGTGCTAAGTGTCCCAATTACCTGAGGTAGACACTCTTGGTGCACCCCCTTGTGGGCTTTGTGCACAGTCTTGTTGTAATTAAGCCTTGATTGTTGTAGTTATCACTGGGAGGAATTGACCTCCAGGCCAATTGGCTGTGAGAATCAGCTGTGTCTGCAGTGGGAGAACTTCTGTGCTGGAGACACCCCTCTGGGGCAAGACTTGCTTCAATGGGGCTTTGGTGCTCACTGAGTCTGCCCCCTGAGTGTTTCCTTTATGTTTCCAGGGAGCTGCAAACTGCATGGTCCCACTCTGACCTCTGGGCTTCCTGGCTCCTGGATCTCTAGGGAGGTGCTAATCTAGCCTTTGCCTGTGGCTATCCCGCAAAAGCCTCCCTGCAGGGCTTGGGCGGGGCAAGCCCCATGGGATCAACAAGGTGGGGCTAGCAGTTATGGCTGCTCTCAGACTTGCCCTCAGAGGCTCTGCTTCTCAGTGTCCGGGTAATCGCTGCAAGCCCCTCGGAGAGGAAGTTGCCCTCAGGTTCCGACCGATGCCAGACAGTCCCGCTTCTCCCGTATGAGTCTGGTTCCCTAGAGACTCGCCAGGAACTGGAGATCAGAGCCTGAGACTCCCTCCTGATTGAAAAGGACAACCACGCCCTCAGCCGCCAGCCTGCTCCTCATGTGCCTCTGCACCTTAGTATTTTACTCCCACACAGCGCCTCCTCTGAGTCTCGGTATGCTTTTCTCTTTCCTTCTAGTTGTAGAATTTCCACTCAGCCAGCCTTCCTGTGGTTCTGGATGATGTCTGTTCCGTCTTTTAGTTGTATTTTTGAAGTGGTTGTGCGAGGCAGCAATCTCCGGTGTTTACCTATGCCGCCATCTTGGTTTCTCCAATTTTTGACAAAAGAGCCAGAAATGCACATTGGAGTAAAGATAGTCTCTTCAATAACTGGTGCTGGGAAAACTGGAGTGTCTGCAGGACAGCCTTGCTTGAGCAGCTGCAGTGCCTGCACAGGTCCTGTGGGCCCCCGCCCTTGGTGTGCACTGGAGGGGAAGCAGCTGCATCCCCGCTGGGCCCTCACCGGGCCTTTTTGGTCACCTTCTGGTTTTTCAGCATCACATAGGTGATGAACAGTCCCACAAACAGGAGCACCAGGAGGCCAGCAGCTAGTGGGGTGGCAACAGCATAAGCTCGGGGCAGGGAACACTTGTCGATGACATGCTGGCTGTCAGTGAATGGCACGAGAATCACCCAGGCAGTATAGTAGGTGAAGATGATGAGGCTCACGATGATGAGGCTGAGACCCACCACCTGCTCTGTCCCCGTGGCCATTGCCCCACACTCTGCTTTGGAGCTGAAACTACACCTCTCTTAAGAAGACATGAACAGCCAATAGATATATGAAAAGATGCTCAACCTCACTGGCAATTAGGGAAATGCAAACCAAAACAATGAGATACCACCTCACACCTGTTAGAGTGGCCATTATCAACAAGACAAGCAATAACAAGTGTTGGAGAGGTTGTGGGAAAAAGGGAA
>NW_005357232.1:1537104-1558987 GCF_000412655.1 Myotis brandtii
TTTCTCTCTCATCAATGTTTCTAACTATCCCTCTCCCTTCCTCTCTGTGAAAAATCAATAAAATATATATTTTTTAAAAAGATGTGGTTCATATACACAATGGAATACTATTCAGCCATAAGAAAGGATTAAATAGCACCATTTGCAACAACATGGATGGACCTTCAAAACATTACGCTAAGTGACATAAGTCAGTCAGAAAAAGCTAAGAACTGTATAATTTCACTCATATCCTATCTAATAAAAGAGTAATATGCAGATTAACCGTCACTCCACGACAAAGATGGCGGCACCCATAGCAGCTGTGGTGGGATGCTGGTGGCGTCGCCCCAGCAATACAAGCCCAGCAGGCAAGCGTGGCCAGCAGGCAGCACCCAGCGACCCGGGAATAGGCAAGTGCGGCCCGCAGGCAGCACCCAGCAGGGCCTGCTTGCCCATTGCCATGGTGTGGAGCAGGCAGGCCCCGCAGAGAGCAGAGAACCACAGGGAGCGGGCCTAAGCCATTAGTAGGTCAACCCCTGAGGGCTCCCGGATTGGAGAGGGTGCAGGTCGGGCTGAGGGACACCACCCCCCTACCCCATGCACAAATTTCATGTACTGGGCTTCTAGTGTGGGATATAAAACTGAAACTCATGAACACAAACAGCAGTATGGTGGTTGCCAGAGGGAAGGGGGTAGGGGAAGAAGAGGGTCCTAATATGAGGTGACAGGAGAAGATTTGACTTTTGGTGGTGGGCACATGGTGCAATATACAGATCTTGTAACACATAGAAACCCACCTGAAACCTATATGTTCATGTTGACCACTGTGACCCCAATCAATTTAATAAATAAAATTTTTAAAAAGCCCTTCTGCCACTTCCTTGAAACTATTAATAATTTTTGAATAAGAGGCTCTGCATTTTAATTTTCACAGGGCCCTGTGCATTATCTAGCTGGTCCTGTCTCTGAGTTTTGTGTCCTCATGTAAAATGGAGGTAATAATATATACCACATTATTTTTCAATGGGCTTATTTTTAACTCTTGATTTAAATGTTTTTATCCTTTTTCATTTGTCTCCTTTTCAAATATATTATCACACTGTGCTTACTTTATTTATTTTTATAGAAATAAAACTTTTTTTATAGGAAGGTGAAATTTTAGTAAGTCCAGAGCATACAGTCTCATGCTTTGCAATGAATAATCAGACACTAAATGTTTCAACATCTTTCACAGACTACTCAGTGTCTTTATATGAGGAAATTGTTGCATTTAAAACTGAAGATATAACAAAATGTGGAACAATTCATAAACTTATATAATAGGAATATAGCTGGCCCTTGAAGATTGTTGCTTTTATGTAGAGCATGGTATGAAAGCAAACTTCAGTACCTTTAAATGCCCTCTTATAACTAATACTTGCAATTTAGTTCCCTGCAATTTGGGCAGAGAGAAATAAAGAACCACGTTGCACTATATTGGGGAAAATAAATTTGAATGAAAGATTGAAAAGGAATAAACCATTTCTGAGTGCTTCAAGTACAATAGCATAGTTGTCTTTATAAACAGAGCACTTGTATTTAATTTTCACCCATCAGCAGGTAGGAAGAGAAATGGAGAAAAGTGAAAATAGCTTTACAGATCAACAAAGATCTATTGTGGTAATAAGAGGTCTGACGTGAGCGTATGTTCAAATCTAGCAATCTAAAAATGTTTATATTTAGATTTCTGTCTTTAACACTAGAAAATTAAGTGTTGGGTGTGAAATCTAGTACCATTTGAAGTCCCAGCCAGATTTCTTTGAAAGCTTTGAGGCATCTAAACATGCCAGTAAGTGGTGTGTGTATGTGTGTGTGTGTGTGAAGGTAGAAAGTGCTTGAGAATGCCTGAATGCCTCAACTAAAGGTGAACGGACCCTCCAGGTTTGCTTCTCTCGGTGGCTCTTTGGAGGCCTGTATGCAAACGGACCAGGAATTTACAATTTGGCAAAACAGGTCTGTTTAAATTTAGAGAGAAGCTGTATTAAAAAAAAAGTTAAATTAATAAAAAAATACCAGTTGAAGCATAGTTTTCAGGAATTTACAATTTGGCAAAACAGGGTCTGTTTAAATTTAGAGAGAAGCTATATTAAAAAATGTTAAATTAATAAAAAAATACCAGTTGAAGCATAGTTTATAAAAAAGTAAAAATACCTGAGTTGAGCTAAGAATGAAATTACTAAAATGTATTTAATTAAGAAGCTTTTCTCCTAACTTTATTTCTCCTAACTTCCATTTCTATGAGCAGAAATGAAAGAAGGAAGAACATGGACAGCCACGTAAGTGGTCTCTGCATTAAGATGAGTGAGTGGTGGGATGGTGGGCAGGGAACTGGTGAACCCTTCTCCAATGAAGTGCTTTTAATTGTGCAATTAATAGAATGTTTGTTTTGTTTTGCCCCAAATTTGAGCTTATAATGCTACCCCCACTTGAATTTTAACAAATGAGAGGAAAATGAGCAGTTGGCATGGGGTCCAGGAATGAGAGTGTGAGAGGAGCACATGGTTTTAAAGTTCATTGTTTATTGGTTCATGTTTATAAGCAGAAAGCTTCTCTTACAGCCTCAGAGGTCAATGGTGTAATAATGCTCTTTATTGCCTTCATTAGCATACTTATTATAGTTACGCTTTGCCACTTAATCTGACTGTGCCACTTGGAAAAATTACTTCTGAAAATAGTTTTTCTTCAGTCCTTACCCCACCTCTTGCCAGAGTGGCATTAGGGAATTAGTGGTATTGAGTCATGAAGGGAATCAGAAGGATGCAGAGGTGGGCACAGGCCACACACAGTGCCTGTCAGGAAAGGGAGTTAGTGAAGAGTAAGACGATATCAATGGTTTCACTTCCTGCAGTGGGAAAGTGATTGGATTTCAATTTGGAGACTTTAGGGTTGAATCTGGGATTGTTCATTCAAGCTGCTTGTGGAATGTGAGTTGGTCAAAGTGTTAGGAAGAAGTCCAGCTTGGTTCCACAGCATATGTGGAGACTGGTAGCAAAGTCTCTAGATCAATGATTTTCAACCTTTTCCATCTCATGGCACACATAACTAATTACTAAAATGTTGTGGCACACCAAAAAAATAAATATTTTGTTAATCTGGTTTAAAAATAGGTATAATTTTGATTAATTCATATCAGATATCCATTGTTGTGATGGCTGTTGTCATTTTTTTATTTGACAGTCTAAGGGAAAAGCAGTCAGTGCCCTGACCAAGTAGTATTGTATGTTTTAAAAATTCTTGAGGCACACCAGTGTGCCTGCCATGACACACTGGTTAACATTGTTGGTCTAGATTTTAGATTTTGCAACTTTTGTGTTTGTTATTAAGTTCAAGAGAGGGATGAAGGGGCTGAGGGTGGGAGTCAGAGGCCTTGGAAATACAACTTTGTTCCTAAAAAAAGAATGTTACAAACCTTATAATTGGCAACATTTTGAGAAAATCATAAACTTGGGGATGAAACCTAGAAATGAAATTCCTCCTATGGTATGGGACCTGGAAAGTTTTCAGGAGGGATTTTATAATGTTTATGTTAATTAGATGTTGTTGGATTAGAATGTGGCTTAGGCTGTAATTAGGCAAACAGGCTGCTGCCATGCTTATTGCAGGCATAGCCCACTTCAGGCATTTGTTAAATTCTAGCTAGAATTTTTCCTAACTGGTTTTGCCATTGAATGAGCAGAGATGTCTTATACTCAATGGTGTCATCCAGATACAAGCTAAGACCTACTATCATAGTCGGCTAATTTATAGAAAGTTATCACTACAAGGCCCATCTCCCTGACACAGAGAGTTAGGTGTTTGAAAGACAATTAATGGCACTTGTAATCCAGGTGAAAACCTTTCAACCATATTTTCCTCTGTTGTTCACTGATTGACTCTCACTAATATCCAGCCTTCTCTTACCCTGTCCTATCCTTGATAGATTGGTAGGAGGAGGATGCAGGGCATTCCAAGCAGATAAAAAGCACCAGCAAAGGCATGTAGGCACGGAGGTGTGGGGACGGCAGAGCTGCTCAGAGTGTTTGGAGTTGTGATGTGATGTTTTAGTGGCGGCTAGCAGGTGGGAGTTTAGGTTAAAAAGAGAACATTGTAAGATGGAACCGAAAGATAGATTGAGGTCAAATTATAAAGACCATTAAAGGTCAGTGACCTGTGATTTCTAAAAGTGAGTCTGGTGGCAGAGTGGAAGCTGCATTAGACTGCAGAAAGGTCAGAAAACCAACCATGTTGTTGCCTAATGAAAGAGGACGAGGCGGACTCTGCTTGTGTCAGTCAGTAGGAAGGGAGAAAAGGATGAGAAAGTTATTTCTTGGATAGATTTGAAAGGACTTGAGGCAAGATGGATGAGATCGTAGAAGGAAAAGGAGTCAAATATGACCCAATTTAGGTGGCTGGGGAGATGACCTTGTGGTTCCTCACAAAAAGGGGAACTTGGGAGCAGGGCTGTGCTGGGTTGGCCATAGGGGGAGGCTCGGGATGGGTGTATTAGTTTTTCAGGGCTGAGATAACATTACTAACTGGGTGGATGAACCAACAGAAACTGGTATCTCTGAGTTCTGGAGGCTAGAAGTCTCCAATGAAGGTGTCACGGGTTGTTTCCTTCTGAAGGTTCTAAGCCTGGAACAGGCCTCTTGCCTAACTTTGGAAAGTTTCTTGGCTTGCCCAGCCTGCGTGGCTCAGTGGTTGAGCATTGACCTATGAACCAGGAGGTCATCGTTCGATTCCCATGACTGGGTTGCAGGCTTGATCCCCAGTAGGGGGCGTGCAGGAGGCAGCCAATTCTTATTGATGTTTCTATCTCTCTCTCTCTCCCTCTCCCTTACTCTCTGAAATCAATAAAATATATTAAAAGAAAGTTCCTTGGCTTGTGGCAGTATAACTTTAATCTTCTCATGTGTGCATGTCTGTGTCCAAATTTCCCCTTTTTATAAAAACAGCGGTCCTACCGGATTATGGGCCAACTCCACTCCAGTGTGATCTCATCTCAATTACTTGTATCTGCAATGACCCTATTTTCCAAATAGCATCACATTCTGAGGTACCGCAGGTGAGGGCTTCAACATAGGAATTTTTAGGGGGATACAATTCAACTCGCAACAGCGGGGTAGGGTCTCAACAATTAGCTTTGGATGTGCTAAATTTTAGATTGGGGCGGGTACTGAGGTCAGCAGGCTGATAGAAGTGGAGATATGAATAGACACATAGATTTGGTCATCATCTACATATAGGGAACACTCGTGCTCTGAAGAATTTTCCATGGAGTATTTTATAGCTATGGGAGTGAAAGCATTTGTCTGGGGAGGAAGAGCAAGAGGAAGAACATAAATTCATTGAGTGCCTCTTTATGAGTGAGGCTTTTTGCCCAGTGCATAGAGGTCCAATCTCACTTAATCCTCACATGGACCCAGTGAGGGAAGTTTTGAGTGAAATCTGAAGCCCACGGCCCCACAACTGGAGGATGGTTAAATTGAAATTTGCACCCATGTTTATTTGATTTCACTAAAAGATGCTGCCTCCTCCTGGGGAAAAGAGTATAGGACCAGAAAAGGGTGGGAGAATACCGTAGAAGAATTTAAGAGGAAGGGTTAAAGGGTGACAGTGGGAGCTGCGAAGGGGGAAAGAGGAACCAGAACTGGTAAAGAAAGCCACTGGAAATCCAAAATAGATTTTCAAGGAGCAGAGGGGAGAGCCACAGTATGAACTATTTTAGAGAGGCTAAGGACCTAGAAGTGTCTCTTTGGTTTAGTGCTCTCTCTGCTCTTTGAACGTCCATTTGATTAAGAAGTGAAATTATAATAAATTTTTGTCCACAGTGATTACAGGCAACAGATTCACTATGAAATAAAAAAGGGAATTACTGTCAATTTTATTCCAAGTTCACCAGTCAATGTGCTGTTGGGGGAGAAACACCAATTCTGATAAATTGCTCCATCCATGTGTGTACATTTACCTAGTGATTGATATGGAGGCAAATTTTAGTCTTGAATTCTGGCATCAGAACCTGGCATCAAGGTTGGAGTACACACTTTTCCTGTGTACATGTATGTGTTGCTGTTTTGGTTGCTTAAAAAATGCTTTAATTCGCATAAGCACAGTATACAGGCAAGTGAAGAAATCTAATGAGGACATTTTAAAGGCTACGTTAAGGCATATTAGGACCTGTGACACTATTAGTTGATAAATAAGCATTTATTGACTTGTTTCCCATACCTACTTTATATTCGCTTCAAAGAAGAAAATTTTCATTAAAAACGAAGCAGTTAAAATGTCAAGGTGCCCATTCTCTTTTTTCAGCCTCTCCTTTTTACATTACAAAATAAGTGGATTGAGTGAAGCATAAACTCCTGTAAATAAAGGCTTTTCTTGGCATTCCTTGGAGAAATCAAATCCAAGACCAGTGGTGAAAGGTGATTGTACTATATCCACTACACAGACTATTTCTTCTAATTATCAGCATGAATGTAATTACTTACAAGCATCTCAGGCTCCTGTGATCATGTCCCTTAGAGCATTTCATCTTTAATGATTTTCCTTGATAAAAAGCCAGTTGGAAGCATTTGTTGCATAACATTGCTCAACCAGAAAGAAAAATACGTACTTCTTGGAAGAAAGATCTGTATGCTTTCTTCTCAATAGTACTTATATTCTGCCAGAATTTGATTAGGAGCTATCTTGGCACAAAGATCGCTAATGATAGAGTCAAATAACTACATAGATTAAACAGTTTCTTGGAAAAATAAAATGTAGTATGACATTCCTTTTCCAAGAATACTGAAGTTCAGAACTGTATCCACTTCAGATGAATTGTTACCGTAAATCCTCTAACTTCTGAGGACAGAGTCTGGGAAGGAATGGGTTCCTGAGGGAGTTCGTGGATTCTTAGGTGAGATAGTTTTAAAGGGAGAAATTTCCAGGCTGAGAGTGAGACTAAATAGATTAGGATTTTTAAAGCTGTAAGAAACATTAGAGTTTATTCCCCCTCCTGCTCCTTCATAGTCTGTTAATGCAATGGTCACAGCTAGTTGCCAGGCCTCAATTCCTTTCCAGTATTCTTCCCATTCTCACTTCTTTCTATCGGACAAAAAACAAAACAAACAAACCAACCCAAGAAAATAAAACCAACACATTCACACACACACACACACACACACACACACACACACACACACACACCACGACTTCATTTATTTGGCATTATTAAGAAATATGTTTTAAATGTTTTATATGAAAGCTTTCTAGATAACTAAAATTTACTCCTTAAGCCTCACTTAAAAGATTTTCACAGAAGTGGTTATTTTAAAGAGTATGCTGAGCATAATTTAGCCTTTTCTTGTTGAAATGGTGTCATAATTATGAGCATTACAGTAGCTCCTCTTTCTCTGAGGGGATACGTTTCAAGACCACCAGTGGATGCTTGAAACCAAGGATAGTAATGAACCTATATATACTATATTTCTCCTATACATATTTACCTATAATAAAGTTTAATTTATAAATTAGGCACAGTAAGAAATTAACAACAACTAATATTAAAATAGAATAATTATAAAAATAAAAGTTATATAATAAAAGTTATGTGAATGTTCTCTCTCTCTCTCTCTCTCTCTGTCTCTCTCTCTCTTTCATGACCTGATAACCAAGGCAGCTATGAAGGGCTACCAGCTGTTGCATCTACAGCACAGATACGCTGCATAAAGGGATGATCCTGGGTAGGATGAAGTGCACACGCAGCTCAAAATGGTGTGCAATTTAAAAATTATGAATGGCTTATTTCTGGATTTTTTTTTGGACTGAGGTAGACCATGGGTAACTGAAATAGTGGATAATTCCACAGTTGCTTTCTGGAGTGACCGAGATGAAAGGACTATTGCTATGCAGTGGTGATTCAGTTGTTTTTGCTGTCGCTTATGTCTCTTACACTTCACCATCTAGTATATATTTCTTCCTCTTATTTGCCAACATGTTCTAGGGCCTAGAATCTAGGCCATTGGCACTCCCTCTAGCAGCGGCTGAAGGTGACTGGACCTTTCTCCTGCAGAATAAAATTCAAGATTTTGTGATCACTATGTGGTTAACATTTTTAGCTTTCTTTTTGCTTGAAAACTGAATCCAATGAAGTGAAATACTATTCATAATCTCTATAACCTTGTTTGTTCTTTGGAGATGTTATCTGGTGATTTGGGGAAATTAATTTGACATTTTCACCATGTGGGACTCTTTTCATATCAGAGACCAGATCAGCTCTCCTACCCTTTGATTTGGGAACATTAAAAACCCACACTTTTTGCCCTAGCTGGTTTGGTTCAGTGGATAGAGTGTCAGCCTGTAGACTGAAAGGTCCTGGGTTAGATTCCCGTCAAAGGCATATGCCCGGGGTGCAGGCGGGTTGCAGACGGGTTGCAGGCTTGATCCCCAGTAGGGGTCACGGAGGAGGCAGCTGATCAATGATTCTCTCTCATCATTGATGTTTCTATTTCTCTCTTTCCCTCTCCCTTCCTCTCTGAAATCAATAAAAATATATTTAAAAACAAAACAAAAAAGCACACCTTTGCTGGTGGTCTTTGGTAGCAAATGGGCTTTATTCTTGCTTTTCTATTCCAGAACATTTATTATTTAGCTGGATTTTTTTGCACATACATCTCTGGAATTTATTGAGTAATTTTCAAAATCAAAGTGTAATAAACCACTGGTATTCACTTTTATATCATCAGTCACAGAGAGCTTGATACCTAGCTCACAGACCTCATTTCAATTCTAGCTATGTTGATCTAGGTTGGTCTCTCTTCCATCTGTGTGTGTGTGTGTGTGTGTGTGTGTGTGTGTGTGTGTGCATGTGTGCGAACATAGGAGTTTAGGCTGATGCCACCTAATGACTTCATCCGCAGTAACTTCAACATCCACATTATTGATTCTGCCAACCCTTTGAGCTCAGTACATCATATGTAAGCATTGCTCCCAATTCTCTTGTCTGACTTGCCATGGCTATGGATGGTGGCACTTGTCTCTCTATCTCCCCACCCCTAACCTCACACTGAGTCTATTTTGGAGGTTGTGTGGCATGATAGAAAGGACATGGGCTTTGGAGTTAGATGTACAGAGGTTTGAATTCTTTTTTTTTTTTTACTAAAATATTTTTTTTATTCTTTTTAAAAAAATATTATAATAAGTATTACAAAGGGTATTACAGAGGTTTGAATTCTTTCCAGTTGTGTAACCTCCTGTCTTTACATCCATTGTATGGAGATAATATCGACATTACAGAGTTGTTGAGAGGGTTAAGTTGGATAATGAATATAAAGCATTTAGCACATAGCAGATTATTAGCTAAGGATAATTAATTACTCTCCAGACACTTGAGCCACTCACAAGGTTAGTCACACCTTGGGTTTTACCTGTCACTCAGATTTGCTCTGCCACTAAGGCCTCGAATCTGGAATTCTTCTCCAGAGCAACCATATGCTATGGGGAGGCAGGATGGCATGGGGATGTTGGAATCACAGCAACAGAGCGCGAGAAGAGGATTCTAAGCCATTGCTAGCTAGTCCCTACATCTCACCTTATTGCAAAATTAAGGATTGGTTTAGAGTCGCCAACCGGTGGTCCGCAGACCACTGGTGGTCTGTGAGGTCCGAAAGGTTGGTGATCGCTGGTTTAAGGAAACTTTTGAAGCAGCGGTCGCCAACCAGTGGTCTGCGGACACTGGTGGTCCATGAAGTCTGAAAGGTTGATGACCGCTGGCAAGGCTCCCTCTAGCTCCAATTCCTCTAGAATTGTAATATTCTATTCTTCCCTTGCTCTTCAATCCCAAGTGAGTCTCTTCATTGCCATCACCATGACCTTCAGTTCCTTTGTATCTTCATAGCACACCAGATCTCTTGGCAAACTTATTTTCCATCAGTCTTTTGCTTAAGTCTTATCTTCTCTATTTTTCTACCATAAATTCTATGTTCTGGCCAAACTGAACCTCACCATTTCTTTTTTAAAACATGCTTGTCTTTCTAATCTAAGTTGTTATTTATTTTATTTTTCATCTATCTCATCTACTAGGATATAAGGCATAGACCTTTGTTCATTGCCTTACCCTTGAACTTAAACTAGTTCCTGACCATAAAAGGTATACAATAGATATTTGTTGAGTAAATTCTCTGCCTTCCCTTTTTGCTTCCATATCTGTATGGTTCTTAGGGTCACCCCTGTTTCTGATTGGTTATGACAGGAAGGAAGTAATTCAGAAACTTTACAGCATTGTCCTCAGGACTAGGCTTTGATACTCCTGACGTGGAATCTGGTTGACTCTGCAACCCTCCCTTGGTAGTGACCTGCCTGCCAGAGAGTACTCTCTAGCTGTTGGTCAGAGTGTGTGCGCCCTGGAACGGTAGGTGTGGACTGCTGGCCACTTTACTGGGGCTCTGTCTCATCAAGACATTGTCTCTGTTTCTCCCATTGGGCTTGCTGCTGAGATGTGCCAGCACTAGTATAGACCTGTTATTATAGTAAATTAAATTCTCTTTAGGGCACACCAGTGATGGAAAGGCTAGGGAGGGGGAAATCAAGAGGCAAGGGTCCTGGTTCCAACGGCATATCTGACATTTGACCTCAGACAAATCAATTACTTCAAAAATCCTTTTTAAGAGCTTATAATGTGCAAATAGGGGAACAAGTCTGAAGGAGGGTTCTGTTCCCTAAAAGGTTCCAATCTGATTGGAAAGGTAGGACACCTGTGAAACCTTTCACTTTATTTCCAAATTTGCTCACTTCTTCCCAGCTCCACAATCCACCCCCTAGCTCTCTTCATCTCCACACTTGGCACCCAAGCTCTAGGTGGCATCCTCTCTTGCCTGGACGACCTCAGCTTTTTACCTGTTCCCACCATTTCCAGTCTTGCCCCTTCTGACCTAATCGATCACAGAAGAATTACCTTTTAAAAATCTAAATCAGATCATGGTGCTCTCCTACTTAGAGCTTCTTGCTTGACTTTGAATTCAACTGGACACCTTACCTTGACTTATTTGGGCCTGCTTTGTCCTCCCTTGCCCACTTCTCCTTTCTCATCTCATGATCCTCTCCCCTGACCAATTGTGATGCAGTCACAAAGAACCCATCCCTCAATCCTGTGACATCTTTCCCACTTTTGCCTGGAATTCTCTGCTTCTCCTCCATCTTCCCGGCCCTGATCGTCACATGGCTGGCTCCTTCTTGGTCTCAGCTAAAAAGGACCCTCTGTAGAGGAATTATCGGATTAAAATTCCCTGGTCATCCCATTGCTGGGCATTATGTTTCCTTCATAGCCCTCATCATAGGCTACAATGATCTGCTTATTTATTTACTTGTTTGTCTCTATCACTGGACTGTAAACTCTCTGAAGTCAGGGATTGTGCCTTCTTCAATAACCTCAAAACTTGCCTAGCATGGTACCTGATATATATAGTAGCATTCAATAGATATTTTAATACTAAGCAAATAATGACTAGCAGCTGAGCATAATGCTCCCTGGGATGGTGCTGTATGTCTATATGGCTGGCAAATCAGTGAAAACTTGTATTAATTGTATTTATGGTGACTCTGCTGGTTGTCTTCAGGATACTTTTATACAATTAAAAACTATTAGATACTTTAAAATTATGCAAAATCCTAAAGTCAGTTTAAGTTGTATATTCTGCCTTATTGGATCTATTTAGATTTGCGAAGCAGGTGATATACATCAAAACTTCATATTCATAATATGTATCACTCTTGCTTCATTTAAAATCAGTATTTAAATTGTAGTCTCTTTGTCCTGAGAAACAAGTTTAAAAAAAGACAATTTGACTTGAGGAAGATGACACCCCTTTCCTAAGTGCCCTGCCCAGAGACACTCTGTTGAATTCCTTTCAGACACCCTGGGAGCTGAGGGTACCTCTGTTATAAATCCTTCTCTGCTAAGCATCAGATTGTAGGAGCCTTGTTGGGTTGGTTCCAAAAGGCAGCTTTCTTTGTTGTGTCAACTAACAAAAGGCAGTTATTCTAAAACAATACATGGAGTGCTTAATAAAATACCTGCCTTACATAGTTATGCCATTTGACAAACATGCAATATGTACGACTGAGCACAGAGTACATTTCTGAAAAGGCTGCTGCCTCTCGTTTAGTTTGACCTGATATTGATTCATCATCTTTGCTAGATTCAATGGCCTGTTTAGTAGCATCAGAACATGGGCTCAATGCCTGTTTGCAGCTCTGGCTGTCTGGGTGCCTTTCTGTTTTATCCCTTTGATTGTAGAGCAGTTTTGTGATATTGATAAATTACAGGTATGGTACTCAGAGGGAGGAAAGGGGCAGCTCAGAGTGAATGGCAGTGCCCTTGGGTATGAGGCTCACTTGGACTCATCCATTAGACAATCCTATGTAGTGTTTATGGGATAGGAGTTAGTTGGCTGCTAATTATGACACTGGATGAGCACATAAAAATCATCATAATAAACAATATCATTCTTGTAGAACCCTTCACATGAAATCAGTCCTGACAGACAAATAGTTATTTACATAACATGGAATCTTTAAAAAAATACCCTAAAAAACCCAGCAACAACCAAATAAGCAAAATGTGTGTATAGAAGCTAATAAAAATTAGTACCTTAAAAAAAATCACTGCAAGTTATGTTTTCTGTAATTATACCAAACCCTAGAGTTTTAACCATGTAATAGTAATTTTTTCATGTTTTTGCCGTTATTGTCCTTTTGATTTACTTAACTATGTCTAACTTGAACAAACAATGTTAAGTGGGGAAACAGATGCGATTAAATAGCCTGTAATTATGTTTTTAGTCAACTGCTACCATCACAGACTCCTCTTGCTACTCGGACCAGAAAAAAAGTGACCTGATTTTACCAACTGCTTTGCCAGACCCTGATGCAGAATAGATGGCCTTATTAAGCAATCAAAAAATCAGCCATTACTGAGGAATGGTAATCAACCGTGTTTATACAGCTCACACACTGGCCCCACAATACACAATCAGGACCATGAATTCTGCTAATTGGGTACCTTCTGCGTCCAGAGGTGCCTGCAAAGGGAAACAAAAGGGACTTGAAAATTAGTGTTTGTAGCAATTAGTTTCTGTCTAAAGGCTTAACCCAGTTCAGGGAAACCATGATTCAAACAGGGATTATTATAGCAACTCTGGTATTTAAATGTCTTCTGCCATTATTTGAGGTAGGCTTTAGCTTGGCAAAAGTAATGTAGATTTGTCTCCCCTTCCTTTTATTTTTTATTTACCTAAAATGACTTTTGTTTTGAAGTTTTCAAAAAATCAAAGCCATTTGCTGCTTTAAATTTTCTAGCATTCAGTGTTTTTTGTTTTTAAACCTATGATCTTACTCAAGACCAGTTGAAAAGACTGTTAAATACATGTATTGTTGAGGAGCTCTGCTCAGAGGAATAATGCAGTTGGGTTTGTTGTGCCATTATTTCTCTCTGAACAATTCATAGTTTAGTGGGGAAACACGGTATAATTCTTGGTGGAGGAAAAAAGGAAAGCAAGTGTTTAATTTATAAATGTATGCACAAATCACATTCTAAGTAATAGTACTAAGACAGTGCAGGAGGAGAATGTAGGTTCTCTGTGTGTATTTTATCCGAGCAAACTAGCAGGGCATTTCCAAACGGGCCCCATGGAAAACCCAATGTAAATAAAGTTCATTTCAAAAAACCTTTTGCCCTGTTCTTTCCTTTCAATCTTTAGCATTGCTGATGTAATAATCAGGTAGCCAAATCTCTGCTTTGTTTCTGTCCTGGTAGACTCCCCGCTGCAGCTGATCAAAGGGCAACTTAACCGAAGCACAATCCCAAGGACCTCTTCACCACCCAGGGAAAGCACCAGCTGCAGGGTCCTGCTTTCCTGAAGCTTCCCACGTGGTTACAGGAGGATCATAACCAAAAAAAAAAAAAGGCTTGGGAGAGGAAAGGAAACACCGTACAATTCAGAAGACCAAAGAACTCGATGTTCCATTTCCTGTGACTTAAAGACTACATGAGCAAAATGACAGTTTGTCTTTTAGATTTATTAATAATTTGCTCCCTTTAATTACTTAAATGATGGTTAATCCATGTGTCAGTAAGTATAGTAATTTTTTTATTATTAATACCAAATTTTACATTATTAAGCCAGAAATTTTAGAAAGAATATTGGTGCTTTGAAGACAATCAGAATGATCAGTATGATAGTTTTAGAGACACTATAAAACATTTTCTCCTGACTGATTACATTACATATTGATATTAGTGAGCATCAGAATGTAGTGCAATCAGTCAGGAGGAAATAAGTGAAATGTGAACTAATGAGAGCTAATTGTATCATGTAATAGCAAGGACACAGAATTCTATCATTAAATTAGTTTGAGATGAAACAAATATGAATATAATAATGTTTATAATAATGAGGCAATTAGAGATAATGAAATAAATGCTAGTAAAACCAGATCCCTAGCCCATTTCTGTCCTTCTCCTTCTGATTCCTTCAAACTTTCGGTCACTTGCATATTTTCTGCCATCATTGCTGTGTCTGTGTCTTCATCTCTGACATAGGGATGAAGAATTTAAATCTTCTCTATTTTTATGTTTCTTGATCTCATACCTTCAGAAGGCTCCTCACAGTCATGTACCTCTTGCCAAGCACACCCTTCTCTCTTTTATGAACAAATCATGGCTTGTTCTATAGATTTTTTACTTCCATATACTGTCTTTCCTTGACCTGGGATAGAAAATGGGCACTTCTTGGTTTAAACGTTGATCTGTTCTCCACGTGTCGTAGAGCTGCCTGTTCAGGTCTAGTGCTGCTCCATGTGTAACTCAATTGGATTCTGTTTATTAGTCCCTTCCTTGGTGTCCTTAAGTCTTTGACATTCATTCCAGTTAATTCCCTGACAAAAAGATTCACAACAGGGGTGGCAAAGCCAGTTTCTTAGATGCCTGGTTAGGAGAGCACTGACCCATTTCTTTGGGAGATGGTTTTGGACACCCAGCTTCAGCTTGGTAAATTATTAACATCAGTGAGGTGACTAGGATCCATATTCTGTATTGCAATTTAGATTTGAGCTAATAGTCAATGGTGCTGAGCACCTAACAGGGCAGGCGGGTATGGGTACGAGGGGAGATGGTACCACAGTATATTTCTGATCAGTTTAGAAACAGATTTAGTTAAAAAGACTATCTCCCAAGGAGTGACACATTTATACAAATTATGGACTAAGAAAAAATGTATTTTCTATGGTGCATACCTATTATACTATGGACATTGCATTGGTAATTTAATGGGAAAATTGAAACTTTTAGTCATTTCCTCTTGTGTCTATTTGGATGTCACTCCAGTTGGTGTACTTATATTTATCCTCAATATAGACTAGGGTTAGTTAGTGTTAGCGAGTGAAATTTGACCCTTTAAGTAGGTGGAACTTTGTGCTGTGGAAGTTTCAGCCATCTTTCTCATTTGGCTACTGTGTTTTTATCCTGTATATTACCAGTGTTTTTGCTTTTGCTTTTGTATTACATTAAAAAGACATCAGAATGAGCTGTGAGTTAATGTTTCATCTGTAAAAGGTTATGGATTATGCTCAGCTGGTTTCTCAGGCTGACACAGGGTTCAGGATTAGAAGAATGAAAACAAACATGAATTGAAAATGTCACTAACCTTTATTGGGCCCTGAGAATCCCAGAGCCTGCGTGACAGGAGGCTTTCCTGTTTTCAACAGTATAAAGAAGATTGAAACAAAACAGCACGGATCTTGGCTATTTACATCTTTTAATGAATGCTCTTCACATTTGGGTTCCTTTGTCCATTTCCTAGTTTTCAAGGCTTTAGTTGTGAAAAGTGTGGATGGTATCACACACTCTTATAAGCCATGGAGCAGACATCTGTCTAGGATGTTTCTTCCTCCAAATTATGCTCAGCATAAAGGGCATATATACAGCTGTGCATGTATAAGATAGTCCATTACCCATTTTCCATGTTACCAGCAGTGAGTTGGAAAGTATTTTGGGATATACTAAAAGTAAAACTGTGTGTTTAAGTGGGTGTGCAGTGAAGGGATATTTCAGATGAGATCTAATATCTTACAGCAGATGAGCCCATTAGGTTTGATAGTGCTGTCTTTAAATACCTTCTGTGATCAGTGAAGAAATACATTCACATCCTAGGTCCCGGTGTGAGCGTAGGTAGCTAGATATTAATAAAGGAAAGGTGCAAAGGGTATCAGACATTTTAAGCATAGTCAACTGGGGAGCTGAATTGGATAATGAGCCTGCTTGCTTCACTGGGAAGCAAGCTCCTCAGGGGACCACTGAAGGATGTTACCTGTCATTACCCGGGAAGGAATGAAAACAGCAGGAGGAATTCCTCTGCTGGGCGCATGTCCAGTAGAAGATGGCACAGGGGGAGGCACCTCTACTCTGAGGCATGCACAGTGGGAGCCACGATGGCGACCATTGCCTGTCTGTCTAGCCTGGTAAAAGGATTGTATTGGATAAGGAAAACAGAACCCCAGAAGATCTGGGAAATGGGTTAGTTTGGGGAGGACCCATCAGAAGCCCCTTAGGAAATTGATTGGTTAGTTTGAAAGGGCACCTGGTCTTTCCCAAGCCTGAGATAATATAATCAGTCGTAAATCTGTCTCTCCCCCCCGCCCCCATATATATCTCACTGGTAATACATGCTCACCCTATTCATTCACATATTCTCTCTCCATAGCAGCCATGTAGCCCTGCAGCCGCCAGGGGCCAGCAGCAGCGAGGACTCCAACTGCAGGCTCCCAGTGCGAGCCTGGGTGCAGCAACGCAAGGCCAGCCAAAGCGCAGCTGGAACTGACTAGCTAGTCCAGGGGTGGGCAAACTTTTTGACTCGAGGGCCACAATGGGTTCTTAAACTGGACCGGAGGGCCGGAACAAAAGCATGGATGGAGTGTTTGTGTGAACTAATATAAATTCAAAGTAAACATCATTACATAAAAGGGTACGGTCTTTTTTTTTTTTTAGTTTTATTCATTTCAAACGGGCCGGATCCGGCCCGCGGGCCTGCTAGCCGGACAGGAACAGACATGGACTGAACCAACAGAATGTTTGAACTTCCACAATAAATCATACCACTATACCTTTCCTCCCATACGTGGGTCCCCAGAACGCTTTCCTTGCTACTTCCTGCAAGGACCCCATTTCCACCATCAGCAGCAGAACCTTATCAGACTAGAGGAAAGTAAAACTAACTTAAACAAACTGTTTATAGAGTGTCTCGGGATTAAACTGTGATTGATACAGGAGATAACACAAATACCCAGCAATAAATTGTTAGAGCTTTAAGTTTCTATTAAGATTCACTGTCTTTGTTTCCTTACAGTGATTTGGGCTTGGTTTTTCTTAACCTAAATATGAATAACCTTGCAGCATCTGAAAAATATTAGTCTGTTTCTTAACCCCCTAATTTCTTTCCCTGCTAAGGCCTGATTTGGCATAACTTGTATACAATTGCACAGTACTTTTCACTGATTTCATAGGTAATTTGAGGAAATACTGTATGAGGATCACTGGGGAAAACTCAAAACAAAACATCTGAACTGTAAATATGTAGTGAGGAATTTTAGACTTTTACAAATGCATTTGTTTCTGAATTAAAATGAGTTCTATAGACTCATGCTTAGTCCAAAATTATTTTAAATATTAGTAGTTCATGGTGCAACTCTGAACTATAATATGGATTTAATGACATTCTTTGGCAGAGTATAAGCATTTTGGAAACACAAACCTATGTGTTGTTATTCTCACTTGATCTAATTATATACTGTTCTTTTAAATACAGAAATGTTTTGCATTTTAAAAGAAGTTCAAAGTAATCTTTTGGCCAGAAAGGGTTTCCACTTAAAACATATGGAGACTTTTTTTAATTTATTTATTTTTTAAAGTATGTTTTTATTGATTTTAGAGAGAGAGAAAGGTATAGAAACACCGATGAGAGAGAAGCATCAACATCGATCGGATGCCTCCTGCACGCCCCCTGATGGGGATCTAGCCCACAACCCGGGCATATGCCCTGATGGAGAATCAAACCTGTGACCTCTTGGTACTTGGATCGATGCTCAAGCACGGAGCCATACCAGCCAGGCGATTCCCCTTCTTTTACACACTAATCCAGTAACGGATTCTGTTGGAAGTTCTATTTTCAAAATAAATCCTAAACCTGATCACTCCCACTACTTCTACTTCTGCCATTTCTGCTTCTGGCACCTTGGTCCAAGCCACTGCTATTTTTCTCCGGGACCATCACAGTAGTTTCTCAACTGGTCTCCCTGCTTCCACTCTTGCTACTACTTTCTCCCCCAAGTCTATTCTCCACCTAGGAACCCTAGTGTTTCTTCAAAATTCTAAATCTGATTATGGTGAACCCTCCAATTCTTCTAACCACTTAGGGAAAACTTAAGGAATAAAGATCTTGATTCTCTTAGCAAAATATTCTTTTGTCACACAGAGTTTGGTTAAGTTCATTGTGTGACTCTTTTAGCCCATGCATTCTCTGTGTTGGAATATGATGCAGAATTTATAGAGAATGGATATTTTGCTGAAAAACAGTTTCTCACTCTCTTTTCTTTGGGTCACTGATTTCTCCTAACTGGTATAGTCATGTGATGATGATGATAAAACTGGTAAAAAAAATCATGCCCCCTTCTCTTATCTTTCATTATTTTCAACATAGTGCCAAGATTAGAATGGGAACAAGGAGTCATTTATATCAACTTTTGGCTTGGTGCTGTCAAGTTAAGAGTAGATTAATGCACTTGTCTTACTTTATTTGCCAAGGTATTTTTTTAATTTTATTTTTGTTCTCTTAATAGGTCCTTTTGAGTCCTCAGTATTTTTTGGTTAAGACAAATTTGTATCACGTCCCATCATTTACTTGCCTCTTCTTTTCTTTTTTGTAAAAATATGTTTTATTGATTTTTAGAGAGAGAGGAAGGGAAAGGGAGAGAGAGAGGAACGGAAAGGGAGAGAGAGAGGAACGGAAAGGGAAAGAGAGGGGGAGAGGGGTGAGGGAAGGAGAGAGAGAGAGAGATCATCAATGGGTTGGTTCTGCACGCACCCTGACTGGAAATCTAACCCGAAACCTGGGCATGTGCCCTGACCCGGAATGGAACCAGCGAGCAGCGTCGAGGCTTTCGGAGCAGGGGACGAAGCTCAGTCAATGGAGCCATACTGGCCCAGCTACTTGTTTTTTCCATCTAGGTTACTAAGAGTGAGTCTACCTTCTCAGGGCCTTGCACATACAAGAGACAGGGTAACAACATCTGAACAAGGGCCATTGAAAATGAAAACTGATCAGGTTATTTCCTGGGTGGTAAATTAAAGCTGCTCTCTGTATTTGAATCCGTTTTGTTTAAAGGGTCCCATATAATTGGACATCCGTCCTACCGATAAAGAAAACAGTTCTTTCATGGCATGCAGGGCCAAGCCAGTTAACCACCCCCCGCCATGCATGGTGCCTTACTGATATGGGCAGGGATTAAAACTCCTATGGAAGGCAGAGACTATCATTTGTCCTGAAATTCAGCATGGTGGCTTCAGAGCAAATCCAGTGGCATTTTTCGGAATTGGTGCTTCTATTTCAGCTATCTGAGAGGAGGGGAATGTCTCCTGGTTTGCCCAGGTCGTGTTCCAGAGAGAAGCTCGTTTTCTTTACAGGCTATAAACTGGATTTCCTAAAGCACAAAAAAGCAGTGGCCTAGTAATTCTTTGAGCTCCTGTGACCTTGGGGATGAATTTTAGTGATGTGGGAGCAAAGTGTGACAGCATCTGTAGAGGGAAAGGCATAGCTGGCGGGTTTCGAATTGGCTTCTAAGAGCACCCCAGCGTCTCGGTCTGACTCATGGGCTGCCTGCTGCAGTTCTGAAGCTCCTAGCATCTTTAAGTGGTGGTATGGTGGTAATTATTTGGCTATTGCTTAACTCTTTCCAACCTATTTAGGTTTTGGAAAAAAGGGTACACTTTTATTGGTATTGAGGACAGCTAAATACACACACCTGGAAAGTGACATTTTCTATTTTCTTAACCTAGGCAAACCATTAATGAATAAGCTTTCTGGAATATAGTACTCTTCCCCGAATTTGACCTGGTGGGATCATGTATAGACTCAATGAAATCATTTGATACTCTGAGAAAAGGGAAAAAAATATTCCTACAAGGAATCTAAATATAGTACATGGTTGTTTAGGCTACCCTTAGGGGTGTACTAATTGTAACACTAAACTTAGACATATCCTGGAACAATATGGCACTTTCGTTAGTGATTTTGTGCATTGTTTTCACCTCTTCTGCCCTTGTTGCAAATACATGCTAGACTAAATCTAGTATTCTGTGCTTCCGTATTTTATCTGTGTCAACTGACTCATAGTTTTATTTTGAATATTATGAGGAATTCTCCTTGTTTGAAATGGCATGACTAAATTACTGAACTGACATAGGATGACTCTGTTATTGTTATAAAAGTGGTGAGCACTGATCTGTAAGCTTAGACAAAGACATATTAGAATAGGCTGTTTTCCCTTTGGTTGAGAAATGGTTGTAAATTGAACTTGAAAGGAGAGGCGTACTTTCCTTTTGTGGCCTGTAGGAATGCATAGGCTGCTGGGCTCTCCACTGATAATGCTATCCCAAAGCTCAAGTTCATTTCCTATGCTACTCAATTGACAATTCAATCCAAATAACTAGAATCAAAACTGTTTTGAAAGAAAGTACTACTAAGAGATGATTGAGTAGACTCCTTTAGCTCTGAGAGCCTTTCATAACTCAAAAAACAGAGTTAAAAAATATCTGAATTCAACCTTTGAACTCTACTTTCAAAATTAGGATAATGTCAAGAGGTCTGGTGTTGATGATAAGGAAGAGGCTTGACTTCTCATCAACAGAGTACAGGCTTTCCATTACTTTTCCAGAAAGTTTTATCTACAAAAATCTCCCCTTTAAAATATTTCTCTATATCTTCTTGACCAATAGGAAATCTAGTTTTAATGTTGTTTCCTTTCATTCATTCACAAATTTTATTGAGCAACCTCTATGTACCAACCACTGGGCTAAGTACTGGTTTTACAACTGCAAATTACCTCTGCACTCATGGAGCTTACAATCTAGTGGAAAGATATACAATAAACAAATAAAAATTGATTTTCATTTCATTCTAAGTAGTCCTTCTTCCTGTGTTGGTTTAGACTTTATATTTTTAAAATGTTTTTCTCTATATATTTTTCCTTTACTTAATAGGACACAAATTTTCATTTGGATTATAAGAAGAAATCCTGTTCTAATTAGTAGGGTTTATACATCCAGATTTGGCTTTTGATAAAATTCAACTAGAGACTGACTGTATTTTATGCTGTTGGTAAAAAATATTAGAGCTTTAGTGATATAATAAAACTTGACAGTTATTTAATATTCCTTTCTATAAACTGAAAGTACCCTTAATTATTAATAAACTAGAGGCCTGGTGCACAAAATTCATGCAGGGGTGGGGTGGGGAGTTCCTCAGCAAGGCCTGCACCCTCTCGCAATCCAGGACCCCTTGGGGGATGTCCGATTGGGCCTAAACCAGCAGTCGGACATCCCCCTTGCTATCTGAGACTGCTGGCTCCTAACTGCTCTCCTGCTTGTTCATCCCTAACCATTCTGCCTGCCTGCCTGATCACCCCTAACTACTCGCCTGCCTGACTGATTGCCCCTAACTGCCTCTGCTTTGGCCCCCACTGTGGCAACTTCATCTGGAATGATGTCTGGAAGGTCGTTCAGCTGTCTGGTCTAATTAACATATTATGCTTTTATTATTATAGACTAGAGGCCTGGTGCACAAAAATTTGTGCA
>NW_005357232.1:1560286-1569803 GCF_000412655.1 Myotis brandtii
GCCGGCCGCCACCTTGGCTGACAGTTAATTTGCATATACTCACTGATTAGCCAATGAAAAGGGTAGCGGTCATACGCTAATTACCGTGTTTCTCTTTTATTAGTGTAGATATTTATTGAAGTATTTATTTGTGCATATCACTGTGCTTGGGGATGAGTTGTAGGGGATGCATAAATATATTGGCAGAATGCTTCAGATATAATCAATAATGATAAAAATGTAATATGCTAATTAGACTGGACAGCCAAACGACCTTCTGGACGTCATTCCGGACATCCTTCCACATGAAGCTGTGGTGGTGGGGGCTAAGGCAGAGGCTGTTAGGGGCGATCAGGCAGGCAGGCAGAGTGGTTAGGGGCAATCAGGCAGACAGGCGAGGCCTAAACCTGCAGTCGGACATCCCCGAGGGGTCCCGGATTGCAAGAGGGTGCAGGCTGAGCTGAGGGACCCTCCCCAAACCCATGCAAAAATTTCATGCACTGGGCCTCTAGTAAGTAATATAAAACATGTAAAAAATAACTGTAGTATAAGATAGTCTCTTATAGATGTCTTAATAATGAAAGAGAACAGTAGGTGATTAGAGGAGAGATGTTTCCCTTTGATTACATGAGTGATCAAGGGAGCCTTATGAAAGGAGTTATATTCCAATTAGTTCTGAAGGATGGTTAGATTTCATTTTAAAAATCCAATTATAACAGCTCATTTTGAAAAACTTTAAACATATATATAAAATCATAAAGAAGAAAACAAACAAAAATAGCACCACCAAGCCCCTGTCAGGAGGACTAGGGGGGAAGGAGGACATGCCTTTTGAGGGAATGCACACACAGCTTGAGTATTAACATCACTCCTTTCCCCCTGTCCCCAGTGGCGATGGTCATGGGTCATTTTACTTTGCTCCACCTTAACAGAACTGGCAGTTCTTGAATGGTCCCCTGCTTCACTAAATTGGGGAGTGGTGACCTGTTTTGTTTGACTATTGCCAAGCCACCAGGGATAACTGAGAAGGAGAAAGGATGGTACAGCCAAGAGGAGTGCTAGGGTTTGGACTTGAGGGCAACCTGCATTTCCACCTTGCAGTGCAACAAGATTTTGAGAATGTCCCTTGGATCAAGTGGGCATTACAGAGGGTGGCTGGGCTAGTCTTGCTGGTTCCCAACCACTCAAGAGGGCTGTTAACTCAGCAGGAAGGCCCTGGGGGCAAAAGGCCATGGGTGGACTGGTGAGGCAGGGGGCACAGAGGATGACAAAGTCCGACTTGAGACAGATCTCCTACATCAAGGCACTGTGCAGAGGCCTCTAAACATCCACGGGCACAACCCACAGGAGGGTTGGCACTTAAATTCAGCCACAGAGATAGTGAGATTTAGACAAAGAAACAGTGACAACCCAAAGAGAAGAGGGGGTTATTTTCTATTTCCTCTTCCTTGCCCAACACAGCTGGGTAAGCCTCTGTAAGAACTGGCTGTGAGAAGGTGGAGCCCACGTTCTCCCACACCAGGCTTCAGGAAGCCAAGTCTAGCCCTCACTAGAGAAGAAGGGACAGAGAGGGAGGGGAAAAAGGAATGGGACAGAAGGAAAGTCTTAACATGAAAATGAAAACAAGAGTTTCACGGAGTCTCTAGAACCAGAATGAGAGGATTTTAATGAAGAGAGAGTTTTAAATAGAACGTGTCTTGCTTTCTATTCCTGGTATTTTCAAATGTTTTCTAATTTTAAATTATTTTAAGCCTTTATTTTTATTATTCGTTCTACCCTTAACTGTCTATTTTTATTTGTCTTTCTTGATGGTTTTCATTATTGATTTCTATCTCTGTTTTGTCATTTTCAATGTTTTCCTTGACAAGATTTTTGTTGCAAATTCGTATCATGTCAGGAATAATTATTAAGAGAATTGGATGGATGCCCACCTGCTCACCACTCTCCCCAGAATAAACATGTACTCTCCACTCCCCAGTCAGCAGCATCCTACCTCCCCACTCTCCTTTTAGAATGTTCCAAAAATTATTTAGGCTAAAATTACATCCTAAAAACTCTGACAGTCTTATTGTACAGGTCATATATTTGATTTATTAAACATTGTTATCTCTTATATCATACAACTGGTTGCTTTGCTATTTTCTAAAATATGTAGTCTTGCCACATCACCTTTGTCAATGTATGTCAGTGCACAGCTGTGATTTGGTATGTCCTGGACTCAAATATCTGGCCTGATACTGGCTTTTGTGAAACCCATTTCAGAATATTATTGCTTTTCTGACTAAAGTCAGTTCTTAATTATTTATAATCATAGATGTAGAGAAGTGAGTTTTCAAAACGATTGCATTTTGAAATAAGTGTTTGTGCTTATATGGTTGCATCTAATATTCTTCTCTTTAAGTCATTCTAAAGGGGTTTGCCTCAAGAGACTCTAAAAATTCTCTTGTTCAGATTTTCACAGTGCTTGCTTCTTTCTAACATTTTGAAGAAGTGGCTCTGTGCTGTCCCAGACCTTTGAAGCAAGGATAATTTTTCTGTTTTAAAATTTCCATTAAGGGCTATAGAATACAAATAGTCTCTAAAACACACAGTAGGTATAACATATAGGTTAAAAAATGAGATTTGCCTTGGACCCTGTCTCTATAGGGGGTGAGTTGGCTTCTTAAAAAGTTGCTGAAGGCCCAGCCGCTGTGACTCAGTGGTTGAACATGGACCTATGAACCAGGAGGTCACGGTTCGATTCCTGGTCAGGGCACATGTCTGGGTTTGTGGGCTCCATCCCCAGTAGGGGGCATTCAGGAGGCAGCAGATCAATGATTCTCTGTCATCATTGATGTTTCTATTTCCCTCTCCCTCTCCCTTCCTCTCTGAAGTCAATAATAATAAAAAATAAAGTTGCTGAAGACCATCTAGCATGGTAGAACTTAAAAAATGTAAGTCAGAACCATATCAAAAAGTAAATATTGTGCATGTATACATGTGTGTAAGGGTTGAATTTACTTATAGAATTTAATCAGTACACTAAAAGTGGCTCCGTTTCTCAGGAATAGTCATATTAACCAAACTCTTGACAGTTGTAATATAATATTTTATTAATCTGCAGTAAGACATATAAGGGAAGAACTTATAAGAAATGTAAGTTCTGTTCTGGCCAGCAAGGGCAAGTACCTGCAGGTTCAATCCCTGACCCCAGTTAGGGAGAGTGTGGGAGGCAATCAATCGATATTTCTCTTTCTTTCTCTCTCCCCCTCCCTTACACTCTCTCTAAAAATCAATGGAAAAGATACCCTCAGGTGAGGATTAAGAAAAAAAAAAGAAGAAGAAAAAAATAAATACAAGTTCTCCCTGTAGAACTACCTCAAAGGTTTAGAGTCAGAAGGTGACCTGATGAGTTTGGAATCAGGATAAGGGGAGTTAATTATAATGATATCTTCTATGTTTAAGGCATCATGGTGTCAGCCTATGAGGGCCTGATGAAACTATGACCATGAGAAGGAAATGATCCTCCCAGGACTGGTCAAGTCCTGAGTGAGGTCATCCTTTTCCTTGGACAAATTCTTTAAGGATGTTATACCATTGATTAGCCTAAAGTCAGGTTCTAATTCTTCTTTTTCTGGGCCAGGAAATGTTTTCTCTCAATAATATGCATGAAGTATATCTGTTTCATATGAAGTAATTTTTAGTTAATGCTCACGAATCTTAATTATCTTACCTATAGCCTACAATAAAACAAATTTTTATACTATGCTTTGCAAAAAATATAAAATGACGTATATTATTTTATTTGATCCAAGATGCTAAATTTAAAACACACACACACACACACACACACACACACACACACACACAGACACACACAGATTTCTTGTTGATTGAGATAAATGCTTTTAAACTTCCTTGGTTTGGGGTGTTTTGCAGTCTGTCTTTGACAAGGTTAGCTGAAACATCCCAGGAACTACTTGTTGTTGAGGGCACTACCAAGTAACTGTACACTGGGTTAATGTTCAAATAAGACTTGATGTATAAGTCGTTAACATACTGCAGTGTGAGAAAGGCTCCAGCACAGTCATGACATCATTTAATGACCTCCACTGATTATTTCACCTTGTAAAATGGCAAGATAATTCACAAGTAATTAATGAACAGATGTTTCCTAATTAGATAATAAGAAAAATGACCATTTATATTTTAGAAGTTGATGGTAAGGTTTAAGATTATAAAAAATGTATTAAATTACAACTGTGATCACAATTCCATCTGCACAGATTCTTTTTACATTAGAAATGCTACTGGTGTCCTCCTTGTAGCGTGTTGTACTCATGACCCAGCTATACAAACATTATTTGCTACTGAATTACAATAAACTCTAGTAGTATAGTGCCTTAAAATTAAAAAAAACTCCTTTATCTACAGTTATTTTAATTAATAGAAAAAGTAATGCAGAGCTTAGCTCAGTGATGGTGAACCTTTTGAGCTCGGTGTGTCAGCATTTTGCAAAACCCTAACTTAACTCTGGTGCCGTGTCACATATAGAAATTTTTTGATATTTGCAACCATAGTAAAACAAAGACTTATATTTTTGATATTTATTTTATATATTTAAATGCCATTTAACAAAGAAAAATCAACCAAAAAAATGAGCTCGCGTGTCACCTCTGACACGCGTGTCATAGATTCACCATCACTGGCTTAGCTCAAAGCTTATATACATCTGAGATGGTCAATGAAAACTTGTCAATAGGTTAGAATTCATCTGTTCAGTACCAAATGGGCCAAGTAGTTTGAAGTATAATTGTTCCATGGTATCTTTGAGGGATTGGTTCCAGGACCCCTAGAGGATACCAAAATCCACAGATACTCAAGTCCCTTATATAAAACTAGAGGCCCGGTGCATGAAATTCATGCACGGGGGGTGGGGGAGGAGGTGTCCCTCAGCCCAGCCTGCACCCTCTCCAATCTGGGACCCCTCGGGGGATGTCCGACTGCCGGACATCCATCTCACAATCCGGACATCCTTCTCACAATCTGGACTGCTGGCTCCCAACCGCTCGCCTGCCTGCCTGCTTGATTGCCCCTAACTACTTCTGCCTGCCAGCCTGATCACCCCCTAACTGCTCCCCTGCCAGGCTGATTGACACCTAACTGCTCCCCTGCTGGCCTGATCACCCCAACTTCCCTCCCCTGCTGGTCTGGTTGCCCCTAACTGCCCTCCCCTGTCAACCTGGTCCCCCTCAACTGCCCTCCCCTGCTGGCCTGGCCACCCCTAACTGCCCTCCCCTGCTGGCCTGATCTCCCACAACTACTCTCCCCTGCTGGTCATCTTGGACCACATGGGGGTGGCCATCTTGTGTGTGGGCATGATGGTCAATTTGCATATTACCTCTTTATTATATAAAATGGGGTAGTGTTTTTCATTTACCTATGCACATGTTCCTGTATACTTTATTTATTTTATTGTTGAGAGTATTAAAGATGTCCCTCATCCCCCCCCCCCCCCTTTTTCACCCCTCCCCAGGCCTTCACCCACTATTGTCTATATCCATGGGCTATGCATATATTCATATAAGTTCTTTGGTTAATTTCTGCCATCCCTTTCCCCTTCCTTCTGAGATCTGTCAGTCTGTTCCATGCTTCCATGTCTCTGGACCTATTTTGTTCATCAGTTTATTTTGTTCATTAGATTCCACACATGAGTGAGATCATGTGATACTTGTCTTTCTCTGACTGGCTTATTTCCCTTAGCATAATACTCTCCAGGTCTCTCCATGTTGTCTCAAAGGGTAAGAGATCCTTCTTTTTACTGTTGCATAGTCTTCCATGGTGTAAATGTACCACAGCTTTTTTATCCACTCATCTACTTATGGGCACTTGGGCTGTTTCCAGATCTTAGCTATTGTAAATTGTGCTGCTATGAACATAGGGGTGCATACATTCTTTCTGATTGGTGTTTCAGGTTAAATCATCTCTAAATTACTTATAGTACCTAATACAATCTAAATACTATGTAAACAGTTGTTATACCATATAACTGTTTAGGGAATAATGACAAGAAAAAGGTCTGTATGTGTTTAGTACAAACACAACCATTGTAGGTCTGACTGCATAGGACACATTGGCAACTTTTCCCCCCAAATATTTTCTATTTGCAGTTGGTTGAACTCACAATGTGGAACCGGGTGATATGGAGGTCCAACTATACAGCGTTAAATTATAAGAAAAACTAGTTTTATAGCAGGTAAAAATGGATATCTCAAGGTTCCATATCTTTGTGAAAAACTATCACGCAGAAAGATTAACTTTTAGATATTGTCTTCCTTTGTTGAAGGAAATGTCTTGCCCCATGCCATTTTTCTATTGTATTTCACTGAAACATAGAAATAGAAAGTGCGACTCTCCCAGCACTGTTTGTTGTTGTGTAAAGGATTCAGAACAATTTTAAAAACAATATTTACATGTAATGAAAAATTTAAGAAGTACCAAATCACAAACTTTAATCAAATATTAATTTGGGGGTATTATCTTTTAGTCTTTGGCCATATGCATCATTTCACCTCTGCTTTTGGCTTTTTTTAAATTAAAATTCAACATTTTCAAGCTCCATTGTTAATAATCTGCCTTCAGATCAGAATAGTGGATTGGGTCTTATAAATGGTGGGCCTCAGTGGAAGCCCACTATTTGAAAACCTCCTTGCTTATTTTAGTGTCCCCGTTGTTAGCTACCATGTGTTTGCCACTACTTGTCACCAGCAAGGAGCTATTTCCTTGCTTCCTAAGCTTTGGTTGTTGCCATGGAGTTCTGACCTATGAACTCAGAATTTGGGATCACACCCATCTGGCATGGCCCAGGAGCTCCCAGACCTGTGTAACTCGCCTCACAAGCAGCTTCTACTGGCCATTTCCTGTTCCTTCTAGTAAGTGATGGCAGACATATCACAAACATTTTCTGTTTCATGGAATAACAATAGTCTCTACGCTCAGACAGGTCTCTTTTATAAAAGAGGGGCCCAGAAAGGAATTTTAAACTTGATTTACATTTCTCTCAAACATGAAAGAGACATTCATGTCCTTAGACACCATTAAATATTGCTAAAATCCGATGTTTGCTCTTTTTTCCAACACCCAGAAACTCCAGGGAGCTTCTCACTCATGCGCCCTCCGTGGAATTTGCGTTCTCTCACCTCGCCTCTGTGTCCATGGTCCTCAGTATTGTCTCTCCTTGTAGCTGGATCTCCCCAACAGCAACCCCTCTGTCCCACAGCAAATGTGCAGACTCGTGGGAGGCTAATGCTCTCCCTATACTCCACCCCAACCTTGACTGTAATTTTAGGCAGAATTTGTCCAAGGAGACATTTGCACAAGGTATAAAGATATGAGAATAATACTTACCCGGCAGGGGAGATACCATGATCACGAAGGTGGTTTTCCCAGGGCGAGGCTTATCCATTGCACTCCGGATGTGCTGACCCCTGCGATTTCCCCAAATGTGGGAAACTCGACTGCATAATTTGTGGTAGTGGGGGACTGCGTTCGCGCTCTCCCCTGAAAAAAAAAAAAGATATGAGAATATATGCAAGGTATGAGGCAGAGAGAGGGAAAAGGGAGAAAGTTGGAACTCCCTCAAATAAATAATTTTTATCTTATCTATAATCTTATCTATTTAAGATTCAAAATAGTTTTTGTTGTTATTATTTTTAACTGGATGCATATGTCAGAGGACCATAACTTTCTTAATGTCTTCTTCTATGGTTGGCATTTAATATGCTTTTACTTTAGCAGAGAGCACTACAATGGCTATATTTGTGCTTATGGGTTTTTTCTTTTGTCGAGTGAAATAAGAAATATATGTAAGGTAACAAGCACAGAAAATAGTAGTTTTATTTTATATTCTAGAATACATTTCTAGGGTATTTATTATTAAAATGTATACACAATTTATCAGTTTTTTATTTGCAGGGCCAGATTGCTTTCCAAAAACAGTTATACAACAGTTTTGGCCACATTTTAAAATGTACAACCAATCTATGCAGTCTCAATGCCTCAAGTTTGTTATGAATGCAGGCAAGAATGAGCTTTGCTGCTTTGTGTATATTTACTCCTCCTATAAATTGTCTGTTTATATCGTTGGCCTTGATAGTTTTCTTAAAAATAACAATGCTACTGTCACTTATATATATTTTTTCATTAAAAATATATATGTCAACTGACAATCATTCTATTTTCTCTCTGCTAATTTTTCAAAAAAATTGATTTTCTATATCTCTAATCTATCTGCAGTTTATTTTCTTTAGATGATATAAAGTGCAGATTCACATTTTAAATGAATTTTGATTTAATCACCTCTAAATTTATTCAATAATTCATGTTTAATGATATGCTATTTAGAATATATTCATGTTTAAACTGTATAGTCGGTATATTTTATCTTTCTATTCTGTTATGTTGGTCAAAATGTGCAAACTTATACTTGTTTTATTTCTTTTTGCTTCATAAATAGCTCCTGTAGAGGCTGGTTATGTGCCTCTTTTGTTATGTTGTCTCCATTCAAACAAAGTCTGGACAAATTGTTCATGGCCAGTGCCATATGAGTGATTGTGTTGAATTGTTATAATAATAAAGCTGTGTGGATTGTTATTTTTAATTATATCTCTTAATACGCGTAACTTTTATAATATATTTTATTTCTAAAATCACTCATGGCAGTGTTTTGGGGTGCTCTTAAATACCAAACTATCGCCAACCTTAAAAAGCTTCACAGTTTCTCTAGAGCTTATGGTTTAAACTACACAAAATTTCAGGAGCAACTGTGGCTTTCTGATATTTGCAGCCTAATGGCCCTTTTGTATTTTTTAAGAATTCCAGATTGTCACTCCACTCCTATCTGAATATTGTAGAGATAACCACATGTACGTGTTTAACCAAATTTTGCTGTTTTTAAATATTTCATGTAGTGCTACCTTCAGTAAAAGGTAGAAGACTTAGTACATCGTTTACCTCTGCTCTGTTCCAGGACTTCACTGAAATTGTAGAGCAAAAAATAAATTCATAATCAAACTGGAAAACAGGAAAGGTAAGACAATGCCTGGTGTGCATGGATGTAGGGAAATATCCACGTTCATACACAGTGAGAGTTTAATTGCCATAGTCATTGTTTTGGAAGGCAAATTTGGCTGTAGATCACACACACACACACACACACACACACACACACACACACACACACATTCTTTGAGCAATTACACTCGCAGGAATATGTACTCCAAAAATATTTAAATATGTGCCCAAAGATGTATGTGTTAGGATATTTATTCAACAACCTAAATGTTCATCAAAAGGAAAATGATTAAATGAATGCATACATCCATGTAGATACTATTTGCATGATTATATTTATGAACATTATATATACACTAGAGGCCCGGTGCACAAAAATTTGTGCACTTGGGGGGCAGGGGGAGGGGGGTTCCCCAGCCTGGCCTGTGCCCTCTCGCAGTCTGGGACCCCTCGGGAGATAACGACCTGCTGGCTTAGGCCTGCTCCC
>NW_005357232.1:1570323-1587322 GCF_000412655.1 Myotis brandtii
CAGAGGCGCAGGGCAATCAGGGGATTGGGGAGCTCCCCCCTATCAGGCACAGAGGAGGGCTGATCAGGGGGTTGGGGTGCCTTCCCCTGTCACGAACAGAGTAGGGCGGATAGGGAGGTTGTGGCCCCGCCCCCTGTCACTCACAGAGCCACAGGGCGATCAGGGGGTTTGGGCGCTGCCCCCTGTCATGCTGATCCCGGTGCCGGGAGCCTCGCTGCTCCGCTGATCCCGGTGCTGGGAGGCATATTACCCTTTTACTATATAGGATAGAGGCCTGGTGCATGGGTAGGGGCTGGCTGGTTTGCCCTGAAGGGTGTCCTGGATCAGGGTGGGGGTCCCCACTGGGGTGCCTGGCCAGTCTGGGTGAGGGGCTGAGGGCTGTTTTCCGGCTGGCGAGTGACTAAAGCTTCCAACCGCTCCTTGTTTTCTTCTCTTTTTTTTTTTTTTTTTCTGGGCCAGCTTTAGCTCTGAGGCCTCGCTGCTGAAAACATAGATACAATGTTGCGGTCCGAGCCCGGCTGAATGGAAGCCCTTTTCTGGGGTTTTGTTTAGCTTCTTATTTGCAACATAGTATATAGTTGCTTAGAGTTGCAACTGAGAGGCGGGCAACTGAGGCGGGGAACGTTGGAGTCTGCAGCAAGCAAGCCTCCCTGCTCGCTTCAGTGCCTGGCTGCTGGCTGCCATCTTGGCTGACAGTTAATTTGCATATACTCACTGATTAGCCAATGAAAAGGGTAGCGGTCGTACGCCAATTACCATGTTTCTCTTTTATTAGTGTAGATATTAAAAGGTGAACATGGTGGATGGTGCACCCAAGCAGGCTAAATAGCCATCTCAGTGATTTAAGAAAGCTGAATTTAATTAAGGAAAGTGGATGGGGGATGGGATATCCAAAAGGAAGGACTACACAGCACCGAGCCAAGGGGACACTGGGTTGATGATGGCAACACCCAGGAGCTGGAATTTTATCCTTTTATGCAGTCACCGGTGGGAAACTTGTCGTCAGTGGGCCTGGGGGCTGAGCTGGTGGGCTTGGAATATGAATGGAATGCAGGTGTGCGATCAGGTGCCTTCAGGGCAGTTTCCGTTCCTTGTATGGTCTGACTCCTGGTGTCCAGCGACTTTTTCCTGGTCTTTTATTCTCCTGTGGCAGAAGCTTACAAATGGCCATTAAGTGTTGTATGGCCCTATAGTCCTAATGCATATCAGTGTGTGGATGGCCTTAGAGTGTTTTGAACATGTTTACTTAAGTTCTGAGTAGTGGCTACCATGAGATGGGAGTGAGACTTTGTTGAAGAGTTGTGAGAGAATAAGATAAACTTTTACTTTTTATGCTGTATACTTCTGTATTGTTAGAAAAATTTTCAAATGAGCATCAAAATCTCTCTAGATAAAACCCTAATATGTAAATAGACCGAATGGTGGAACAACTGAACAACCAGTTGCTATGACATGCGTTGAACACCAGGGGTAACACCTGGAACATGGCAGGCGTCGGCAGCAGGTGGCAGAGCATGGAACATAGTGGGTGTTGGCTGCTGTGAGATGGTGGAGCAGGTGAGTGGGGGCACCAGACCAAGGTGGGGTGCCGGTCAGTGTCATCGGGGCGAGCCTCTGGTGGTTACTGAAAATTCTTTGCTCCCATGCACCGCAATCCTGCCCGGTGCTTGCACCTGCTGCCAGTGCCGGCCCTACTCGCATCTGCTGCCCGTGCCCGGTGCCAGCCCCAATCGCTTGGCACCATCAGTAGGTGTGAGTGGCGGCTGCTGGCCCCAATCATTCCTCAGAGCTTTTCCACCTCCCCCTGCTCTTGAGGGGCAATCGAGTCAGCAGCCACCACTTCCACCCACTGCTGGCACTGGCCCCAATCGCTCTGTGCCATCAGTGGGTGTGAGCGGGGCTGGCACCATCAGCGAATGTGAGCAGCAGTGACGGGAGTGGGGCTGCCAGCAGATAGGGGCTGGGGGTTGGGGGAGGAGGTTGTGGTGGTAGGGGCTGGGCAGGGGCGTGGAGGATGGGCTGAGACCTGCCCCTGTGCCCACAGCAGCCTCACAGCCCACAGTTTCTTTCAAGGTGCATGAATTCATGCACTGGGCCCCTAGTATTGAATGATATGCATGAGGTTTCCTCTAGCTTGTGTTTCACTTATATTTCATTTTCCATGGATCTCTCATTTCTCTTTGCTTATTCTGATTATAGATGATTCCATCCCTGATTTTTCTGTCAATTTAAAAATTAGTATGACTATAATTTCATGAGTAAATAGTTTGGATGACATTTCTCTCTTGATATTGTTTCTTAAAAGTGTAGACCATTGAAAACATATTATAAGTTATTTTTCACATTCTCTTTGTACAAAATGTTGAGCTTGAAACTAGGTTCAGTTTTTAAATAACACAGTTGTTGTTTTAATATTTAAGTGTCCACAAGCCCTGGATGCATTATCATATGTAGAATAGTCATGTTGGGCGTTCATTATTTCTACAGTACAGACTGAAAAAACACAGAATGAGGAACCAAAGAACAAGCAGGCGTATTTTATTTATTATGATAATCCTTCTCAAGTCCTCTCTTCCTGCTTTTGATCTAGGTGAAAGCAAGCTGGGAACCTAATTAAACCAGAGCTGAGAGAGACAAGGGATACTATGCACAAAAAAATGGATTCTGACCAACCAGATTTTGAAGTTAAACTTAATTAAGAGTAATAGACAAATAATCCGTGCAAGTGATGACATTTTAAAAATGCATTTTGAATATTCTGAAGCAGTTATGTAAATCACCAAGAGTAAGACTCTAGAACAGTGGTTCTCAACCTTCCTAATGCCACGCCCCTTTAATACAGTTCCTCATGTTGTGGTGACTCCCAACCATAAAATTATTTTCGTTGTTACTTCATAACTGTAATTTTGCTACTGTTATGAATTGTAATGTAAATATCTGATATGCAGGATGTATTTTCATTGTTACAAATTGAACATAATTAAAGCATAGTGATTAATCACAAAAACAATATGTAATTATATATGTGTTTTCTGATGGTCTTAGGCGACCCCTGTGAAAGGGTCGTTCGACCCCCAAAGGGGTCGCGACCCACAGGTTGAGAACCGCTGCTCTAGAGGAAATGTAAAACATACAGGCTCACTTTTTAATACCTTTCAGTAATGTTTTCATTAGACTTAATGTTTGCCAGGAAGGTATATTTGGAAGGACTCTGATGACAGAGGTGTCAGAGCCAGTTGAGATGTGGAGACACAGAGGCAGGAGCTGCAAAGAGGGAGACCTGTAAGGGTCAATGATAATAATAAAAATAAGGCAACTAGTGACATTTTCAGTGTCTCTATGGGGGTTTTGAGCCTGCCTGCAATGTGAGAAGCAAAACTAACAAGGTGTTGGAGAATCAGCACTTTAAAAAAGGCATGGCCTCACTGCTCATGAAGGTGTGCACCTTGGATGGGCTCTTAAAATGGGGATGACAAAAATTATAACTGCAAAGCTATCTCACTTAAGTTACAAGTTGCATATGACTTTCAAGGAATTTCAGTTCATGGGATTTTAATAGGACAATTAGAGGGCATGTGGTCATTGCTGTTATTATATAGCTAGGGAAGCAAATACAGATCATTTGATGATATTTCTACCATCATGCAATTGGTTAGTGGTGGAATGGGGAACTGATTCCTTCCTACTTTTATAAGGTATCAGCAGACTTGGGGGGCAGGCAACTTCTGGCACAGCTGCTCTAGAAGCAATTCTTATAACACATGATATAATCTATCTATCTATCTATCTATCTATCTATCTATCTATCTATGCCTAATATGCAAAGTGTCCCCTTGGGAGTTCGACTGACCAGGAGTTTGATCACTCGCTATGACGTGCACTGACCACCAGGGCGTGGTGTGTAATGAATGAAGGCCCCAGCCAGCAGCCAGCAGCTGGGGAAAGGAGACCCCGGCTGGCAGCCAGCAGCTGCTAGGGACCCTACCCGTGCATGAATTTTGTGCACTGGGCCTCTAGTTCCATCATGAATGTCTCCTAACTCCCCTCCCCAGATATGCTGGCCTCTTGGTCCTTCCCCATTCCTTCCATCTTTTTCCTCTTTCTCCTTTGGCATTAGCTGACTCCTTATTATAATTTTGATCTCTTCCATGATGCTTTTTAAACATCTATTTTAAAAACTAATTTTTGTATATGTATTCAGAGACCACTCTAGAAATTATCAGTTCTCTTGTATGCTGTCTGTTTTATCCCTGTTGAGTATTGCTTTTTGGGTGGGGGGTTTAAGGGAAATGTGCTGAGCTATTTTATGTAGCTCTGATTTAGACTTTTAGAGTCTCAGGAGCTTAGGGAACTGGAAATGTGCGCCACATTTTGCCTATCAACAAAGCCTAATCAAGAATGCATTCTTTGCCAGCAACATTCAAAACAGAGATAATTCCACGCTGTGGCTTGGAATAAACCCCCTTTATTGCATTTCAATTTATAGTGTTCTTTGCCTTCAGTTTGCACAAATATTCAGAAAAAAATTCCAATCTAGAAGAAACTAATGCACAAATTAAGATATTTCAAGAAATAGCATTCATTATCTGTCAGGAAATTATTATAGATTGATACGTGATACTATTCTGAGTTTCTAACAACAATCTACTCCTACATATACATGTCTCACAAGAAGACTCATTGTTTTTGGATTAACAACATTAATTTAATGCTACTGGTTTATTAATCAGACCTCAATTTGCAAACTTGTGTGTGTGTGTGTGTGTGTGTGTGTGTGTGTGTATTTTAGCTTTTCTTTGATTTTATTCCCACAAGCAGTCTTACAAGATATGGCTAGCAGAATTGCTCAAAATTAATTTTAGACCTCAAGTCAAACCATAGGTTATCTGACTGATTTGTAGTAGCAGAATTCAGCAACATTTAAAAGTCATATAAACAATTAAAAAAATATTCATGGGGATGAACTGCTATTCAATTTAAACAACTCAAAAGTTTGGAAACTGGTATTTACAAATTTGGCCTGTGGATCTGCTTGTGGGACTAATGCTTCTAACTAAACATTAAAAAAAAAATTAAGTTGAAGAAATGTTTAAATTTACAGAGCCAGAAAAAAAATAAATCTCATATACCCATATTAAATTAACCCTGGATTTATTTTATTAACATGGCAAGTCAATATATACTTAACACAAGTGAAATACACTTGGCTTTTCATTTCAGAGAGAGGAAGGGAGAGGAAGAGAGAGATAGAAACATCAATAATGAGAGAGAATCATTGATTGGCTGCCTCCTGCACACCCTCTACTGGGGATGGAGCCTGCAACCCAGGCATGTGACCTTTACTGGAATCAACCCCAGACCCCTTCAGTCCACAAGCCGACACTCCATCCACTGAGCCAAACTGGCTAGGGCAGAGATACACGGTTTTGATGAGCATACCATTTCTTGCAACAATACTTTCACAGTACATGAAATATAAGAGCTTGGAATAACACCAGATTTACCCTGAGGGAGATATTCATTGAAACATTCATGGCTTTATATGGGAAGCTGTGCAGAGTAAAGCTAAAGAATCTAATATATAGAGAGACAAGCTCCCAAATGCTGAACAGATGTGTTCTCAAAGTTCATTTAAAAATCAGTAGTTTCTAATTCAGCACATTTCCCCACAATAGTAATAGTGAATTCTCAATAATGTTAGCCATGTACTAGGCACTTTCTAAGTGCTTTATATGAATTGTCTCATTTAATTTTTCAAAACATCCTATTACTTAGGTTATAATTAACCTAATTTTATAGAAGAAGAATCAGAGGCATAGAGAAATTAAATTGTCCAAGATCATAGCTGGATCTCAGGGAGTTTGACTCCAGGACTTGTACTCTTAACCATTCACACATTGAGGTGATGGCATTAATTGTGATTAGGTTGGTGATCTATCACAACATAGCAATTTACCCTCCCACACACAATTTTTAAAAAATTTTAATCACAGTTTTGTGGGTCAGGAATTCAAGAAGGGCTCATCTTGGCAGCTTGCATTTGCTCCATGTAGTGCTATCTGAGGAAACTGTGTGGGGGCAGGGAATTCACTGCCATCGTGGCTCACTTATGTGGCTGGTGATTTGATATTGGCTGTCAGCTGGGAGCTTGACTAGGGCTGTTGGTCACGGTTCTTGTTTCTTCTCTGTGGAAAGCGGCTACAGCGTTTAAACAGGTTTGGACTGATGAGAGGGCACGGTCCTCTTGTGGCAAAGCCACATACAAGTCCCAGCTTGAAGGGCAAAGCTCTCTCAGCACAATTATAGCCAAAGGCTATGGTTGTAAGCTTGACCTTTAGTTTGACCCTGTGATCCTAGGTAGCTGAAGGATGTGGACTGCAGGAGGTGCAGCAAGTGCTGCCAAAACAAAGCTTGATAGAGTTCAGAGAATTGCAACAACAGGAAAGAAGTAGTTTGAAACTCCCAAGAACATTGTAAACATCTTGACCACTGCCTTGTTTTGCTTTGTGTGATCTGACTATAAAACAAAGACTTGGCTTACAGGCTGTGTCACTGTATCCTCATCCAGGCACTGTGATCCACCTGGCCCCAGCTATATTCTCTTGTCTGTTTTCTTTAATCCTTCACCGCCCCTCCTCAGGTTCACCACTGGCCGTGCTGGACATGGTTCACTTCTCCACAAGCATCTCTCCAAATGCTTCCTCACTGCAGGGGGTTCTTAGCTTTCCTCACAGGATAGTGGCTGTACTATAAGAATAAGTGTTCTAAGAGATAGGAAGCGGAAGCTACTAGTTTCTTACAGGCTGGGCCTGGAAAGTAGCACAGCATTATGTCTGCTGTATTTTATTGGTCAAATTGTGACTGAGACAACCCAGATATAAGGAGGAGTCTCCCACTAGATGGAAAAATGTGGCAAAAAACTTGAAATCATCTTTAATCTACCACAGACACACAGAATAGACCATAAAAGACTATTTATTTTATATGTGACCTACGTTTATGTTTCTCAAACTTATCTTTAACCTCTCTTCCTCAATCAGCTTAGTTTTAATTTGTCTTATTTTAAAAAATATATTTTCTTTTCATTCTAAAGGTCTATGATTATTTGAGATAAAGATACATTATTTTTAAATGTAAAATGCCTGGAATATAGTTGGAATTCTACATATGTTTATCATTTATCAGTTTTCCTTTCACTTTAGGGCAACTATAAGATTTAACAAGCAATAAAAAGTTAACTACAAGTCAGAAGAACAAAATGGATTAAGTTGTTTAAAAGTACAAATATTCTGTTTTATCTCATAACATAATCACTTCATTTTCTAAGTTGCAGAGTAATATTTCCTTGTCCATCATCAAATTCCATTTCTGTGAGCTCTTTTGGGGGAAGGGTTATGTCTAATTCAGCCCTTATACTGTATCTTTAGAATAAATATAGTGGTCTGGGAAATAGTGGATACTCAAGTAAATATTTGGGGAATGAAACTCAACAGCAACAAAACAATTTGAATATATCTAAAATAATATAAAACTCCAATTTACTCATAGATGTCTGTCTTATTGAGTCTCTATTTAATGTGTTGACTCCCAATGTAGCAGAAATGCATCTGGTAGTACGACAGTTTAGTAATAATATTTGTCATTTTAATTATCTTAACATACTTGTAACCAGGGACACACATCATTCTTATGTCTGATAAAGAAATTCAAAATATGTAAAGAAATTACTATTAAAGCACAATTGTATATCTACCAAGGGCCCCTATTATTTCTACCTCAAAAGGTAAGACCTCTTTGTGAAAATGTATTTTAATCAAATTGCATGCCATTTTCCAAAGCCTACTGGGTCTACCCCAGCATTTTTCTATTTAGCAAAAATTAATACTAATACCAGATACTTGGTCGGAAGTGTCATCTACTCATTTTGATGTAGAGTTTCCCTCTTCATTTGGTCTTCCCTTTTTTTTTCTTCTCAGAAATGATGAAAAATAAATAAGACTGAACATGCAGAGCACCACTTAATTTGAACACTGGATTTCTCAATAGCAAGAATAAGTTGGGCTTCTTTCTGCAACTGAGGCCTGTGGAACCCCGACTCTGAAGCTGCCCCACAACACACCTGGAATTCCTGGAATTTTGACCTGAGAGTTCTGAGATTATTCAATCTTGCTCTAAATTCAGAATGCAGTTTATTTACACATAGAGGAAAAGAGTTATAGAAACTATTTTCTTTGGGGGGTAGATTCAAATATTTAATGAAAAAAAAAAAGCTTCATGAAGATAATTTAAGAAAAAGATGGGCGGGCCTCACTAATATTCCACAAAGAAAATATATATTCTTAATCTTTGTCTTAGTTAGGGCTCTCCAGAGAAACAGAACCAATAGGATATATATAGATCACACAAGAGATTCTTTAATTGACTCACATGGTTATGGACGCTGAGAAGTCCCACAATCTGTCATCCTCAAGCTGGAGGCCCAGAAGAGCTGAAGGTGTAATTCCAGTTCAAGCCCAAAGCTCAGAACTATGGAAGCCAGTCCAAGTCTGAAGGCCCAAGAACTGGGGGCTGATGGTGTAAGTCCTGGTTTGAGTTTGAGGGCCTAAGAACCAGAAGTGCCAGTGTGAGAGGACAGGAGACGATGAATGTTTCCACTCAAGCAGAGAGCAAGGTCACCCTTCCTCTGCCTTTTCATTCTATTTAGGCCCTCAATGGATTGAATGATGCCCATTTGCAATGCTGAAGGTGATTTTTTTTTTACTCAGTTGAATGTTTCAAATACTAATCTCTCCCAGAAACAACCTCAAAAACACATTCAAAAATATTTTTTTTATCAGCCTTCTTTAGCCCAGTCAAGTTGACACATAAAATTAACCATAATAATCTTCAATTAAAACATTTTAATCTGAATAGCTAATCTTCAGGACAGTGGATCTCACATTTCTTGATTGTGAATCATTCAAATTCATTACTTCTCTTTCTATTAAAAAATATTTTCATCTAAATGATGTACTTCAATACCTGTCTTGCCCTGGGTAGCAATTATAATTTAGCAAAGCAGTGATTAGAAAGGAAGTACAAAAGGAAAAACTCAAATAAACATATTTGGCTACTTATTTTGTGTTCTAGTAACAGCTCCATGGACTATAAAATTAGAATTACTGGATAAAATTAAGCATGGGTATTTAGTGTCTACAGATTATATTAATGTGTGCGGTATTTTCAATGACTCCCATGAGTAATGAAGAATTAACAGTTTATAAATATGAGGAACTATATGTAAGAGGGGCTAATGTTGAGAGACATAAAATGATAAGATAGATTTTTAAAATAGGAATTATTAAATCTCACAAAAAAAAAACAAATCCATACTCTAGCACACACATTTGGAAATGAGAATAAAATCAGGTGGAAGACTTCAGAAAAGTGACTAGTTTGAGTCAACTGCTCTCCTCTTTTACATACTTCCTCAACCCCAACCAAAACACTCTAACACTGAAATAGAAAATGATGAACTCAGGAATTACAAAAAAATCTCACTCCCGGCTTCATCAAGACCAACTGCAAATGACTTATCTCAGAGAAATGAAGAGCACCTTCATCCCTGCAGTTTCGATGGCAGGTTGCATTTCACAAGCACACACACAAAATTATGAAAATGAGCATGTGTTGAGGTTTAATAGCTAATTTTTCAAGTTGATTATCTTGGCCAGTTCATTGGGATGCTCTTGCTTCTTAACTAATTTAATTTGTTTCATCCTTTTTATTGTCTCATTTAAATAGCAATTAAGGGAGATAGCACTCTATTTTGCCTCCTATTTGCCCCTTTTCTAAATCATGATTTCACCCTGTGCCAGATAGTTACAGGTGTATGAAGAGATGGCACTGGTAAAAGGCAGAGTGGGTGAACATACTTGACTCAAACTGAGTAATCCAGGGAAAAGTTGCCAACAATCAAAATGTGTGTGTGTGTGTGTGTGTGTGTGTCGAATACTCTAGAACAACTCATTTAATCATATATTCAGAAATGTTCAATATTCCTGCTTGGAAATTCAGATTCACCTATATGGTGCTAACCAGCATGCTGCAGCTATTTAAAAGCCAGCTTTCAACTGAGGTAAAATATCAGAACCCTTCTATTTTATATTCCCTGTTTGAAATCTAAATATTTGTATATGTGACAGCCATTAAATGCCATAATATCTTTTATTATGTTACTAGAGGCCTGGTGCACAAAAATTTGTCCCCTCGGGTGGGGTCCTTCAGCCCAGCCTATGCCCTCTTGCAGTCTGGGACCCCTCGGAGGATGTCCACCTGCTGGCTTAGGCCCACTCCCTGGGGGGTCAAGCCCAAGCTGGCAGTTGGACATCCCTCTGGCAGCCCGGCAGCCCTCGGGGGATGTCCACTTACCAGCAGGGAGCAGACCTAAGCTGCAGTCGGACATCCTTAGTGCTGCTGAGGAGGCGGGAGAGGCTCCCACCACCACCGTTGTGCTGGCAGCCATCAGCCTGGTTTGTGGCTGAGCAGAGCTCCCCCTGTGGGACCGCACTGACCACCAGGGGACAGCTCCTGCATTGAGCATCTGCCCCCTGGTGGTCAGTGTGTGTCATAGTGACCAGTCATTTCTAGTCATTCTGCTGTTAGGGTCAATTTGCATATTACCCTTTTATTATATAGGATAGAGGCCTGGTGCATGGGTGGTGGTCGGCTGGTTTGCCCTGAAGGGTGTCAGGGATCAGGGTGGGGGTCCCGCTGGGGTGCCTGGCCAGCCTGGATGAGGGGCTGATGGCTGTTTGCAGGCTGGTCAAGCCCCCCGCCCCCAGTGGGGACCCTCACCCCATGGAGGTTTGGCCAGCCTGGGTGAGGGGCTGAGGGTCGTTTTCAGGCTGGCCAAGCCCCCCAGCGACGGAAGCTCCCAGCCTCTCCTCTTTTTCTTTTATTCTGGGATTTATTTACCTTCCATAATTGAAACTTTGTTGCCTTGAGTGGAGCTCAGAGCTGGCCGCGGCAGGCAGGAAGCTTGGCTTCCTCCATCACTGGAGCAACCAAGCCTCCTGCTTGCTCCAGCTCCGTGGCTGCCCGCCACCATCTTGGTTGGGTTAATTTGCATATAGTCACTCTGATTGGCTGGTGGGCGTGGCTTAAGGCATAGCAAAGGTACGGTCAATTTGCATGTTTGTCTTTTATTAGTGTAGATCATTAAAAGGAGTTTATCAAATGCTTATTTATATGTAGCCCTCTCTTAGGTGAGTCAAAAGGGGGCTTCCTTGACGTGGAGCCCTCCACTAGTAGATTTTGCACTCTGTTCTTGAAACACTGTATGTTCAGTTCAACACATATTGATTTTATTACCTTTTTATAGATAAAAGAAGTAGGAAGACTAATCCCTGTTCTCAGACAGCTTTACTTGGGGGTGAAAAGGCCAACATACATGAAATAGGACATAATAAACAAATTTCAGAGCTGTAGTGATGAATTTTCAGTGCACAATGGTGGGTGAGGTTAGTCTAGAAGACTCCTCAAAGTGGCGAAACCTTGATGAGAGTGAACGGTTGACATGGCCTCAGGTGTCAACCAGTGGGATTCTCTACAGCCAGATGGCCCTTGCAGCTTTGCAAACCCCACAAAGAGCTATCATAATAATTGCCCATATTTTCATCCTGACCCTTAGTCCTCAGGTCCATATAGTCCAAAGTAATTAGGGAAAACTGCAAACACGAGCTTCACTGGGACTTGTATCATTAAGGAGAAAGCAAAAACTCATAGATCTTTAAAATAGTATTTGCTCTCAGGTATCTCCTAAATCATGATAGAACTCTACCAGCCTTTACAAGACTAATTTCCTTTGTTTATCCTCCATTCTTTTGAATTTTTTAAAGAATCCCTGCCCCCACACCCAAATTGTAATATGATGATGAAATAGTAGGAAAGGTTTCACCTATTCCCTTCAGGAAGGGAAATGAAATTCTGAAATGCAACTGAAAACACGTCCTCAACTCAACAGTTTTTGCCTCAGTGTTGCAGTTGTCCAGAAAGAACAAATTGTCTTTCTAGCAGAGAAACACTGTCACATGACTTTATAGTTATTTTGTAAGTAGATTGTATTAACCTTAAAAGAGCTGTTTGTATACTGGGGGGAGGGCCCTAGCATGTGCCTGAAACATAGAAGGTGCTCAATATTTATTGAATGAATGAGTGAACGAGTGTATGTGAGGATTCTGGAGGACCAGTAGGCAGATTCGAGATGGCAAGTCCTCCTTCCCTGGCTTGGTGGTGTGTTGGCATTGGGAAAAGAAGCAGCTTTCACTTTAATAGGGAGGGGAAACAGCATCCTTAGTGGAAATTCTAGCATGTGGGTAAAAGAGTGTTCTGGGAAACGGTTGAGGGTTTAGGGGAGTTTATTTATTTTGGAATAGGAATTCTAAAAGGCATATGGAAAGGATAATCTGGGAGGGCAGCCCTGAGAAGATGATTTGCCCAGGAAGAAACACAAAATCAAATCAGGATAGGAGCATGAGAGAGGAACAGTGACCAGAAGGGTCTACACTTTGGCAGTTTAGGAAGGCCTGAATTAAATGCAAAGTGGCAAAAATGGCCTCAAGCTGCCATTGTTTCCATTCTGTATTGTGACAAGGATATATGTGATCTTGTCATCTTCCTTCTGTCCTATAAATGCTCAGAAATGCAGGTCTTCCATAGAGGCTAGCACATAGTAGGTGTTCCAACTCAAATTTCTTGATAGTGTGAGTTCATTAAGAAGGACCTGGCAGGAAATGCAGGATACAGGCTTGAAGTGAAAAGATCTTCATTGCTTCTAACTACTAGGCCTGGCTTGCATTGCCAAATTATTTTTGGCAAATTAGTTTATGACTTGCTGCAGTTTCCTGTGGAAGGTGGATTTGACCTGTTTTAAATTACCTCAAAGGCAGAACTGAGGACACATGGTAAAAGAAGGAAGTAGATTTCAGCCTAGAATTTTCTAATAAGTAAAGTTATTAATAATAATAATAATAAAAAGTGCTGTCTTAAAACTATAGAGCGCTTCCTACTACAGAAAGTACGTAAGTAAAAACTGAACGCCCGGGTCTCAGGGATGTTTTAGAGAGAACCCTGAACTGGGAAAGAGGTTAGTCTCTTCTACCAGTACGACTTTAGAATTAGTTTTGTGCCTGGGATTGTGTGACAGTGTAATGTAAAATAAAAGCTATCTATTTAGGAAGAGAGACATAGATATGATTTCTGAAAATGGCAATAGAGGAAAAAATTGCATCTGTATTATCATTCGTCAATATGTGTAGAGTGGAAAACGGTAACATGTATCAGGCTATAGGACATATTTAAGGTACATCCTGCAGAATGTATGAGCAAATCTGAATTAAAAGGGAGAGATTGAAGAGGATTTGAGTCTTTGGGGAAGGCTTCATGAAGTGGCTGATTGTTTGACTGGGCCTCGGGGAAAAGAATGAGAACCTTTGAAGGGTAAGTCCCTCCAGGGAGGGCTGGGGTTTGAGCCTGGCCTGTGGGGTGCCCAGAGGAGGCTGAGTGATTGTGCTCACTCAGGCACTCTGCGTACGTTTTGCTCAGAGGTGATGGGAACAATCAATGGTCATTTGAGGGAATGAAACACACTTAACTTCCTCTGTGTAAACTCCCTGAGCTCCATTGGCCTACAGCTAGGAGACCTGGGAGCCCCTACTTGGTCCCTATCTAGCTGTTTGGTGAGGACACATCATTTAACCTCCCTGAGCCTTATTTGCCTCAATTATAAGGCAAGGGAGTTGATTCAATCACTGCTTCTCAAATTTTAATGTAAAAATGGAGACATTATCCCAATATAGCTCTGATTTCAGAGGTCTGGGGTGGCTCTCGAGATTCTGCATTTCTAACGAGCTCCCAGGTGATGCTGATGCTGTTGGTCAGCAGATCACACTTAGAGTCGTAAGTCTTTCTAATGTGGTTAAACAATTATGAAGAGTGTCTAGCACAGAGCTTAGTCCACAGTGGGCACCCAATAAAAATTTGTTTACCACATAAAGTTTCTCCCTCGGACACTGTGCTTACCTAGAAATGCAATCATTTTGATTGCTTAAGCCTGCATTTCAAACATGTAGGATTAGTGCAGGTTCAGAAAATTTAATAAAAGTCTAAGAAAAATCTCAGGACTTTCTAGATCTCTTCTCTCAAGACTTCTGCTTCTCCCAGGATAAATGGGAATCATGGGCTGCTTAAGTACCTGGCTTTGTGTTGCTTTAGGGAAAACAATTAGTTTGGCTTGCCATAGGCTGAGTAGAGGGGATGGAAGTTTTCACTCCATTAACATCATTCCATGAGTCATTCTAAATTCTTGAAAGTATGCCAATGAAACCCAGATAATTTACTGCAGTTGCCACTGGTAGCATTTAGCCTCTGCAGGTAATCTGCAATATTGCAATCACTTATTTCACAAAGAAAATGAGATTGCATGGTTCATTTTTATGCTACCATTTAAAAATTTTTTTTTTTAGTTTAATGTATTTTAATAGCAAACTTACAGGAACAGCACAGAAGACAGACAACATTAAAAACATGTACTTGCATGTAGGACAACTAAGTTAGAAAAGTATAGTGAATGGATGGAATCTACTGTATGATAAAAATGCTACAAACACCATTTAGTTGCCATCAATAAGAAATTTACTTGTTTAAAAAAAATCCAAATGCGGGCATTGTCCAGAAACATTTAACAGGTTTATTTATACTTTTATATAGTTGAACTGCTGAAACTTGTTTACTGAGACATTTGACTTGCATTAATGCTTTATAACGTCTAATTTCACGAAGTGCCACAGTACCAGGCCTGTAACGATGAGGTTTTCACCCCTCCAGTGGAGGGCGCACTCTTCCGAGCGGCTTTGGTAGCCGGGCATTGTCCAGAAACATTTAACAGGTTTATTTATACTTTTATATAGTTGAACTGCTGAAACTTGTTTACTGAGACATTTGACTTGCATTAATGCTTTATAACGTCTAATTTCACGAAGTGCCACAGTACCAGGCCTGTAACGATGAGGTTTTCACCCCTCCAGTGGAGGGCGCACTCTTCCGAGCGGCTTTGGTAGCCAGCTGCTTCCACGGCACTTTGCCCCGGTCGACTTGTGGGCGGTCTGCTTGATACGAGCCATGGCTCGATCCCAAGCTCTGGTCAAGGTGGGAATGGGAGGCAACCAATTAATATGTTTCTCTCTCCTCCTCCCTCCCTCCCCTCTACATTTTCTAAAAAAAATAATCAATGAAAAAAATATCCTTGGTGAGAATAAAAAAAAAAAGTAATATGATTCCTGTCATTTCTATGACCCCCATGAAATCTGACCAACAGTAATTTACATACATGACAATTTACCTTGGGAGAATAAGGTTGACCAAAGGATTCCTGAGTTTTGCTGCTTTTTATCTAATATAAGGCAATGATGATTAAAGAGAAGAAAGAGAAAATATCAGATACAAATGTCTTTTCATCAAAGTAATCTGAGAGCCCAGTGATAAAAATCTAATGCATAAAATTGGTATAAAACCCCTGTTAATTAGAGAAATCCATTACAACAATCAGAGTCTAATGGTATCTTATATAATTAAAAGCCTAATATGCTAAGTGTCCAGTCGTCCAGTCATCTGTTCAACCAATCAAAGAGTAATATGCTAATGATATGCTAAGGCCGCTCAACTGCTTGCTATGACGTGCACTGACCACCAGGGGGCAGACGTTCCGACTGGTAGGTTAGCTTGCTGCTGGGGTCCTGCCTATTGGGATTGAGTGAGATGGGCCGGACACACCCTGGAGCCCTCCCACAGTCCCTCCCTGGCCTCGATCGTGCACTGGTGGGGTCTTTTGTCCTGGCCTGCACCCTCTTGCAATCTGGGACCCCTTGGAGGATGTCGGAGAGCTGGTTTCAGCCCGATCCCGCAGGCCAAGCCAAGGGACCCCACTGGTGCATGAATTCGTGCACTGGCCCTCTAGGCCTATATAATAAAGAGATAATATGCAAATTGACCATCACACCCTCACACAAAGATGGCTGCCCCCATGTGGTCACAGATGGCCACTGCAAGATGGCTGGCAGGGGAGGGAAGTTGTGGGTGATCAGGCCAGCAGGGAAGGGCAGTTGGGGGCAACCTGGCCGGAAGGGGAGGGCAGTTGGGCATGACCAGGCCTGCAGGGGAGGGAAGTTGGGGGCAATTGGGCCAGCAGGGGAGAGCAGTTGGGGGCAGTTGGGGGTGCAAAGTATCCCCACAATTTAACTTTCCCTAAAGGGAAATCTTTTTATTATTTTTCCTGATTTTGTAAGTAACACAATTCTCATTATAGAAAATTTAAACAATTTAGAAATGAGTATTAAATTTAAACAATTCAAATCCCCCATAATTCTATTCCCTAGGAAAATAATCACTGTTAGCAATTTGATATTTGATGTATATTTATTGATTTTATTAAACAAGCCCCTATACAGAAACTAGAGGCCTGGTGCACGAATTTGTGCATTGTTGGGGTTCCTTAGCCTGGCTTGTGATCAGGGCCGATTTGGGAGGGTGGTGCTGGCCAACCAGGAGGAGGGACTGCAGGAGGTTGGCCAGCCAGGGGGAGGGGCCTTGGGAGGTTGGCTGGCTGGCCGCTCCCCCTCTCCCCCATTGGGGCTGATTGAGGGGGCCAGCTGGCTGGGGGGAGGGACCTAGGAAGGTTGGCCGGCTGGGGGAGGTTGGCTGTGGGAGTGCACTGACCACCAGGGGGCAGCTCCTGCATTGAGAGTCTGCCCCCTGGTGGTTAGTGCACATCATAGCAACTGGTTGGCCGGTGGTTTGGTCGTTCAGTCGTTTAGGCTTTAATATATATACTAGAGGCCCGGTGCACAAAAATTTGTGCACTCGGCGGGGAGGGGGGGTCCCTCAGCCTGGCCTATGCCCTCTCGCAGTCTGGGACCCCTCAGGAGATAACGGCCTGCTGGCTTAGGCCTGCTCCCGGGTGGCA
>NW_005357232.1:1590120-1611387 GCF_000412655.1 Myotis brandtii
GCCGCCATCTTGGTTGGGTTAATTTGCATATAGTAGCTCTGATTGGCTGGTGGGCATGGCTTAAGGCATAGCAAAGGTATTGCATCTTTGTCTTTTATTAGTATATATATATGTATATATATATATATATGTTACTATATGCTAAGTATTTGTCTACTAAGCACTTTACAATTATACTTCATTTAATCTTCATAACAGTTCTATGAGGTAGATATTATTGCCCTATTTATAGAGAAGAAAATGTAATTTCAAAGGCTTTGATAACTTGCACAAAAATACATAATTAAGTGGCAGAGTTAAGATTGAAACACAGTCTAACTCCAGAGTCCATGCTCTCTACTATGTATCAGGCCTCTATACATCTTTCCAGTTCTTAGTTTATGTGGTCAGCCTTTCCTTTAATATCCACTTAAAATGGCTCAAGACCCCATTCCCTGGGAAGTGGGGAGTTCAGTATGCCTCTCCCATGATTTCTGTGATTTCCTGGAAATGTACGTGGTCCAGGACATTCTTCTGAATGCTACTCTCCTGCTGCATCTTGTCTTTGCATTTGCTATTCTTTCTTCATCTCTGGATACCACCCTCTTTCTTCTTTTTCCAAGAGTACCACTAACATAAATAAGGCAGTTGTGTGTAGAAAACTTTTCCTGAAGATTTGGGGGTAAAGGTAAAAATTAAAATGTAGAAAAATGTTATTAACATGACGTTTAAAATTATTGTTCTCAAAGCCTTAAGGAAAATTAAAATGTAAAAATTTCAAAGTAGGTCCTCCTTGGGCGCACTCCAACTCTTGATAGTACTTTTCTGTCTTGTGACTGAATTACCTTCTCTCTCTTCCCTTCAATTACTTTTTCCTTTGTCCTATATCTTTGCCCCCATTTTACTCAGGCTGTCACCCTCAAACACCACATTATTCTTCCCTATTATGCAAAGGGATGTAGCTCTACTTCTTCTAAATTTATCTTTCATTTCACTCCCAGTAAGCTTTATCTTTCACAACAAAAATATCTTATGGTAGAAACTTATAGTTTTCCCAGTGGTTCTCAATGAGGCACAATTTCATCCTCCAGAAGACATTGTTGAGTAATAACACAGAATTAGGCAGCTTCAAATATCTATAATGCTGAGGGCAAGAAACCCTGGTATACAAAAAGTATCCATCTGCCTTTTGGGGCTGTTTTTCCTTCACTCAAGGATGTAGTTTTGGTGGAGCCACAAACCATGGTACCTACTCCCTGACTCAGAAGGGAAAAACTCACCAGCTGGGTCTAATTTTGGAGCCCCACTTCCATGACCATGTGACCAGGAATGGACATTATTGATCAATCTGGACCAATCCCTGCCTGGGGTATATCCTGCAGATGCCCTCCTGCATGTATGCATGGGGATATTCAGCATTGTTCATAATAGCCAAGATCAGATACCATTCAAATGCTCATCAATAGGTGACTGATTATGGAAAAGTCAGACAAAAAATACTATCATAGTAGATTTTCCCATGTGGCTGATAAACTGGTTATAAGCAAAATTCCAAAGGAATAGCTATGGTTAGAATGAACACAGAGCCTTCCGTTGAAGAACACCATTTATTTGGAGACAGGAGTTCTGGTGTGTTAGAGAATAAACAAAAGGAAAGCTGAGCCTCATTACCTTACCAGTCAACCAGGTAAACTGGGTAAAGCTAGAACTACATTTCCCAGAATCCCCTTCCCTGTAGGCTTCTGAGTTAGAATTGACCACAAGAAAAATTGGTGGAAGTGAACAGCGCCATTACTCTCCTAAGGTCATGGGGGGTGAGGTGTGGACAGACAGACGCTATGTTTACAGCAAGCCCTCACTTTTCTTTGCTGCATGACCAGGTTTTCCTCTTGACTAATGCTTTGGGAAGAGCCTCCCATTGACTTTCCCCCTAGTTCCCCTTATGGTACAGCTTTGGCAGCAGGACCTGCCTGGCTTCTTAGATTGGCTGGTTGGTGACCCCTCTGAAATGTCAACTCCCCCTTTCAGATATTTGCTTCCCCTGCTTCTACACTTGTATAAGGACTAATTCCTATAATATATCTCTTATAGCATAACTCTAAATGGTTACCCTAATTAAAACTTGGCTGGCACTTTAAATACAACCTTTAATAGCAACAAGGTAACTCCATATGCCAATATGAGTTGATCTGCTAGATATATTAAGTGAAAAGATCAAGGTGCTAAAGTGATGAAGAATATTACAAATAAAGCTAGAATTCCCTTTGACCAACAACTCTAATCTTGGTCCTCCTTTCTTGTCTCCAGAGGTAGATACTTTTATTAACTCTAAACCAATTCTTATGGTCTGGGGAAGAGTCCTCAGCAAATTTTAACTCCGGTAGGGGTTGTTTTGACAAGATTATTTTATCGACATATAATTAACTTACTATGAAATGCACAGATTTTAAGAGCTCTCATTGATGAATTTGAATACCTGTGTAGCCATCCTTTCAAACAAGATATAGAATATTTTCACTCCCTTGCACCCCTCAATTTCCCTTGTGCTTTACAAAAATTTTATGTTATTTTTTATCACCATCTATTCCTTCTATATCCCTGTGCTTTTTGTTTAGTCAATTATGCTACCCACTTCTGCAACCACCATCTCATTTCTATCTGCATTAGTTTTACCTATAAGTATTTGTCTTTCATGTCAATCAAATTATATAATATATACTCTTTTGAGTATGGTTTCTTTCATTAAGCACAATATTTTTTAAGAATTTGTTCATGTGTTCATGTTGTTTTATGTATAAGTAGCTTATTCTTGTCATGGTTGAGTAATATTCCATTGTATGGATATGCTGCAATCTGTTTATCCATTTTCCTGTTGATGGACATTTCAGTTGTTGCATTTTGGGGGCTAATACAAATTTCTATAGGGTGTTGAATGTAACTGGAAAGAGATTGCTGAGGCCATTATTAGCAGTTTGAAGATAGTGAGATCCTTTACCTTAATTTTCCCAGAAAACCTTTACTTTTTTCTACAAAGAATCACAAAGTAGGTAAGAAGTTATGATGCATTCCCTGCCCCCCTCCCCTCAGGGTCTTACCATAATTCTGGACAAGAAGATGAATAAATCTAGTCTTATTTTATAGATGAAAGGATCATGCCACATTTTAAAAGGACTTCCAGAGTAACAGAGGGCACCCCTTGGTGGATCCAGGGCCCAGCTAGGAGACCACAACCTGCTTATCCTGACTCATGGTCCTTTGGAAAAGCACAGAATCCTGGGGCCTTAGCAAAAAGACCGCAAAGACAAATCCTACATCCAGTTTTCAAAAATAAGGGAGGAACCGTAAGGCAATTCTATGCTGGACCAGAATATAATTTAAGTTTTCTGTGACATGGAATTATGAGAGCTAAACTAAGAGCTCTTAGATAATTGAAGTATAATAATAAAATTAAAGCCAAAGATGGCCTTTTTTTGTGTGTGTGTGGGTTTAGATTTCATTGGAATTTTTTTTACTTTTAACTAAATACTAGATCATTAAGACCATTGGAACTCTGTGACATAGAATGTTTGGTGTTTGTTGGGAATTTGAAAGAAAAAGATTTTTGGTCTTTATAAACTTTAAAGATAAATGGATTATTTTCCTTATAACATCTGTTGTTAACTAATGGGGCTGACACAATTAATGGCATCAAGACATGTAGGGCGAGGCTATAGGGTTAAGCCTCAGACTGACCTGTTGGCAAAGCCACAAACAAGTCCCAGCTTAGAGGGCACAGTCCTCTTAGCATAATTAGGCTTGACCTTATGATGCTCCCTAGATCTTATCTGGGTAGCTAATGGGCTGAGGGAGATGTAGCAAGTGCTGCCAAAACAAGTGAAACTCACAAGAACATGGTAACTATGGTGACCACTACCTTGTTTACCTCTGGCTATAAAATAAAGGCTCAGCTTGCCTCTGGATCTTTCTCTGTGGCCCAGGCACAGGAAGATCCTAGACCCAGCTTATTCTCTTTGTCTGTCATTTCTTCATCCTTCACTGCCCTCACTCAGGCTTGCAGAACCTTTGACTGAGCTGGCTCGGGCACAAAGACATATAATTATCTTTCTTAAAATGATACAATTCCACAATTGTTTTGATGGGTTACTGGTGGTCGGCAAACTGCAGCTCGTGAGCCACATGCGGCTCTTTGGTCCCTTGAGTGTGGCTCTTCCTAAGCCTTAGGAGTACCCTAATTAAGTTAACAACAATGTACCTACCTATACAGTTTAAGTTTAAAAAATTTGGCTCTCAAAAGAAATTACAATCGTTGTACTGCTGATATTTGACGCTGTTGACTAATGAGTTTGCCGACCACTGGAAACGATCTGCTTTGATAGCAGCATTACCCTGATTTTTTTCTTGTGAGCTAACTTTAGTGCTTTAAATTTTTTTGAGATAAACTTTTGTTAAATTATTATTTGCTGGTGAAAAATAGTGTGTGTTTTGCAACAACTGGAGATTTTCATAAAAGTCATCAAAAGGCATAATATTAAAAGTTCTGCTCTTACGATATAACTGTTGTTAAGTCTAAGGTGTGATGGATTTTGAATATGACTGTTAAATGTCCATGCTAATGAGGTGCTTAGAAAACAGTAAGAAGCATTTGCTGGACCAGAATATAAATACATTTTAAGGAAGTCTCAATTAATATAACTCATTCTTTTAAATCTTCCCCTAAAAGAAGGTATTTTTTTGAAATATGCTCTAGGCTAAAAGTTTAAGATCAGCAATAATTTATTATGTTCTCAGAGTCTAGCCTGGAGCATTTAGTAACACGTGACAGATAGTTATTTACCTAAGTAGGGGTCTTTATTTGCTGACACTTTATGATTGTTCCTCAAGTAGTCCTATTAATGTGATAGCATAAATCCACTTAATTTTATCATGATGCTCATACTTCATTTTCCTCACAGAGGCAGCAAAGCAGTGTTGCTCCTTCCACCATGTTGTTGTTTCAGCTTTTGCCTAATTGGTAAAATTATGATGGACCCTAATTTAAAGCACACTCAGAATATTTTGTAAAGTAGCCGCATTTGAGTAGGTCAGTACTCTTGCAGGATTGCTTTCACCCAAGTGCAGTGTCTGGCATTTTTGTATCATAGAATAATAGATTCACTGCAGTTTCAATGTCGTTGTTCATCTATAAGTTCTTGCCTGTAAGGGGTGACCATAGAATGCAAAATACTGGGTCAGCCCATTAAGTTCTTGATGCACTTCTTTTTAAAAACCTGTTATCGGAAGAAGTGATCTCCACAGTGTGTGGGCAGGAGGGTCTCTTAAAAGGACAGGGCACCCTTTATTATTTTTTTGCCTGAAATGATGAGCGAACTAAAAAGTCAACCCAAGACCTGAAAAATGGTCATGTATGATTTAAAAGAATAACAATCTTTAGGAAGAAAGACTAACAGCACTGGTAACTTTGTCTCCTCTCATCCTCATACCATTTAAAAATGTATTTGTAAAGGTTAAAATCATTTCTCTTGAAATACCTCAACTATAAATATTTATTAACACACCCAAATTAATATGCAATAATGTCTTTCTGACGTTTCAGTATTTTTGGGGGAAGAGAACATCAAATGGGTCAATGGGGCCTATAAACTTTTACTTTGGTTGGACAGAGAGGCAGGCTGAGAAAGGGGCTTTGGGAATAGCCTAGTAGCAAGTGCATATAAAAACATTCAACTGGCTGGCTTGGCTCAGTGGATAGAGCGTCAGCCTGTGGACTGAAAGGTCCCAGGTTCAAATCTGGTCAAGGGCACATGCCCGGGTTGTGGGCTCAATCCCCAGTAGGGGGCGTGCAGGAGGCAGCCGATCAATGATTCTCTCTCTTCATTGATGTTTCTATTTCTCTCTCCCTCTCCCTTCCTCTCTGAAATCAATAAAAATGTATTAAAAAATAGTTTGTTAAAAAAATTAAAGCATTCAAGTTCCGAATAAAGCGTATACCCCTTAACTGTTCTTCACTAACAGTCTTCCATTATTCCCTCTGGGTGACCTTTTATCCCTAATTTTTCCCCTGATAATTAGTTTTCTTATATAAATTAAAAAGGCAGAAAAAAAGAAGCTCAATAGATGACAAAAGGACTTGAATGTATGTATTTTCAATGTTTTACCAACACCATGTGTACCCCCAGTGCACGCATTGTTGGGGTGCCCTCACCTATCTCAAGCCTTTCCTGAGATGTGGGTATTGAGCAGAGAATGCTCTCAGCCTGCCAGCACTGCTGTGGTGAGCGCTCTCTCCATGGAGCATGGCTGTTGCAGACCCACCAAAGCCCATGTAAGTGGTCAGAGCACAAATGAGGCTGTCGGTGGGTAGTCCTACCCTATTCATGAGCTCTTTCAGAACAATTTTCATTACTTTTTTTAAATACTGTTTTTGGCAAACACTTGATACTTGAAATAAAAATGCATGAGTCACCTACTGGGACAGGCACAGTGTGTGGTTCATTGAATTTAGCTAAATTGTGAGTCATCCATCAATAGTCCTCTTGGTGAACATACTTGTAATAATTTCACATGTTACAAACAAAAATAGGTATGATTTTCAAGATTCTCGAAGCTGTTTTCCTGGGGGATTTTTTTGGGGTCGTGTTTAGTGTTTTTTGTTTTGATAGGCAGCGAGAAAATTATCAGCCTTGTTTTCAGATGGATCCAAAATTTGTCTCTGTCATGTTGTAAAAGAACTTTGATTTGGGAAGTTTAGGGGGTACAACATGGATCTGTAGTCATAATTTGGGGAAAATAAGAAGAATTAATGATTAATATTGGTCCTTGTCAGATCATTGGTTTTTAAGATTAATTTTGGCATCTGAAAAATGATTGACTCCACTCTAAACCTCCCCTCCCAAAATAACCCCACAAAAAAAACAACCCAACAGTCTCAGAGCTGCAAAAACATGCACATGTGCCCCTTTTTCTTGGCAGGGGAGCAGTGCAGGGTGGTTATGAATCTGTGCACTACTGCCCTCTATTGGATGGCAACAGCATTGTTCTGGACCTGCCCCAATTGAATTGAGTGCTTCTGGTCTCCTGGCAGGTGACCCAAGCAAATAAATCTGTATTGGACTGGGATAACATTTTTTCAATAGCTTGCCTGTGTCAGCTAAAAGAAACATCTCTTTGGCCAGAGCAGTAAGAGTCCAGGGTTTCTGGCCTGAAAGGCCCTTGCTTCCATTCTGGTGCCTGGAAAGAAGAGGCTGCTGCTGAAGGGCATGGCAGATGTTGTGATTAAACTGCCTCATTTTTGTCTTTCAAGAAGTAAAAACAATCACAAGAGAAAGGGTTTCTACCTATTATTTTTTTCTGTCTTTGATAAGTTCAATAAAACCATAAAATGAGTTTTGCTTTTGGCTATGACCAGAGGTGAAGGTTTCTTTATGGTTGTAAGAGGAGTTGTGGTTCTTTGCAAGCAATGCTTAAAGTGCTCATACTAGTAAGACATACGCAGGAGGCCCTGAAACTAATCAGGAAGTTTGCTTTGTTTTGCACATACCTCTGCCCTCCTTCCCCTTCCCCAGTGTAGCAGGATTAAGTGTCCAGGTTGGAGCCTTAAAGTCCTGTCCTGCTGCTACTGAGTAACTTGAGAAAGTTCCATGACTCTTGAAACCTCATTTTTCTGTTGTGTAAAATGAGGCATTTGGAAAAGATGATTTCTTAGGGTTATTTCATTTCTGAGAGTGCAATAAAAATTATCTTTTCTCCCTAGATGACAATGTAAGTGCACATTCTCTCTCTTTCTCTTAAATCAGGTATCTTTGAAAAAGCAATGTGTTCACTGTGCTAATTTAGTACCAAAATGTGAGGTGATGGAAACAGCTTTGGCCACCTTACTCCAGGGCCCAGTCGGAGTCGCTAGGGCCAGCAGATGGCGCACTTGCACAGTCCACACATTTTCCAGTTGGAACATCTGCTACTATTTAAAATGGTTACGAAGGTTGTTAATCTATTACACTTTTCAGCGCCAACAACACCTTTCCACCTGGGCATGAAAAAGCCCTTAATGAATTTGCTTATTTTTTCTTCAGGTGGAGAAATAAGGGCAGAGAATAAGTTAGCTAAGACACAGCAGAACTAGTCTAAATAATTCATACCATACACTTTGGTGATCTTTTAAAATTGCCATTCTTACTTTTCCTTCCTTTAATACTTACCTTAGGGGAATATGTGTATGCTGGGTTGTTGTCTGGGTATGTGGGAGGAAATATGGACATCTTTTGCACCTTAGAGCATTGTTGCCTGCCAGTCATATAACTCCTACCCTCCCTAACCTGTATGTGGAAAGCCCTGTGATCATCCCACATGGCATTTATTGATTATTTGCAGGCATTGTCTTAGCAGTTTTAATATATTAATCATTTAATCCCCCTAACATACTCCATACAGGAGGCAGAGTGGGTGAGAAACTTGCCTAGAGTAATAGTATATCTTTACTAGAGGCCCAGTGCACAATTGAAATCGCACGAGGAGGCGCCCCGCCTCCCGCTGTGCGAGGAGGCACCACGTGGGCCACCCTGGGAGTCAGGCCAGACCTGTGCAGTGGGAGGCCAGGACCCGCGCCTGACTTCCGCCCCAGGCCCCTACTGCCCCCCTGCCTGTGTCTGCTCCAGGCCACCGGAGCCACCGCACTGGCTCGGGCAGGCCCCCCCGTGTCTGTCTCCGTCTCTGCTCCGGGCCTCACCTGCACACACAACCTCCTCCTGTTTGGTCGTGACCTGTTACTGCATCCCAGCCTAATTTACATATTACCTCTATATGTATAGATACTTTCTAGGCTCTGAATATAGTGATAAGGACAACAAACTATTTTTTTTATGGTAACCACTTTTGAGCCCAAATATTTTCCAATTATTAGATGATGGACTGATTTTTAATTTTTAAATTATGGGAAATTTATGGGAAGTTTGGTTATATCATGTCAGCCTTGATTATGTCACCTGTGAGTTACTGTTGGGTTAGAAGAGTTCCTTCCATACCTCATGCTTAAAAAGAATGATTCACCAGAAATGGAAAGAAGATGTGAACGGAATGAAGAAGCTTATCTTGCAATTTAATCACACAAATAATAAATCTTTTTCAAGCACTCACGTTATCATTAGCCACCAAGCAGCATTAGTGCTATATAATAAACAAACACTATTTGGTACAAAAGCACACAGTGCTATTGCACACCAGGTACCACCATTAGCTCCAGTAACCCTCATCACAGCATCTTACAGACGGGAAACCAAGGTTCAGAGAGGTTAAGTGAGCAGCTAGTAAGTGACAGAGTCAGAATTCAAACCAGCTTCTGCTTCTGATTCATGCTGACATCCACTGGCTGTGCTGCCTCCAGCAATACGGAGCAGATATGTGGGCAGGATGTGGACCAATTTAACCAGCGTCAACAACAGAAACAAACACTTGTTCATTTCCTCCTACCTACCAAAAACCCTGGTAGGGAAAGTAAGAATAGTTAATGACTTCGTAGCCTTGGTAAAAGAGAAAAGTGACCGAAAAGAACAGGAAACTGCAGGGAGGCCTACAGATATTTGTGTGTGTGTGTGTGTGTGTGTGTGTGTGTGTGTGTGTGTGTGTGTTTAAACGAATATTAAAGTTTGTGATATTTAGAGCAATGATTAGTTTTTAATTTCCCTGCAGACTATGCAAAAGGAAGTTGCATGAAATCACAATAGTGTTTGAATGAATACCTGTTGTCTTTACTTTCCCCCCTTCTAAAAAGAGTGAAAAGGCTTTGATGTAAGAAAGCAATATTTCTGAGCAGCCTTGCCTTGTTCAAGTCCTGAGTATGGGCAGTTCCCAAACTGGGGACCATGGAAATATTGCCAGGGGTCTGTGAATCCTGAATACACATCAGCCTTGTGACTACATTGAACAAATACTTCATACGTATTGCACTGCCGTATTCTGTTTTAATTACCAAATTACAAAGTTACTTCCACAAAATGATGTGGAGATCAATTCACAGTAACATTCTGTTGCATTTTTCTTAATATAAATATAAGATCTAAAATATAAGGTATAAAGTGTAGATTCTATGGCAGCCTACTCTTTTACAATCTGAACCATGTTAAAAAGGAGGTGCATAGGATTTTATAGGTAACTTGGATTAAAAAAGTGGAAACAGAAATTCTTTCAGCAGCAACTGTTGTGTGTTTTGTAACATTCTCTGGACTGATCAGAGGGTGCTTTCCATATATCCTTAGGACTGTGAAGAATTACCTAGAGGCAAGACAAGAGCTCATTAATTAAATATTTCTGTACTGGACACTCATCATGCCTGGCAGTTCTCTCATTATGTGCTCCTGAGAGGAATACTAGTTGTCAGCAGTTGATGTAATATAATTTTCTCGCTGTTATAACTGGGGAGAAAAGGCTTGATAGCAGTTCTTCATGTCTATTAGATAAATTATTTGAGGAAAATGGTTTTGTACTGAAGAGAAAGTCAAAACATTTCATGCAAATCTTAGAATAATTTGTGTGTTGTTGGTTTTTTTTTTATGACAAGAAAGAAAAACTTTCTCCAAACGTAAACACTTTTTTGCTGGTGACCCGGGGATCCCTCCACCTTTGCTGCTCTTTTCTAAGATACATTTCTCTATTTGTTATATAAAGGATATTCTATATACCTGGATGCACTGTAACAGAAATGCCAAGCATGAGAAATTCAACTGTTTATAGTGACTATTTTGCACTGAGAAATTTGGCAGTACTCTGTGGCCTTTTTGGTGGGCAAGGTATCTGGGTATTCTTTTTTTTAAAATACATTTTTATTGATTTCAGAGAGGAAGGGAGAGGGAGAGAGAGATAGAAACATCAATGATGAGAGAGTATAATTGATCAGCTGCCTCCTGCAAGACCCCTGCTGGGGACTGAGCTCACAACCCAGGCATGTGCTTGACCGGGAATTGAACTGTGACCTCCTGGTTCATATGTCAACTCTCAACCCCTAAGCCACGCCGGCTGGTCTGGGTATCCTTTCAACTATTCTTTTCCTTAACAGAGATGAATACATTTAAAACTTCATATCTATGTCTATGATCTACAGCTATATCTTTCTGTATCTAAACTGGGTAGAAAATTTTGCTTTGTGTTTCTTTTTAAATAAATTGTAAAAGCAGAGCTCTGGTTATTTGTCTGATTGTGCTGGTTCCCATAAATAAAAATTGATCACATCCTGTTTTTTATAGCTGATTTAAATGAAGCAAAAGAAGGCATTTGTCAATGAAATGTAAAGGTCATCAGAGACTTACCTCTGGATCTAAATAGTTTTACAAGCAACTCCTTCAAACTTTCATGAAAGAGACAATATTTTAAATACTTCAAAGCTTTATAGTTTATTTTATAATTTCTCTGATGCTCAAAGGAAATCATATGTAAAACTAGTTTATATACAAAAAATATCAGATTAAACAAACAAACAAACAAGCTGGACTAAGGTAGATTTACTCTGTAACGCAGATTAACAGGTGCTGTGGTGCTCCACCCACTTCCTCTGGCCCACCTTTGCCGCCCAGCACCATTGTCCCCCACCCCCATCCTGCCTCAGAGCTTTTCCAAGCCTTGGAGCTGCATCTATAATTCGAGTGCAGACAGAGGTGTGGAGGAGTTTATGTCCCTAGAGACAACTTTCAGCCATTGGGATGGAAGCTCAATGAGGGGGCGTTCCCAGGTGCATCACACATAATTACTCTGAGGTTTTACAAAAGAAATCGAAGCCCAGGGTAGTTCTCCATAGTCATTAGCTCACCAATGCATCCTTTATTGCTTGTCCTCCTTTTCTGTCTTACTCTCTCCACTCGCTCAGTCCGGCTTCTTGGCATCACCTCTCCAGAAGGCCACCTGTATGTCCCGCAGTCCCTGTTTCAGGCTCTGCTTTTGGGAGTATTTAAACTAAGACATGAAAATGTTTTAACATCAGGAAATCCCTTAACAGAGTTCATCAGGATGTCAATAGAGCCCCCCTTAACAAATACAAAAAAAAGCATTTGATATAATTCAACATCCATTTGGATGAGAAGTACAGCTAAAATTTGAATAGAGAAAATTTTCTTACTATGTCTACCAGTTAGGGTTCACTCAGGGAAATAGAAACCACTCCACACATGTAAAACAGAAGTTTAATATGGGCATTATAAACATAAAGAAAGGACTGGAGGAAGGTAAGGTTACTAAAAACAGTAACTGCAGTAAACGAGCGGAACTTAGGCTTGAAGGACAATGTTTCCCCGCACTCAAGGGCACTGTGTCAAAGAGGCTTCTGCTTTTTGGAGTCAGCTGCTGTGAGGGACCCAGGAGCCTTCACTCCACATCCACTGTTGCTGCTGTTGGCCATTGCTGCTGCTGCTTTTGGTATTACTGTTGCTACTATTACATGTTGACACTATCTTCAATGCTGCTACCACCAGATATGTCATCAGAAGCCAAAAGTAGGAAGAATATTGCTTCTTTCACCTTCCAGCCTTCTAGTCTTCCATCAGTGCCTTCCATTGGCAGAACCTACAAGAAGCCGGCTGACAGAGTGCCTGGGAAAGGCAGCTTTTGTTATTTCAGTCCCTTTACTACATATATCAATGCACAACATGTTGGGAATGAGGCCTTAGAGCAAAATTATTGGCCATATAAAACCTATAAACAAAATCATACAAAACTGAAATACTAACTTGGACTTTTTTCTTTTAAAGTCAGGGACAAGACAAAGATGCAAGTATTCACTATTCTTTTTTTTTTAAACAACTTTATTGATATTTGAATCCCATAGCATATAATCCGTTCATTTAAAGTGTACAATTCAATAGTTTTTTATAAATTCACACATATCTGCAACCAACATCAGTCAATTTTAGTTTAATTACCTCAACAAGAAATCCTGTATCCTTTAGCTACACCCTCTTAGTTCTATATCCCTCCACAGCCCTAAGCAACTATTAATCTGTTTTCTATTTCCATAGATTTACCTATTCTGGACTTTAATATACATTTTGTCACATATTTGGTCTTTTGTGACTAGCTTATTTCACTTAATATGTTTTCAACGTTCATCCATGTTGTAGTATGAATCAGTGCTTCATTACTTTTTTATGGCCAAAGAATATTATACTTTATGGATATGCTGCATTTCATAACTGTTATTTAATATATTTTCCTTTAAGTTATAAGTAATTTAGTGCAAAAATAGGTATGAATATTGGGAAGTAAAAGACAAAATTTTCCTTATTTTCTGATTATCTGATTGTCTACCTGAGAGCCAAAAAAGTTAAGGAAAAATGATTATACTTAATTAGAGAGCTCTGCATGGTGACTTTCCTATAGAACAACCAGTTAGCAAATATTGTGGGAAAAGATTTCATTTATAATATCAACAAAAGCTTCTATACTTCTGGACAAATGTAAGATATACAATGTATAGGATACATACACATACACGCACACACACACACACACACACACACACACACACACACACACCTTCTGAAGGTTTTACCTCTCTGATGAATAAGATATGATCTCTACATGATTCCCTCTCTCTCTCTCTCTCTCTCTCTCTCTCTCATGCACACACACACACACACACACACACACACACATCTTCTCAAAGACATGTGACTTCCATACTGAAAAGCCAGCATGTTGCTGGAGTAAAAACAATATTGTAATTACAATATAAATTAATTTATAAATGTTGCTTATAAAAATGTTGTGGTACATTTACACAATGGAATACCAGGCAGCTGTAAAAAAGAAAGGACTCTTACCATTTGCAACAGCATGGACGAACCTGGAAAGTATTATACTAAGTGAAATAAGCCAGTCATAGAAATATAAGTGTCACATGATCTCATTCATATGTGGAATCTAATGAACAAAATAAACTGATGGACAAAATAGATCCAGAGACATAGAAGCATGAAAAAGATTGTTGAATCTCAGAGGGAAAGTGGCAGAGGGTGGGTAGGTGGGAAGAGATCAATCAAAGCACTTGTATGCATATATGCATAACCCATGGACACAGACAATAGTGTGGTGAAGGCCTGGGGTGGGGGTTGGGGGTCGGCTAGAAGAGGTCAATGGGGGAGCAAAGGGGACATATGTAATATTTTCAACAATAAAGACTTAAAAAATAAATTCTAATGACATATGAAGGAACTTTATATAAGAACTAGTGTCCGGGTGCACGGATTTGTGCATATTGAAAGGAAATTAATTAGAGGAAATATTTAAATATCACTATTTGCCCTTTCCCTATAATAGAAGTATCAACCAAATTCACAATCGACAATGACAGATTGAAACACATGAGTGCGATTGGTGCCAGCGAGAGCTTTATATGTATCACACATGCATGAGTAAACTTAGCCTTATATATATATATAGAATAAACTTGCTTGATTAGACCTGCTTTCTGATGTAGCTAAACTTTTTTCCAGCCCAGTGAAGCACCCCAACTTCTCTTTCAGGTAATTGTCAGCAACACAGCAGTAAATATCAACACGAAGCAGATTATTATTGTAGATCATGCAGGGAGAATAAAGGGTAACATATTTAACTGCAGCAGTGTTTGACTATATTCTGTGGAGTGAGAAAACCTGAAGTCATTTTCAAGGTCCACCATTTCTTACTTTTTTTCAGTTGGGTCAAGTTTCAGTCGGCTAATGAAAAGAAAATAGGATTCTACTGAGTCTCCTATCTACCTACTCCAGGACTTCTGTGAGGATCAAATGAGATGAGGCATGGGAAAACACTTCACAGACATTTGGCTAAACTGTAAATGTTTGCATCTGGCTATAAAGCAAGTGGGGTTCCTGGGCTGAAGAAACTCCAAGGAGGCTAGTTGCTAAGGAGAGGAAGCCGGGCACCCACAGTGCCTGTTTCCATGCTGGGCTGGGCTGGGCTGCATTTTGCACCATGAGGTTTTGGCAGCATTGGCTGCGATTTGGTGGGGTGCTGCTCTGGGGTGGTGGTGAGTGTTGGAGGAAGCTGAGTGTTTGTTTGTTGGCACCAGGTCCTTGGCCATTTATTTTTAAATGGCCAGTGCGTGTCATGGCAGCTCCTGCTTTGAGCATCTGGCCCCTGGTGGTCAGTGTGTGTCATAGCTACCGGTTGGACAGATGGACACTTAGCTTTTATATATATGAACTAGAGGTCTGGTGCATGAATTCATGCATGGGTGGCATCCCTCTGTCTGGCCGGTAATTGAGGCCAATCAGGGTTATCTCACCCAGTCCTGATCGGGGCTGATCGGGGCTGATTGGGGCTAGTGGCCAGGGAGGAACTGCAGGAGGGGCCACAGGAGGGCTCCAGGGTGTGTCCAGCCCCGTCTCGCCCAGTCCTGATTGGCCAGACCCCAGCAGCAAGCTAACCTACTGGTTGGAGAATTTTCCCCCTGGTGGTCAGTGCATGTTACAGCAACCAGTCGGTTGACAGCTTGGTCCGACACTTAGCATATTAGGCATAGATAGATAGATAGATAGATAGATAGATAGATTGTAACTCACAGTGTGGAATGCTTGGCACGTACTTTCCCTCCAACCCCTGGTCTTGGAGACCTCATGTCCTTCCAAGGCTCTGCTCACCCTCTTCAGCTGCCACATGAAGTAAATTGCATCATGTGCATGGAAACCCTTTGCAGGCTCCATGGGTGTGTCTTTACTTTGCTGCAGTTCCGATTACCCCAACATAAGAGGAGACACCCTCATTATCAGTAACGCCATTGTGGTAAGACGCCTGCTCAGCCTAATGCAGGGGTTTTAAATAGGCCATGGGTCACCCTAGATGGTTTGGCTCAGTGGATAGAGCCACGGCCTGTGGACTAAAGGGTCCTGGATTTGACTTCAGTCAAGGGCACATTCCTGGTTGCGGGCTCAATAGTCAGTAGGGGGTGTGCGGGAGGCAGCAGATAGATTCTCTCTCATCATTGATGTTTCTATCTCTCTTTCCCGCTTTCTTCCTCTCTGAAATCAATAAAAATATATTAACAAAAATAAAAATAAATAGGCCATGAATCAAATGTTGCTGCTCTCCATCCATCCAGTCCCCTCACACCCTCTTTTGTCTTCCACCCACACAAACACTCTGCTGGGGTCTGTAAAACGGGGTCAGGATTTCTACTTCAACCAAGGGTGACACTTCCACATGGCCATCCTCCCCCGCCCATCTCTGTCCCTAGTCCGGTGGGGTCTCTTCCTCTCTCCCTTCCATCTAACTTGGTGGGCCCTGCTCTGCCCCTTTCTCCTGTGATCTCCTGTCTGCCCCCTCCCCCTTTCTCCTCTGGGAGTGGAGTTCCCCAAAGGCTGTGCAGGGTGGGGCGAGGCTGTGCGGGGCAGGGCTGTGCAGGGTGGGATGGGGCTGTGTGGGGTGGGATGGGGCTGTGCAGGGTGGGATGGGGCTGTGCGGGGTGGGTGAGGTGGTGCGGGTGAGGCAGTGCAGGCAGGGCTGTGTGGGGCAAGCCCAGGTGGGGCCCCAGAGGAGAGCTGGGGTGGCGGGTCATGGGGAGGAGGAGGGAGGGACATAGAGCCTGTCCCGTGGGAGAGGCACCGGTCTCCTCGGTTGCCCCACCCAGGAGCTTTTCTAGGCCCCTGTGCAGCTGTCACCCTCTGCCCCTCGCTGCCTCCCACTTCCTTTCAAGTTTTGGACTCAGTTTCTTCAACTCAGCCCTGCACCCCTCTCTGCTGCATCCCCAGGAGCCCAAGGCCACCCCTCGGCCTCGGGCAGGTGCGCCTGGCCTGTCCCCCCGTAATGGTGCTACCCACTCTCCTGGAGTAGTTAGTGAAACTTACCAAATAAAAAGAAGCAGCTCTGAAGATTATAAATTGTGCACTGAGAATGCCATAGACTGTGCAGTCCACGGCTATTGGATCACACTTAGCAGCCTCCTGCGCCACATGGTCCCTCCTGGCTCCCACCCTCGCCTGCCTCCCCCGGGGTTCTGGCCAAACCCTGGGAGCTTCCTGATGGCTTTCACCTCATACTTCACTTTCCAGTCCAGCCCACCAGCTCCCGCAGCAAGCTAATCTACCAGTCAGAGCATCTGCCCCCTGGTGGTCAGTGCGTGCCATAGCGATTGGTCAAGTGGAGTGGTCGAACTCCCAGCCGAACTCTGGAGGGCACAATTTGCATATTAGGCTTTTATTATATAGTATTCCTTTTAAAAAATGTTTTTGAGGAGAATCAAGATGGTGGTGTAGGTAAACACCGGTATTTGCACCCTCTCACAACCACATCAAAATTATAACTAAAATATAGAACAACCATCATTCAGAACTGCCTGAAATCTGGCTGAATGGAAGTCCTATAACTAGAGAAGTAAAGGAGAAAGTACATTGAGACTGGTAGGAGGGATGGAGGCTTGGTATGGGCTGGCCGGACACCCATGTGTTGTATTTTTTTCAATTGGGAGAGATATCTCTGCTGCAGAGGCCTCCTGTGAGAAGCAAGGGGTCCCAGCCCCACACTACACCCCCAGCCCAGGGTTTCAGAGCTGGGAAGAGAAGTCCCCATAACTTTGGGCTGTAAAAACCAGTGGGGATTGTGTTGAGTAACACAGAGGCTGCTGGAGTCCCAGGCAGTTCTTCTTAAAGGACCGGCTCATGAACTTACATGGTCCTGCTTCCTCTGAGCTCTAGTGCCAGGTGGCAGCTTTGGGCATCCAGGGACATATGGGAGGAACTGGATTATCTGGCATCAGGGCACAAACTTGTGAATGGCTTTCTCCCAGGTGGGACTGCTTGGAGAGGTCATTGTTCCTGTGCTGGGACATCCCCCATCATCACAGAGCTGACTGACAGCCATTTTGAGTTTCCATCAGCCTGACTCACACTGTTCGCTCCGCCCTGGTGATTCCCTGAGACCTCGCCCCATCCAATTTTCCAGCTGCACCCAAGCTGTTTGCAGTGGCTTTTTCATTTGAATAGCCTGTCCCATCTCAGGCTTCAAACTTTTCTAAAATCTCTTAAACAAGCAGAAGCTGGTGGCAGCATGCCCCAAACTTATCAATAAGAGGCCCAAGACCTGACATTAGCATGAGCCTTGCTTCACAGCTTGGTCTTGCTTGGGCATTTCCAAGTCCAATACAAGTAACAGCCACCTGTAGCTCCTGCTAGGTAGTCCCAGGCAGTGGCTGACTTTGCACCTCCCAGGAGGCCCCAGAGCCATACACAGGGTAGACAGCTTCAGACCATACTAGATTCCAACTCTTTACATCCACAAGTGACACTCTCAAGGGGCAGACTCAGTGAGCACCAAAGCCCCAGTGAAGCAAGTCCTGCTCTGCAGGTGTGTCTCCTGTACAGCAGCTCTTCCAGTGTAGTTGCAGCTGGTCCTCACAGCCAATTGGCCTGGAGGTCAATTCCTCTCAACAGCAATCAAGGCTCAACTACAACAAGACTATGCACACAGCCCATACAGTGGTGCACCTCTAGGGCCCAGCTCAGGTGACTGGGGAGGCTGAGCCACTGGGCCCTACAGGATACCTACTACACAAGGCCACTCTACCAATTCCAAGAGACATAGCAGCTCTACCTAATATATAGAAACAAACAGGTAAACAGCCAAATGTGGAGACAAAAAAACATGTCACAAATGAAAGAGATGGTAGCAAGCAATCTACTGGATACAGAGTTAAAAACAATGGTTATAAGGTTACTCAAGAATCTTAATGAGAGCTTCAAGGGACTTAATGAGAGTTTCAAGGGACTTAGTGAAACTTACAAGAATCTTAGTGAGAATGTCAAAGACATGAAAAAGGACCAGTTAGAAATTAAGTATTCACTAACTAAAATAAAGAATAATACACAAGGATTCAACAGTAGAGTAGAGGATTCTGAGAATCAAATTAACAATTTGGAATATGAGGAAGCAAAAAACACCCAATCAGAAGGAAAAAAAAAGAGTCCAAAAATATAAAGATAGTGTAAGGAGCCTCTGGGACAATTTCAAGTGTACCAACATTCGCATTATGGGGGTGACAGAAGGGGAAGAGAGAGACAGCAAGATATTGAAAACCCATTTGAAGGAACAATGACAGAAACTTCCCCTACCTGGTGAAAGAAATACTTACAAGTCCAGGAAGCACAGAAAGTTCAAACAAGAAGAACCCAAAGAGGCCCACACCAAGATACATCATAATTAAAATGCCAAGGGTTAAAGGCAAAGAGAGAATCTTAAAAGCAGCAAGAGAAAAGCAGTCAGTTACCTACAAGGGAGTGCCTATATGACTGTCAGCTGATTTCTCAACAAAAACTTTTCAGGCCAGAAGAAATATTCAAAGTGATAAATAGTAAACACATATAACCAAGATTACCCTACCCAGCAAAGCTATCATTTAGAATTGAAGGTCAGATAAAGAACTTCACAGACAATAATAAGCTAAAGGAATTAACCACCACCAAACCAGTATTACATGAAATGTTGAAGGGTATTCTTTAAGAAGAGGAAGAAGAAGAAGAAAAAAGGTAAAAAATGAACAATAAAATGGCAATTGACATATCTATCAACAATTGAATCTAAAAAATAGAATCAGAAGCATGGAAACATGGAACAGATTGACAAATCTCTGAGGAAAGGGGGACAGGGGGACAGGGGGACAGGGGAAGAGATTAACCAAAGATCTTATATGCATATATGCATTTCCTATGGACACAGACAATAAAGTGGTGAAGGCCTGGGGTGGGGCAGGAACTGGGTGGAGGGGAGTAATGGGGGGAGATAAAAAGGGGGACATCTATAATACTCTCAACAATAAAGATTTAAACTGAAAAATATTTTTTATTAGTTTTAGAGAAAGAATAAGGGAGAGGGATAGAGATAGAAAGATCAATATGAGAAAAACATAGGCTCCCACATACCCCCTACTTGGTATCAAGCCTGCAACCTGGGCATGTGCCCTGACCAGGAATTAAACCAGTGACCTGTTGGTGCATGGTCTGATGCTCAACCAGGGGCTATACAAGAATTCTAAAGATTACCTTGAAGAATAAATAGATGGGAAGATATCAGTAAAATTTTGAAAAGTAATGTAGTGAGAGGGACCTATATTATGAGATATTTAATGTATTAGAAATGAAAAATAAATAATTAGCAAATTATTTCTGTATCAAGAATAGACAAAGTAATTTGTAAAATTTAATTTATAATCCAGAAGCAGTGCTAGGTATAAATAAGAAATTAGCATATGATAAAGGTATTACAATTCATTATTATTATTCAAAAGGCTACCTGACTGGTGACTTGCCACTTTGTAGTCATCAAGGTTCCTAGACTCAAACAACATTTTATTAACCTATTTTAATAAGCTCCCCTGTGCTTAAATTAACTAATGTTATTAGATAGATTTTGGAATTTCTGGAACTGAAAGAAAATAATTGCCAACATAAAATTTTATACCCTGAAAAAATATCCTCAATGAGAAGGCAAAGTGAAGATATTTTAGGTAAAAATAGAGAGAATTGTTCACAAACAGACTTACACTAAAAAAAAATACTAAAGATGTGTTTAGGCAAAAGTAACAGAAATTTCACTGAAACACATAAATAGAAGCATAAATAAAGAGCCATGAAAAAAAGTAAATATATGGATAAATTTAAAGGAAGATATGCTATAGGAAACAATAATAATAGCTCATGGGGTTAAAATAAATGTACAGTTACAAGGCATGACAAGTGCTGGTAAGGATGAAAATAAAAAGGAATCCTAGTACACTGCTGGTGGGAATGCAGACTGGTGCAGCCACTGTGGTAAACAGTATGGAGTTTCCTCAAAAAATTAAAAATGGAACTCCCATTTAACCCAGTGATCCCACTTCTAGGAATATATCCTAAGATTCCTGAAACACTAATTAGAAAGGATATATGCACCCCTATGTTCCTAGCAGTGTTATTTACAATAGCTAAGATTTGGAAACAGCCCAAGTGTCCATCAGTAGATGAGTGGCTAGGAAAGCCATGGTACATTTATACCATGGAATACTATATACTACATTTTTTCATGTATAAGAGGCTATCTTTTTCTAAAATCATTAGACTGAAAATCGAGGGGCGTCTTATACACGGAAGTCAGTCGAGGAGGGAGCCACACCGGTGCATAGCTGTCCATACCTTGTCAAATAGGCTTCCTCCAATCATGAGCCTTATTGTTACTGACGTCAGCTGATGCCGTAATTGGAGGTGGAGGTGGAGAGTGCACAGATGCAACAGGGACCAGAGCATTCTGAGCCCATAAAGATGTCAAAAAATAAAAAGATAAATACTGGTA
>NW_005357232.1:1611522-1612830 GCF_000412655.1 Myotis brandtii
TAATAGTGATGAAGAAGAGAGCAGTGATGCAACAGAGGCTGAATAAAGTGATATGCTGCATAATATTATAGTACTGGTATATAAACATTATCTGTGGTAATTACTAAATAAAAATGTGTTCTGTTTTATATTTAAAACATTAATTTCTTAATTTTGGGTTGAAAAAGTGGGGGGTGTCTTGTACATGGGGGCATCTTATACAAGGGAAAATACGGTAGCTATAATCAAAAAGGATCTCTTACCCTTTGAGACAGCATGGAGGGACCTGGAGAGTATTATGCTAAGCAAAATAAGCCAGGCAAAGAAAGATAAGTATCACATGATCCCACTTTATGTGGAATCTAATGAACAAAATAAACTGATGAACAAAATAGATTTAGAGACATAGAAGCATGGAGCAGACTGATGAATCTCAGAAGGAAGGCGGGGTGGAGAGGGTGGGGGAGGTAATTTTAATGGGGGGACTTATATGCACATATGCAAAACCCATGGACACAGACAATAGTGCAGTGAAGGGCTGTGAGGAGGGAGTGGCTGGAGGGAGTTATTGTGGGGATGAAGGAGTCATCTGTGATACTTTCAACAATAAAGATAAAAAATAAAATAAAAATTTATTTTAAAAAAGGCCTCCCCAAATTAATAAAGCCTATTTTATCTGATATAAGTATTGCTAACCCAATTTTAATTTTCTGTTACCATTTTAATGAAATATTATTTTCCATCCCTTTACTTTCAGTCTCTATGTGTCTTTCAATCTAAAGTGAATCTCTTATATGCAGCATATATATGAGTCTTCTTTTCTTATCCATTCAGCCACTGTATATCTTTTGATTGGAACACTTAATCCACTTACATTTAAAGTAATTATTGACAGGTATGTAGTTATTGTCATTTTATTACTCATATTTTTAGTTTATTTTTCCCTTCTTTTTCTTGAAGAGTGAAGGGCTTGGAGGGGCTGGTGTGGGGTGGAGGGGGTCAATGAGCAAAAGAAAAAGGGGACATCTGTAATACTTTTAACAATAAAGATAAATTTAAAAGACACTCAAAAGATAAAAAAATAAAATAAAAAGCATGAAAATAATGATTAAAAAGTTTGGAGAGATAAATGGAGTTAAAGTATTCTAGGGATCTAATATTGTCTGGGGAGCAATAAAATAATCTATATATATCCCAAAAGCCAGTGACAAGAACGCATAACAACTGGAACGACTGGTCCTTATGATGCCCACTGCGGCCAGAAAACTGCCCGATCAGGAGTGGGGCCGGCCGGCCAATCACCCCCCCCCGACCCTCCCCCTCTGCTGG